>NC_136065.1:658921891-659367748 GCF_964261635.1 Lissotriton helveticus | reverse complement strand
GAAGCATCCCCAAGGTCACTCCTCTGCCACTTGCTTTGGGCAGCCCGGCTGATGTCGTCCCACCTCTTGTGACAGTGGGTGCGTCGTCTGTTGGAAACCCCCATGGCTCGCACCTTTTCTGAAATGGCCCTCCACAGGGCCTACGCTGGTGTTCCTTGAGCTGCAGGTATGAGAGAAAAGAAGGGTAAATGACCAGTTACACAATGTCACATACCAACATCTATCAGTACAGTAGCAAGACACAGACTCAGGACTAATTGTAACATCCCTCCCTCTAAAACTGGGGGGTCCCTCACAAGGGCACTCTGCATGGCCCAGACATTTGTGATTGCATGCACACATTGGGGCGTATAGGCTCCATGATAATCTCAAAAATGCAGGATGCCTCAACACAATATGCATCGACAGAAGTGTGTAAGTCTGAAATTATACAGGGCACAGATGGGGCATATCTACTTTTCAGTGTGAAGGAACAGGAGCAAGGAGCATGTAAGTCTGCTGATGTTTCATCGTTTGGGTGGGCAGGCACTGAACCTACTCTCTGGGTCACACTGACTCAGACTACAGGTGCACACAGAAAGATTCACACATGCAAATACTGTCCTGGCACCTACATGGCTGACAACCGTTGGCTCTGTATGGCTGACAATGTAACACACACCACTCACACATACAAGTACAGGCATGGGAAAGAGTGACATTGGGACACACACACTCCCTCGTCCTGGAGACAGCTTGTCTGTCAGAGTTTCACACAACCCCACACCCTCAGGCATATACTGCAGCTGCACAACTACATGTATGACACCCCCTTGCCCTACAGCTACCTTCATGGTGACTAACCACTACATTCGGACCACCAACAGCTTTGGGTACTGTGCCAGTACCTCGTCCAACAAGGACCTCCAGCTCCTCACATGTGAACTGACTGGCACAGATCTTCTCTGTCCTTGCCATCCCTGTGGACATGGAACACCTGTGGTGGAAGTGAGTGGTGAGGGGTCCCAGGCAGCAGGCTCTTCAGGCAGCAGCAGGAGATGGTCCCAGGCAGAAGGCTCTGTGAGCAGTGGAAATGTGAGGCTCACTCCCACAGATTTATAGCCCTCTAGGGTCGTTTGTAAGCTTCAAAGCAGCAACAATTGGTTGTCCAGGTCTGCCTCTTTAAAAAGTATCCAATGACCGCCTCCGCGGTGGCGGAGCACACCTTCCGCGATTTTCAAATCTGCATCATGCCACCGCGAGCATCGCTCCCATTGGCTGTAGGCAGTACTCCATGGCGGTGATGCACCGCGGGTGGCCGGGTTGCGCTACCGCGATGGTGCATCATTCAAAAGTATCCAATGACCGCCTCCACGGTGGCGGAGCATGCCCACCGCCATGTACACATGTTAATATGCCAATGGCCACCACACTTGTGAAGGGGTGGTGCTGGTGTCACACTGCCGGGGCCAGTTGGTAGGTATCGCGATTCATGCGGCGGAGCATGCCACCGCCATGTACACATGTCCATATGCCAATGGCCACCGTACTTGTGAAGGGGGTGGTGCTGGTGCACACCGCCGGGGCCAGGCGGTAGGTACCGCCATTTTCTTAACCTTTAATGGCTATGTCAATCGTGAACACTGTAGCAGTACCCAGCAGCAACATGGTGAAGGGCACATCATTGTACACACAATGCCATTCTTCCATGTCATACACAGGTGGACATACGTTCTGTGTGACACACTTTGGTCTGTGGTCCCTGCCATATTAGTTATGCATTTGATGGTTGATGGTGCTTGACACTCTTGAGCTGGTGTTAATGATGTTGAAGAAATCAATGTGTTGTGGGTCAGTGCTGACCTTGACAAGGCTTGTGTCACTGTATGGTATCGTACCAGATTGGTGTTTTCACAACAGCTCATGCACACAACTGATATTTTTCCTGCTACTGTGATCATTGTGTTGATGGATGTGTGCAGACTTTACATGATGCATTGAGGTGTGACAGGTACAGCAGATGTGTATGATACAGTCATGGTAATTTCTAACACATTGGAGGATGTTGCAGCACCTTGAGTGCACATGTGAATTGTGTGGTTCAGTTTGTGTGCATTCACATTCACCGATGTGTTTGTGGCACTTGTGTATTGTCAGTGGAGAGGTGTGCCCTCTGTGTGTAGCAAAAGGCCACCCATGTAACCTGTTGTGCCATGCATCTCTCAGGCAGTCTTTGTTTTTCCATGACATCCTTGATGGTATGTGCTGTGGCCATCTCATGATGGTTGTCACTGACATTTTCAAATTCACATCTCAACTAGGAGGAGGCCAAATCTCCTACGTCACCTGACAGTGCTGGAGGACATGGAGAATGTTGCAATAATTCGGAAATTCCGCCTGGACCGAACAACACTGAAGATCCTGTGTGATCTTTTGGAGCCCCACCTGCAGCCTCGCCACCACTATCCAACTGCATTCACACCCACATATAAGGTGATGGCAGCACTCCATTTTTTTGCAACAGTTTCCTTCCAGGAGACCGTGGCTAGCGCTGGAGGGATGTCGCAGCCCATGTTCAGCCAGGTGCTGAGGGATGTTCTTGCAGCCATGATGCTATAAAGGAATCGCTACATTCATTTCCCTAGGGGAGCAGAATTGGCCAGTGTGAAGGGTGACTTCTATCCCCTTGGGAGCATCCCACATGTTGTTGGTGCCATTGATTGCACCCATGTAGGTCTGGTGCCACCACAGGCAACAGAGCACATTTATAGAAACTGTAAACATTATCATTCTATCAATGTGCAGGTGATGTGCCTTGCGGACATGACTATTTCCCATGTGTGTGCGAGATATCCTGGCTCTGCACATGATTCGTACATCATGAGGAACAGCATGGTGCTACGGATGATGGAAAATCTGCATCCCGAGCGTGCATAGATTGTGGGTGAGTATGCCTACTGATATTGCGTGCTGTGTGTTACCTGCTGCACTCTGTCTGTGCAACATTGCAATGGGTGTTTGTCATTCACAGGTGACTCTGCATATCCCAGTAGGCCATGGCTGTTGAGCCCGCTAAGGAATCCCAGGACCCCGGCTGACATCCGGTACAATGAGGCCCATGGCAGGACCCGACGTGTAACCGAGCGGACTTTTGGCGTGCTGAAGTCAAGATTCCGTTGCCTTGACAGGATAGGAGGTGCACTGGCATACTCGCCTGGGAAGGTGTGCAAGATCGTTGTGGCATGCTGTATGCTGCACAACCTGGCCATCCACAAGGGGATACCCCTGCTCCTGGACGATGGTGAGAAACCAAGGCCACCACCTGCTCAAGGACCTGAGTCCAGTGATGAGGATAGTGGAGAGGAGGAAGGAGTAGACCTGCGCCAGCAGCTCATCAACCGCTACTTCACTTGAAGGTGGGTGACGGGGTACGACGTGTACATTGTTTGGTGTGCTTGCTGTTGTTGTGAAGGGCTATGCGCGGATGTAACAGACAGGCACACGTTCAGTCACCTGTGTGTGGTAAATGTGACAGTGACGTTCCATATGGGGATGTATGCTGGACCCTATTTATTTACACCTGCAGCCCATTGTCTTGTATGCCAGTAGTGAATTGTGTATGTTTTGTGTAGTGTTCTATCTGTGATGCCACAATGAGACCAGTGACTGTTGTTCTGTTGTGTCTCCCTAGGTGCTGTAGAATAATCCTGCCCTACATACTGTACATCATTTGGACACATCATGGACATTGTCAACACTGTAAATATTGCACTAAAAACGATACTGCACAAAATCTGGTGCGTCAGGTATTTTATTTGGAAAGTGGACATGTGATTTGTGCGGAAATATTTACATGAAAGTGGGGAATGATCAGTGAGTTGACAGTCATGGTCGATGAGATGCAAGAGTAGACACCACATGGATGTGGTGACCCAGTCCAACAGACAAGTGCCATTGCCAAGGAAATGTGGGGAAAGACAGTCCAAACAGTCAATGCAGTGGGGAAGAGGGTTGCCATCAGGGCTGGCTCCGTGACTGGCGTGTGGCAGGTGCTTTGCCTCCGGAGACTCCCAGGTTCTTCTTTGGACGCCCCCTAGATCTTTTTGGCGGGGGGGCCTGCTGAATGGCCAGCAGCATCAGAGGACTCGCCCCTCTCTGTTGGCGCAGGGGAGGATGGTGCACTGTCATCCTGCGGCACAACAGGAGGGGACGGAAGTGGTGGTTGGGATACAGGCCTGTCCCTCTGCAACAGCACTTGCTGGCCCATGAGGTCCACCATGTGTCCAAGGCGGTTGTCGATGGACCTCATCAGCAAGATGAGCTCCCGCAATAGTTCATCAGACCGCCACTTTGTCCCTGGACCTCTTGGTATGCCTCCACAACTCTGGTGAAGTGATCCAGGGATGGTGTCTACTCCTCCCGAGGTCTGGTGGTGACCCTGGCCCTCCCACCTGCCCTGCTGCCACGGACCTGTTGCCTCGCCACTGTGGGTCCACGCACACTCTCCCTGCCCTCCACAGTTCTTGGTGTGGGCTGGTCATCCCCTGGGACAGGGAGGGTGCTGCAGGTGGTACTGGTGGTACTGGTGATACTAGTGCTACTGGTGGTGGTGGTGGTGGTGGTGGCGGTGGTGGTGGCTGCGGTGGAGGCAGAGGCCGTGACAGCAGGGGTCTGCTGTGCTGTTGTTGCAGCAGACGTGGTGGTGGGGAGGATGGGGGCCTAGGACCTCTGGGTCTGTGGCACACCAGATGGGCCGGCCTGGAGCTCATCGTCTAAACTGTCCTGGGAGTCAACATCTGAGAGTCCATGTACCGGGGGTGGAGACTGGCTCTGCTGGTCATTGTTGTGATCCTCAGCAGTGAGTTCTTCATCACCTGTGGAGTAGATGGGGAATGGTCAGTGTTGGCCACTCTGCAAGTATTGTATCATCTGCGTATCATCGACTGTCTGTACACTACACAATTATGAAGTCTCCACTAGTATAATTAATTGCAACACTGTGTGTAATTTCATAGTGCAGAGGAACATCATTTACTCATACATGTAGGGTGTCAATACTTTGCATGCAATTGTTGCTGTGTGTAGGGATGCAGGTCTAACACACACACACACATCAGGAATAGTTAAGATGGCTACCTACCTGTTAGGTGAGGGTGAACAGTGCAATGGCTGACACATGCTTGTGGGTGGGGGAGGCCTCCATGCTGCTGGAGTGTGGGCCAGGGGGCATGCTAGGAGTAGTGATACAGGACTCCCACCCCAAGCAGTGCTCCAATACAAGATGGCTACCTACCTGTTAGTCTGTTTTGTATACAGTGTAATGGCTGACACATGCTCCTGGGTGGGGGAGGCCTCTATCCTGCTCAGCTGTGGGACAGGATGCATGGTGGGAGTGGTAGTGCAGGCCTCCCTCCAACAGACAGTCATCACAAGCAAGATAGCTGCCTACCTGTTAGTCTGTTTGGTGAACAGTGCAATGGCTGACACATGCTCCTGGGTGGGGGAGGCCTCCATGCTGCTGGAGTGTGGGACAGGGGGCATGGTGGGAGTGTTAGTGCAGGTCTCCCTCCAACAGACAGTCATCACAAGCAAGATGGCTACCTACCTGTTAGGGTGTTTGGTGAACAGTGCAATGGCTGACACATGCTCCTGGGTGGGGGAGGCCTCCTTGCTGCTAGAGTGTGGGCCAGGGGGCATGCTGGGAGTAGTTATACAGGCCTTCCACCCCCAAACAGTGCTCCAATACAAGATGGCTACCTACCTGTTAGTCTGTTTGGTGAACAGTGCAATGGCTGACACATGCTCGTGGGTGGGGGAGGCCTCCATGCTGCTGGAGTGTGGGCCAGGGGGCATGCTGGGAGTAGTGATACAGGACTCCCACCCCCAAACAGTGCTCCAATACAAGATGGCTACCTACCTGTTAGTCTGTTTGGTGAACAGTGCAATGGCTGACACTTGCTCGTGGGTGGGGGAGGCCTCCATGCTGCTGGAGTGCGGGCCAGGCGGCATGCTGGGAGTAGTGATACAGGACTCCCACCCCCAAACAGTGCTCCAATACAAGATAGCTACCTACCTGTTAGTCTGTTTGGTGTACAGTTCAATGGCTGACACATGCTCCTGGGTGGGGGAGGCCTCTATCCTGTTCAGCTGTGGGACAGGAAGCATGGTGGGAGTGGTAGTGCAGGCCTCCCTCCCCCAAAGGCCCTCCCAGTGAAGATGCCTACCTACCTGTAAGTTTGTTTGGTGAACAGTGCAATGGCTGACACATGCTCCTGGATGGGGAGGCCTCTATCCTGCTCAGCTGTGGGACAGGAGGCATGGTGGGAGTGGTAGTGCAGGCCTCCCTCCCCCAAAGACCCTCCCAGTGAAGATGCCTACCTACCTGTAAGTTTGTTTGGTGAACAGTGCAATGGCTGACACATGCTCCTAGGTGGGGGAGGCCTCTATCCTGCTCAGCTGTGGGACATGGGGCATGGTGGGAGTGTTAGTGCAGGCCTCCCTCCAACAGACAGTCATCACAAGCAAGATAGCTACCTACCTGTTAGTCTGTTTGGTGAACAGTGCAATGGCTGACACATGCTCCTGGGTGGGGGAGGCCTCCATGCTGCTGGAATGTGGGCCAGGGGGCATGCTGGGAGTAGTGATATAGGCCTCCCACCCCCAAACAGTGCTTCAATACAAGATGGCTACCTACCTGTTAGTTTGTTTGGTGAACAGCGCAATGGCTGACACATGCTCCTGGGTGGGGAAGGCCTCCATGCTGCTGGAGTGTTGGCCAGGGGGCATGCTGGGAGTAGTGATACAGGACTCCAACCCCCAAACAGTGCTCCAATACAAGATGGCTACCTACCTGTCAGTCTGTTTGGTGAACAGTGCAATGGCTGACACATGCTCGAGGGCGGGGGAGGCCTCCATGCTGCTGTAGTGTGGGCCAGGGGGCATGCCCGGAGTAGTGATACAGGACTCCCACCCCCAAACAGTGCTCCAATACAAGATAGCTACCTACCTGTTAGTCTGGTATACAGTGCAATGGCTGACACATGCTCCTGGGTGGGGGAGGCCTCTATCCTGCTCAGCTGTGGGACAGGTGGCATGGTGGGAGTGGTAGTGCAGGCCTCCCTCCCCCAAAGACCCTCCCAGTGAAGATGCCTACCTACCTGTAGGTTTGTTTGGTGAACAGTGCAATGGCTGACACATGCTCCTGGGTGGGGGAGGCCTCTATCCTGCTCAGCTGTGGGACAGGAGGCGTGGTGGGAGTGGTAGCGCAGGCCTCCCTCCCCCAAAGACCCTCCCAGTGAAGATGCCAACCTACCTGTAAGTTTGTTTGGTGAACAGTGCGATGGCTGACACATGCTCCTGGGTGGGGGAGGCCTCTATCCTGCTCAGCTGTGGGACAGGGGGCATGGTGGGAGTATTAGTGCAGGCCTCCCCCCAACAGACAGTCATCATAAGCAAGATAGCTACCTACCTGTTAGTCTGTTTGGTGAACAGTGCAATGGCTGACACATGCTCCTGGGTGGGGGAGGCCTCCATGCTGCTGGAGGGTGGGCCAAGGGGCATGCTGGGAGTAGTGATACAGGCCTCCCACCCCCAAACAGTGCTCCAATACAAGATGGCGACCTACCTGTTAGTCTGTTTGGTGAACAGTTCAATGGTTGACACATGCTCCTGGGTGGGGGAGGCCTCTATCCTGCTCAGCTGTGGGACAGGGTGTATGGTGTGAGTTGTTGTACAGACCTCCCTCCCCCATACCGGCCTCATAACAAGCAAGATGTCTAGCTACCTGTTGGGTGAGGGTGGACAGTGTAATGGTGTTTGGGTTGTGCAAGGAAGTACTTCTCAGTGTGTGCGTTGCCATTTGTTTGTACTTAGCAGCCTCCGCTTCCCCGGCACCTCCTGTGAGACTCTCAGGAAGCAGTATGGCAAGCACCTTTTCCTCCCATGGTGTGAATGTTTTCGGTGGGATGGGAGGGCCACTGCCAGTCTGGTTGGCCAGCGTCCAGTTCTTACTCCTCCTCTCCTTGACAACCCTCTTGAGATCATGCCACCGCTTCATGAAATCCTTCTTGGATCTGGGGTGGCCCCCTCTGCATTGACCCTTTGGACTATCCTTTCCCACATTTGTGTCCTCGTGGCTAATGGTGTCTATTGGACCAGGCTACTAAACATTTGTGGCTCTACTCTCACTATCTCATTGACCATGACTGTCAACTCACTCTCGGTGAATTTGGGCATTTTCTGTGATGTCATGGTGTGTGGTGGTTGAAGTGTTTGTGGGTGCAGGTGTGTGGGTGGCGGTTGTGGTGTTGGTGTGTGAGGTGTGTTGTGTGGTGGGGGATTGTTTGTGCTGATGTGATGGTGGTAGTGATGGTGGTGGTCGATGTGTGTGTGTGCTGTGCTCTTTTGCCTCTCCTGTCAGATGTGGTGTATGGCCTTCTCTTCTGGAGTGTTGCAAAGGATTGTGGTCAGTGAAGGTGGTGGTTTTATACTCAGCTGTGTGGGTGTGTCCAAGTGTTGTGGGAGTTGTCCTGTGCTTTTTATTTTTTTTTGCATATTTTGTTTTATTTGTATGTGTGTTATGTATTTGGGGGCATGGCTACTTTTATTTGTGCAATGTTTGGCATCACTGCGGTGTTTTGGCATCGTCCGCCATGTTTTTCATGTCCCGTCCGCTGCGATAGTGTTGTAACCACGCTACGCTGGTATGATGTAAACCAAGTAGGTTTATTCAGAAGTAAGTTAACAGGTGGTAATCTATGCTGCAGCTCTTCCGCTATCTCTCCCATTCACTCCTGTGTGCGACCGCGGCGGTCGGTAACAGCGGTTCCAACCGCGACACCCTCGGGGATATTCTAATTTCCTGTGCGGTGTCTCCGCTTTCCTTGCGGCGGGTTGTTGTTTTCCAGCTGCTTTTCCGACCGCCGCGGTCGTTTTTTTGCCGTCACCGACCGCGTCAGACGGTTTTGCTTGTCCCGCTACCGCCGTGGTCGGTCTTTTGTGGTGGTTGATCCTAATGTGGCCGTCGGTTTATCCACGGTTGGTTTCCGTCTCCATGGCGGTCGGGGTGGTTTTCCGCCCGCTATCCTGATGAGGCCCTATGTATTGTAATTCTCTGAGCTCATTAAAGATATGCACAATATTCAACAACATATTGGATACAGTCTCTCCTTCCGCATTACATGGTTCGTCCATATGGAAGGTGCTGGACTCAAAAGCACAGTATCGGGCAATCTCATCTGCATGACGGTTGCCTCTGGTGGCAAAATGGATACTGCTCTTATGTGCAGCACACTTCACCACAGCAATTATATTTGGCATTTACAGAGTATCTACCAAACTTGAAATATACAGTCCATTCCTGATGGGGGGTACAGGCTGATGTCAGAAAACCTTGCTGTGACCACAACTGGGCAATCAATTCAGCCACTAGGATGCATTTCCACAGCATAAGCAGCTCTTAAAATGGCACATAGTTCTCTCAGACAAGACCCATCCACAAATAGGCAGGGTATGATCAGGCTCAGTAAAGGACCATCCAGTGTGTTGGATCTCAGTTTTGTGCTCAATTACGGTGACCCTGATGCATCATGGTTGAACTCCCTCTCATCATCATCTTGTGGAGTTGGCAACAGAAAAGCAGGATGTTACATCTCTGGGTGGAAATATTTTCTGCTGCTAAAATGATTCTCTCATAGTAGGTTAGTCGGCTATTTGGCAAATGCTGGGTTCTGGGGCGGGTCATGAGGGTCTTAATGGAATGTAGCAAAAAGACAATTAAGGGGTGACCTGGTACTATTCCCTCCATTTGCCGGATTGCTAAGGCTCACCGCTGCAACTGCTTTGAGAAAACCAGGCAAAACTGCGTCCACCGGATCAAGTCTAGCTGAGAAATAGCCAGTGGGGTGCTTAATTTCACTGTAGGTGTGTGTTAGTGCAGTCAATGCAGACTCCTCTCTTTTTTGACAAAAGAGGATGAGGTTGTTCATATAGTCTGACATCCCAAGAGCACGTTCACTACAAAGCAGATTTTTGAGCGGCTGGATTCTTCCATGCTTTCATCATCCTTTGTAGTGTGTGTCAGCCGCATCAAAGTTTCCCCACAAAGGAAAAGATCAGGATCCATTGTCAGCAGTAAGCAACTATACCCAGAAAAAACCTCACCATTCTCTGATTGGTTGAGAACTTAACATTAAGGACGGATTCTATGTGCTCATGGGATACTCTCCTCACTCCCTTCTCTATCTGATGTCCCAAGTACATGACTTCTCTCTGACAGCATTGTAATTATTGGAGTGAGGCCCTTTGCCCTTTCTCGCCCAAATGATTGAGCAGGGGACTTGTGTCTTGTTTGCAAGCTTCCTTGGTCATCGAAGTGATCAGGAGATCGTTGATGTATTGAATTAAGGTGGAACGAATTGCTAACTGCAGAGACTCTACGTTCTTTTTAAGTATTTGAAATAAGATGGACTTTCAGCACAGCGTTGTGGGGTACAACACCGCATGATGGTCTTCTCTTAAAGTCAGATCACAAAAAGAAACTGGCTCTCTTTGTGTAACAGGACTGAGAAAAAGACTTGGCAAAGGTTAATGACCGTGAACCGCTCAGCCTCTGGAAGAATTTGGAATAGCACCATGGCATGGTTTGGTACCACAGGATAGCATGGGATGATGATTTGGTTAATCCTTCAGAGGTCTTGTATGAACCTCCACTCTGATTTCTGTAAGGGCATTACATAGACTACTGATACCTTCCTTCAAATTGCCTTGATCTATCATGCTCTTGCTGATGGTAATCCCTGTATAGCCTCTGGGATCAATTTGTAAGGGGGAGTCTGGGGAAAAACAGCATTAGGATGGAGGGTAATCTTCAGGGGCTTGGCGCCTTTAATCAAGCCAATCTCTCTTCCTGTGAAGTCCCAGACCTCCTCCTTAAATGTCTCTTTCAGATCCACTGGAAAACTCTGTGCTGTGATGACCAGATTTCACCTGATAACCGGTTCCTAGGGACTGTAACTTGAACTCAGCATTAGCTGCCTGACTTTAAATTCTGACCCCATCCTGCATGCAATAGATGACACAGTTGAGTTTACAGAGAAGGTCCCATCCTAGCAAGTTAGCAGGACTGGAGTCACACATCACAAACTGATGCATTTCAATGATGTCTTCTATTTTTATGGTACAGGGGCAGTGATTTGTTTAGTGCACTGTTCATTTGCAATGCCTACAACTTGGACTTCTTTTCCTAGGAGAGGTAGTTTAGGGACTTCAACTGTTCTAACCCATGAGCGAGTGGCTCCAGTGTCAACCAGGAAAGATACAGGATATCTATTAAGCTTTCAATCCATATATGGTCCAGTTCCAGGACTGCACAAAGTACGCACTCCTCCTCTCCCCTCAGGCACCGTCATAGGCCCTGTTTGAAATCTAGGGAAGTCTTGAACATCATAGGAACTGGATCCGCTAGGGTCATCATCAGATTTTGGTGTACTGTGTGGTTTGATTGAGGATGTGGATAACTCCTTGCATCTACCTTGGATTGAAAGAATTTGGCAGAATTCCAGGTTTTGGAACTCTGGATTGTAATGGCATTCCTGCTTCTCATTCCCTACCTTATTGCAGATGTGACACTGCATAACCTTCTTTAGGGCCTTTATGCTTTTTCCTGGCATATTCCCTTGACCTCTCCTCATCGCTGTAACATTCCCACAGTAAACAGTCTAAATATCAAGTTTTTTATTTCAACAGGCAATAATATTGAGTCCAAAATTTAGGAGGGACAGAATATCGAAATCAAGAATATCGACAACCAGAATATCGACCTGAAGGTAAGAAATATTGTTTTGTTAACATCAAAGTTAGTAATATCATTAGCAAAAATATCGATGTTACTAATATTGATATTAATATTAGTGTTATTTTATATGTTTTTACTTTCATAATTTTTGTTAATTATTGAACTAGTTTTAAAATATATGTATTACATTTTTTAAATTAGTAATAATTTATTTAAGTAAATTATGCATTTTAGTACTGTAGCGGGTTGTGGGTTTATAGGGGAATAGGGTGGGATGTAATTTAATTATAGTAAATTAATTAAATATTTTTTAGGAAATATTAAATATTTTTAAATAGATTTAGCTTTTTAGTACTGTAGCGGGTTGTGGGTTTATAGGGGAATAGGGTGGGAAGTAATTTAATTATAGTTAATTAATTAAATATGTGATTTTTATTTATTGGTATTGATAAATATTTGTATGCTAATTCATTATGAATTGGTAATTAATTGTTATTAATTGGTAATTAATTTTTATTAATTAATTATTTGGTAATTATATTAAGTGTATTCATTTATTATTGAAGTATGTTGTGAGGTTATAGGGTAATAGGGCGGGAAGTAATTTAATTGCAATTAAGTAAATATTTTTTTGTGTTGAGTATTAATAACTACATTATTGTTCTTCAATTATTAATTGGTAATACATTTTTTACAAATGATTTCATTTTTTTAAATAATAGTTTATTAATTATTAATTGGTGATTACATTTAATTTTTTATAATTTATTGGTATTTATCAACAATATTTTGTTAATTAATTATTATTTGCTAAATGTTTTTAAATTATTCTTTTTTGGTTTTTAAATTTAATAATTTTATATTTTTTTATTATTTGTTAAGAATTTGTTTTAATTGTTATTTAATTGTATTCATTTTAATTGGTAATACATTTTTAATTGGTAATTATTTGTAAATAATTATTTATTAGTATTGTTAATTTGTTGTAATTTCATATTTAAATTGTTATTTTTTTGAAAATTATTATTTTAATTATTAGTAAGTTGTTTTGACCCGTATGCTATCCAACAAATTCCCTACTGTTACACTCTCTGGAGTTTGAATAGTAATTTTTACCCCTACGCTACCCAACACTTTTCCTACTGTAACACCCTCTGGAGTTGGAATGGTAATTTTAACCCTTACGCTATTCAGCACTTTCCCTACTGTTGCACTCTCTGGAGTTGTAATAGTAATTTTTACCCCTACGCTATCCAACACTTTCCCTACTGTTGCACCCTCTGGAGTTGGATTAGTAATTTTAAGCCCTACGCTATCCAACACTTTCCCTACTGTTGCACCCTCTGCAGTTGGAATAGTAATTTTTACCCCTATACTATCCAACACTTTCCCTACTGTTACACCCTCTGGAGTTGGAATAGTAATTTTTACCCCTACGCTATCCAACACTTTCCCTACTGTTGCACCCTCTGGAGTTGGAGTAGTAATTTTTACCCCCATGCTGTCCAACACTTTCCCTACTGTTGCAACCTCTGGAGTTGGAATAGTAATTTTAATCCCTATGCTATCCAACACTTTCCCTACTGTTACACCCTCTGGAGTTGGAATAATAATTTTTACCCCTACGCTATCCAACACTTTCCCTACTGTTGCACCCTCTGGAGTTGGAGTAGTAATTTTTACCCCCATGCTGTCCAACACTTTCCCTACTGTTGCAACCTCTGGAGTTGGAATAGTAAGTTTAACCCCTATGCTATCCAACACTTTTCCTACTGTTGCACCTTCTGGAGTTGGAATAGTAATTTTAACCCCTACGCTATCCAACACTTTCCCTACTGTTGCACCCTCTGGAGTTGGAATAGTAATTTTAATCCCTATGCTATCCAACACTTTCCCTACTGTTACACCCTCTGGATTTGGAATAATAATTTTTACCCGTACGCTATCCAACACTTTCCCTACTGTTGCACCCTCTGGAGTTGGAATAGTAATTTTTACCCCTACGCTATCCAACACTTTCCCTACTGTTGCACCCTCTGGAGTTGGAATGGTAATTTTAACCCCTACGCTATCCAACACTTTCCCTACTGTTGCACCCTCTGGAGTTGGAATAGTCATTTTTACCCCTACGCTATCCAACACTTTCCTTACTGTTGCACCCTCTGGAGTTGGAATAGTCATTTTTACCCCTACGCTATCCAACACTTTCCCTACTGTTGCACCCTCTGGAGTTGGAATAGTCATTTTTACCCCTACGCTATCCAACACTTTCCCTACTGTTACACCCTCTGGAGTTGGAATGGTAATTTTAACCCTTACGCTATCCAGCACTTTCCCTACTGTTGCACTCTCTGGAGTTGTAATAGTAATTTTTACCCCTACGCTATCCAACACTTTCCCTACTGTTGCACCCTCTGGAGTTGGAATAGTAATTTTAACCCCTACGCTATCCAACACTTTCCCTACTGTTGCACCCTCAGGAGTTGGAATAGTAATTTTTACCCCCATGCTATCCAACACTTTCCCTACTGTTGCACCCTCTGGAGTTGAAATAGTAATTTTAACCCCTACGCTATCTAACACTTTCCCTACTGTTGCACCCTCTGGAGTTGGAATAGTAATTTTAACCCCTACGCTATCCAACACTTTCCCTACTGTTACACCCTCTGGAGTTGGAATGGTAATTTTAACCCTTATGCTATTCAGCACTTTCCCTACTGTTGCACTCTCTGGAGTTGTAATAGTAATTGTTACCCCTACGCTATCCAACACTTTCCCTACTGTTGCACCCTCTGGAGTTGGATTAGTAATTTTAAGCCCTACGCTATCCAACACTTTCCCTACTGTTGCACCCTCTGGAGTTGGAATAGTAATTTTTACCCCTATACTATCCAACACTTTCCCTACTGTTACACCCTCTGGAGTTGGAATAGTAATTTTTACCCCTACGCTATCCAACACTTCCCTACTGTTGCACCCTCTGGAGTTGGAGTAGTAATTTTTACCCCTACGCTATCCAACACTTTCCCTACTGTTGCACCCTCTGGAGTTGGAGTAGTAATTTTTACCCCCATGCTGTCCAACACTTTCCCTACTGTTGCAACCTCTGGAGTTGGAATAATAATTTAACCCCTATGCTATCCAACACTTTTCCTACTGTTGCACCCTCTGGATTTGGAATAGTAATTTTAACCCCTACGCTATCCAACACTTTCCCTACTGTTGCACCCTCTTGAGTTGGAATAGTAATTTTAATCCCTATGCTATCCAACACTTTCCCTACTGTTACACCCTCTGGAGTTGGAATAATAATTTTTACCCCTACGCTATCCAACACTTTCCCTACTGTTGCACCCTCTGGAGTTGGATTAGTAATTTTTACCCCCATGCTGTCCAACACTTTCCCTACTGTTGCAACCTCTGGAGTTGGAATAGTAATTTTAACCCCTATGCTATCCAACACTTTTCCTACTGTTCACCTTCTGGAGTTGGAATAGTAATTTTAACCCCTACGCTATTCAACACTTTCCCTACTGTTGCACCCTCTGGAGTTGGAATAGTAATTTTAATCCCTATGCTATCCAACACTTTCCCTACTGTTACACCCTCTGGATTTGGAATAATAATTTTTACCCGTACGCTATCCAACACTTTCCCTACTGTTGCACCCTCTGGAGTTGGAATAGTAATTGTAACCCCTACGCTATCCAACACTTTCCCTACTGTTGCACCCTCTGGAGTTGGAATAGTCATTTTTACCCCAACGCTATCCAACACTTTCCCTACTGTTGCACCCTCTGGAGTTGGAATAGTAATTTTTAACCCTACGCTATCCAACACTTTCCGTACTGTTCCACCCTCTGGAGTTGGAATAGTCATTTTTACCCCTACGCTATCCAACACTTTCCCTACTGTTACACCCTCTGGAGTTGGAATGGTAATTTTAACCCTTACGCTATCCAGCACTTTCCCTACTGTTGCACTCTCTGGAGTTGTAATAGTAATTTTTACCCCTACGCTATCCAACACTTTCCCTACTGTTGCACCCTCTGGAGTTGGAATAGTAATTTTAACCCCTACGCTATCCAACACTTTCCCTACTGTTGCACCCTCAGGAGTTGGAATAGTAATTTTTACCCCCATGCTATCCAACACTTTCCCTACTGTTGCACCCTCTGGAGTTGAAATAGTAATTTTAACCCCTACGCTATCCAACACTTTCCCTACTGTTGCACCCTCTGGAGTTGGAATAGTAATTTTAATCCCTACGCTATTCAACACTTTCGCTACTGTTGCACCCTCTGGAGTTGGAAAAGTAATTGTTACCCCTACGCTATCCAATATTCATTGTTTTAGTTAATGTAGTGTCTTATTTATTTAAAATTAATTTTTAAAATTTGTTATATATAGTGTGGATATTTTTATTGATATTATTGTTTTATCTGTATGTATGTATTTATGATTTATAAATGTGTAAACAATTTATAAGTTATTAGAGTAATTAATTGTAAATATTGTTAAGTAAGTATATTTATATTTATATATATAATATTTTATATTTATATGATTAATTTTCTTTACATTATGGGTCCGATTCCGATTCGGTAAACCAATCGTATGACCGAATCGAATCCATAGCCCTTTCCGTACAACTCGTACAATTCCGTCCAAATCGCGTAGTATGATTCATTTGAAATATATACGACCGAATCGTACGAAAAGCAAGGGAAAATCTGTATGACACGGACCCTCACAGTGAACCGTACAAATCGTAAACATGCTGTATGACCCGACAAGTACGATCCGGACCGGGGAATGAGAACGTGATTCGTACGGAAAACAGCGCGTATGAGCGATTCGTACGGAGAGCCACATAATCACATACGCACCGTACCCCTGCAATCATGGGGTGTACGCACCGTACCCCTATGCACCGTACCCCTGCAATCATGGGGTGTATGTACCGTACCCCTACGCACCGTACCCCTGCAGTCATGGGGTATACGCACTGTACCGCTACGCACAGTACCTCTGCAATCATGGGATGTACGCACGGTACCGCTATGCACCGTACCCCTGCAATCATGGGGTGTACATACCGTACCCGGGTGGGGGTCCGTTTCGTACGCGGTTCGAGTCAAAATCTGCTTTTCCGGACATTTTGAGCTCCCATAAAAAAAGAGTCATACGGAGTGTTGACGAGACGAATCGTACTTGCTGGGTCGGAAAATGCTGCTTCGTTCCGTACGGACGTCGCGTACTGCATGTTCCGAATGTGATTCGTACGGATTTTTAAGTCGTATGGTCTTTCGTACGATTCGTACGGAGATCTGCTTTGGGTCCGAATCGTACTTCATCGTACATACGGGGACGTTTAAGGGTACGATTCGTATGGGAATTATGCTCTGTACGGCTATTTGTAAGGGATTTTACTAAATCGGAATCGGCCCCTATATGTATTACTTATAATTTTAAATATATTTTTTACTATATTTATTTTAATTATATGTATTATTTATTTAATTTTATATTATTTTTAAATATTAAAAAAGAGATACTTTTTACAGCGATATTTTTTCGCAATATTTTTGTACTTACCTTAAAGTAGATAGGTCTTCGATATTTTTGATGTAGATATTCCACCTCTGATATATTTTACGTCGATATTTTCAACTTCGATATTCTGTCAGTGATTCATTCCCACTATAGATCAAGGAGGTTCCCTGCTTCACTGCTCCGAATTTGAGGTCTAGCTCGGGTCCATGGAATGAAACTTTAAGTCTCTTAACCCCCCATTCTGAGCCAACTGCCTTTGGGCTATCATAAACTTCTCTTTCACCATTTTCGTTTTGCTTCTAACATGTCACTGCAATAATTTGAATATTGTAAAATTTCATCATCAGGCTTGCTTTGCCAACAAAGGACTCACTTGAGGATTTGGTCACTAGTCTCTGCCCTTAGTCCATACCATAGACAAATGATGCTAGAAACCATCCCATGTTGTCTCCCAGTGGGTCATTCATCCCACTGTGCTCTCTATACACCTGCATCAGTCTTTCAAAATAAGCATGTACTGATTCTTTCGTCTCTTTAGAGGTGCGGAAAATCTTAGGCCAACTCATCTCCTTCTGGAGAACTTTTGTCTTCAGGTGGTTTAAGACCGCATTGAGCTTGCTTTTAATAATGGGTGAAGGGGCATTTGTCCCTGCCACACGAGGCCTGTCTTGGGTAAGCCAATCAACTGCCCTCTTACACTCTGTCCACAGGTCCCTGGGGACTGCTACCTTAAATAACATGTCCAAGGCTTCCCACAAAACTATGTAAATAGTCGCAATCTGTTACATCTGGGTGTACCACTTATTGTGATTCTCTCTAAGCTTTGGAAGTGTGTTTGCAAGATAAAATAAGTCTGATCATGACCATGGGATATGTACATTGGCTCCCTCATGTACTACGGGCAAGGAAAATACTTTTACTACATCCTCCGCATTTCCATCCTCTTCCTCTTTCAACTCTTCTTCCTTTTGCTTTACCTTGACATTCTCTTTTTTCTAACACAAATCCCTACATTTCTGAGCATCAATCCATTCTATGATGTTTTCAATCAGTTCGCTCACCTGGGTCCTCAGTCCTCGCAACTTCAACAATCGTAGCTCCTTCTCAGTCACTGCCATCCTAGCATTCTTCTGCAACTTCTTTTGCTGGGTTATGTCCTTTCCACATTCATCCGCTATCTTCTCCATAATTGCATGTGCCTTTCTAGCCAGTCTTGTGTTTTCCTTGCTCAGGTAGAGCAGCTCACTCCCTCTATAGTATCCTAGTAAATTCATTACCACATTTCCCTTCATTATTTCTTTACAGTCGCATCTGGTTTGCTGGAGCCACCACAGCTATGCTGGGGATTCAGGAGTAAAAATGGTGCAATTGCACTGCGCCGCAAGTAGGAGGCAGCAGTTGCAGCAACTTGTCAGAAGCTGCCCACTGGTTCCAAAGATGACCCGCAGCCTCCTAGGGGTGCCCTCACTGCTCGCCAGGCCCCATGCGTTGCAGCAGCCCTCATGGACGGGGTTTAACCTGTGACCAGGATTATCAGCCCAGATAGAGCCTCCACAGTAAGCTCCTCGCAGTCCTTCATCTTGGTCATGCCCTGCAGGTACATGGAATAAATTAGGCTCTGGGGGCAAACCGACTGGACCATGAAGGTTCAGTACTCGGTTCTATGACCGATTATTTCGTAATTTGGGTCAGCTCCAAATGAAACCTTCACCTCTGCAACCAGGTATGTCAGTGTGGAACATACTACCTTAATTCCAGCTCATGAGGCATGCCAAAAGCTAGGACCAGAAGCAATGTAGTCCCGATAACGACTTTGGTGCTCCCCAATTGGAGCAGGCACAATGGTTAAAATCAATTTAGTTTAGTAGCCAGTGATAAACATTCTGGTAAGAATGACAGATTAGGATGGTTTTTTCAAAGTTTTATATAAGGAAATATTAGAAAATTATGGCGCATGTGTCATTAGCTAATCCAACTGTGAAGCATATAAATCATGAGTACAAAGAATTCAGTAGAGTTTTAAGTGGGATCCAGCATAAATGTGCCTTCTAAAAGTGGGGAAAGGGGTCTCCCCCCCCATAGAAATCTACACGTCCTTTTATAGGATTCTAGACAAAGACATACATACGCTCTACATGGGTACATGATTCTTAGGAAATGCACTGATATGGAACAAGCAATAAGAAACATTTTACTGCAAAATACAATTTAAAAAAATTCCTCATAGGAGTACTACATTGAATTTACAGACATCCTCTCAGCTAGGTCGGTAATCCAATTGATACATTGTAAGACGATAGCCTGGAACAGTTGGAATGTCCCTGGGCCTTTGGAAACATCGCTCTGTTTGTTAGTGGAGGATTTACAGTTACATATTTGGAACAGTAATAATGACAGCAATTATCATGTGATATTGATGAATTTAATACAAGATGTAGGACGTTGTAAACAGAAATTAGCGTAAGTCTCATTTTGTGAGTTTGAGTAACAGGTGGTTGTCGCCAGTTTTAATGGCTAATGAGAGGTCAAGATGTACCAGAGGCAGGGCTGCTCTGTTGTCTCTAATTGTGTGATCAACATCTTGTAAGGTCATCGTCACAACCCTAAAGCAAGGGTGAAATCTTAAACGAAACCCTAGCAACAGAATCAGTGTGTACTGGACGTCAGTACTACATCTTTTTTAGTTATATTTTACCAGATATGCAGATAAGTGACAGAGCAGCAATTTATGAGCTTCGTGAGATCCATGTTGGACCTTTCAAGTGTGGGAGGGTTTGTCTGTGTTTCAGGATTGTTGCTGAGGTTAAGGTGCAAAAGGAGGTTTGAAGAAATCCAAGAAGGTGAAATAGTGCAAGCGCAGGAGATAATGATTGAAGTGAGAGCTCTCCAGTCATCGAGCGAGTAGAGCGTTATAAAGTGGAATGGCGTAGAATGGAGTAGAGTTGAGTGTCATAGAATAGAGTGTCGTTGAGTGGAGTGGCATAGAGTGTCATGGATTGGTGTAGAGCAGTGTTGAGTAGCGTAGAGGGTGTTGCATAGAGTGGAGTAGAGTGTTGTAGAGTAGAGTGGCGTAGCGCAAAGTAGATTGTCATAGAGTGGAGAAGCATAGAGGGAAGTGGAGTGGCGTGAACTGGAGTAGAGTGTAGAAGTGTATCGTAAAATAGAGTGGAGCAAAGTGGCATGGAGTGGCATAGAAGGAGTTGCATAGAGATTCGAAGAGTAGTGTAGTGTTATAGAGTGGCATAGAGTGTAGTAGAGTGTTCTAGAGTGGAGTGACATAGAGTGGAGTAGAGTTTAATGGAGTAGAACATCATAGTATCGTAGAGTGTAGTGTCAGTGTGGGGAGTAGAGTGGTCTAGAGTGAAGTGGCATAAAGTACAGTGGTGCAGTGTATAGTGACTTAGAGTGGAGTGCAGTGGAATAGAGTAGAGTGGTGCAGAATATAATGCAGTGGCATAGAGTGCAGTGGCATGGAGTGCAGTGGCATAGAGTCACTAGTCAAAGTGGGCAGGAACAGAGGGGCCTGATGTGCCCCTACTTTTATGAATTATGAAAACCCGTTCTCCTACTTTTTGTAAAAAGGTGATCGTCCTTGGACTGTTAATTCCGATATTTTAAATGCTTCAGCTGAAGCGTCAGTTGATGAGTCTCCTGAGCTGTGAGACCGAAACCGGGCAGACAGCTAAACAAGTCTTTCTGCCAGGGTGCCTGCATCCCTGAAACAAATGCAAATGTGCTCAACGAGTTAATCTGCAAATGCATAGGGTAAACTGCACATGTAAAAGACACTTAGGAGCCGGTACTGGCTTTAATTTATCGAATCACTGGAAGCTTTGTGATTACAAAAATGTATTTGTTTGGAGTGGTAGTGCAAAGAGCTAACAACTGAGTTGTGTCATGGGTTCTTTTATTTGAAATTATATTTATATATTGCCTAGTACCTCTGAAAAGGTGCTGAAGGGACAGTTCTGTAAAATAAATTGCATTATGTACATTCTAGGTATTACTAAAATATATAATTTTGGAAGCATCATTATATCTGAAACCTTTTTGTCCATTTTGTAGCAGTCTATATTATATTGTTTGTAATGCAAGTTTAAAATAATGACATGAATTCACACAGGCTCTGACCTCATAGCACTAAAAATACACAAATCACTATTCTCCACTGCACCAAGTAAAATTTAATTCTGGGGCTCTCCAGTTACACCCCGACCTCTGCAGTGTATTGACTAATCGAGGTTTCATAATGTACCTAAAGTGCATTTCTCACTGAGTAGCAACTTATATAGATTTTTCATTTAATCTGCGCATTATTTTATATGTAGCTACGTGACAGTGAAAAACTAAAAAAGAATGAATATTTCGTTTTTTTAGACACACCTTTGACCTGTGGCGCAGAGTAGAGAGGCATTGAGTTCAGTGGCAGAGAGTGCAGTTTTACAGACTAGAATGCCATAGACTGCAGTGTTATAGAGAGCAGTGGCGCAGGGTAGAGTGGTGCAGAGTAGAGTGGCACTGAGTAGAGTGGTGCAGAGAGCTGTGGTGTAGAGTGCAGTGGGGCAGAGTAGAGTAGCATTGAGTTAATTGGTGGACAATGCAGTCTTGCAGAGTAGAATGTCATATAGAGTGCAGTGCCGCAGAGTAGAGTGGTTTACAGTACAGTGTTGCAGAATAGTTGGTGTTGAGTACGCTGGCGTGCAGTGTATTGGTTTTTGGTAAAGTAGTATTTAGTGAATTTGCATAGAGTGCAGTTGTTTAGAGTAGAGTGACGTAGAGGGCAGTGGCATAGAGTAGAGTGGTGCAGACCAGAGTGGTGTCGAGTGGCACAGCAAAGAGTTCAGTGGCTCGGGTTCAGTGGCAGAGAGTGCAGTGTTGCAGAGTAGACTGTTGCAAAGTGCAGTGGTGTATAGTAGAATGGCATAAAGTGCGTTGGCATGGAGTGCAGTGGTGTAGAGTAGTGCAGAGTATAGCAGCATAACGTGCATTGACGTAGAGTACAATGGAGAATAGAGTGCAGTAGTGTAAAGTGTTGCAGAGTAGAGTGTAGCTGAGGAGTCTCCAACCTTTTCTGTAGTGAGAGCTACTTCTGATCTATGAAAATCACTGTGAGCTTCTGAAGGCTAAGATACTCATGTATTGCTACCAGACACCCACAGCATTATTGACTTTAAGCCTAAGGTCCAGAGAACCAAATACTATGGTTTAAACAAAATACTTTGACTAGGGGCACTATGACAGGGCTGCCACGTGTGTCAGTGAGAGAGTGGTCTTTGGGATGTATGAACATGTGTGCGTATGAATCGGATATATGTATATGCGTGACTGGGAGCCTGTTGTATGTCCTAGTGGCACAGGACATACCTTTCACCATATGTGGCACTGTTACATGTATCAGTTCAAAAGTTGTCAAGTTTGACAGTGTAACCAATCGCACTCCTTTGGGGAGATTAATCCCTCCAATATTATACCAATTTTAAATTCAAGGTGTTCTTGAGGTATATCCAAAAGTAGACTGTTCAGTGTTCATAATTATTCGTTTATTTCATGTGGTTCTCAAGGTAAGCTGTTACACCACAGCAGTATGAGAGTTCAACAATATTCCAAGGAAAACATGTCATCCATTAATTCATTCCAATACCCAATGCATTTCGTGCTGTCTGCACTTCATCAGGGGAAATACATTTCTAAAGGGTAAAAATCAAATGAAGTATGATCAATGATAAGGAAGCTGGTCACAGTTTGTGCATAATACATAAACAGTGCGTAAACAAGAGTGTGGTCTTGATCAATCTCTCCACGTGCTTTTCCATGTAAAGAACCTGGGGGAGTGTGAAAAAAAGTGAAAATGTGCAGCCCAAGTGAGATTAAAAGGTTGATTTTTGTGAAAATCGATATGAGATTGTTTAAACTCATTCCGTGTAACTTGACCTGAATATTACCACGTGACTCTTGTTAAAGATCTCTACCACCAAACTGTGACCCGCTTCCTTATCATTGATCATACTACATTTGATTTTTACCCTTTAGAAATGTAGATTAGAGTGGGGTAGAGTGGATTTGCATAGAGTGCACTGGCGTAGAGTGGAGTGGTACAGAGTATAGTACATTGGCACAGAGTGCAGTGGCACAGAGGGTAGTGTTGCAGAGTTTAGTGGCATAGAGTGGAGTGGAATTTGACCTCTATCTCTGAATGCTCAGCAAATCTGACAAGATAAGAACAAGATTTAAATGTGTTTACAAAAATCCCATACTAGTGGAAGAGAACAGTAAATACTGTTTAGGCAATAGAAGGGGTGAATTCAAGCTGTACAGCCTATAAAATAGAGCCAGCAAATAGAAATCAAGCAATTGTGAGTTACAAATCACAAAGTCAATGTTAAGAAATGGGTCTGAAGCTTTACGAATGTCCCCAGATGCTGTTAGAAAACCAGACAGGTGCGTTGTGTGGTAGGCTTCAACCCAAAAAGTAGAGGGAATGATACAAAATGTTGTGTCACATCCAAATACAAAGGGGCACATTAGGATCACAGGCGGATCGCCACCACCCGCATGGTGGTGGCGATCTGCCCGTGATCCGACTCCGCCCGCCACCCATTTCCCCCCGCCATATTACTATGGCGGGGGGAACCGCGACGGACGGAAAGACCATCCACCGCTTTTCCGCCTGGTCATCGAGTTGACCAGGCGGAAAAGGGTTTAATATGTTGGCGGTGTCTGTTAGACACCGCCAACCATACTACCATGGGTGCGGAACGATGCCTTTAAAGGCATGCGGGAATGGGCTGCGGGGACCCGTTGCAGGTCCCCAGGTCTGGGGGTGGGGGGTGCACATGGGGGGGTACCTATGGTACCCCCCAGCAGTTCCATGCACAACATGGCAGGCACCGCGCGGTGCCTGCCATGTTGTGCATGCAGTGCCTGCCATGTTGTGCCTGGAAGTGCACAACATGCCTTCCTGGCATTGTGGCGGGCTGTGCTGTGTGCACCTCCCACCACAATGACAGGAATGCAGGATGCACCCGCCACTGTGGCGGGCGCATCCAAATTGCCCCCACGGGACCCCCACCCTTATGGCGGTCCCGTTTCCCGATCCGTCCGCCATCCTAATGACCCCCAAAGTCTTTAGGCTCTGATGTAAACAGCATCATTTGCGCTGATTGCCTTCTCCCTTCTAAATAACTGTCCATCTAAGAGCGAGTATGGACTGAAAGAAATTTGATGACAAATACTGTGCTTTCCAGTCCCTTCCACTGTGATTTAAATTGATTAGTCTTCGGGATAAGGACTTCATAGAAAGAATCCCATTTCAGTTTAATTTGAAAGCGATTCACTCCTAGGAGAGAAGATTGCATTTGCTATTTTGATTTTTGATTTTTATACTCAATATAACTCTTGGTGTCTAAAGGATAGTAAGGTGATAAAATGGCATCTGTGTTTTGTTTACCACATGAAGTGTCATTGTATTTAACACTGGACTCCACTGGATCCTTGCGGTGAAGAAATAAAGAACACCTAATTTACCTTTAAGCAATTGGGACAAACATATTAGAGTTCTTCACCTGTGGTCAGAAGGTACCTCAAATATTTACAATGAGAGTCTCAATTTTAGTGCCCATAACATGTGTTAAATATGCAATTATCGAAAACTGCGCTTTTAACATGACATACTTATCTAGAGTAATGTGGTATTACAGCATAAGGAAATGGAGTAAAATTCCATTAGATCACAGAAAACCATGACCATTTTCATTTTCATTTTCATCATTTTAGACCTAGAGATAATTATTACATGCATACATGCATAAAACCTAGAATAAACATGATAATCATATTGTATTTTTCATTCATGTGCAAAAATTTGAAATAAAAAATAATTCTACTGATTAATAAAATGTAATTGCCAGCTGTAAGTAAAGTATTACCCCTCATTTAGCATCCGAGCCTACACGGGTCAGAGTATAAAAACAAGGAGGGGAAGATTCGTACAGCGTCAAACATTTTCTGTAGAAAATATGGATCATTTTCTCAGGATCCAAGTACTGTGTGTTTTGTGCATAGCTACCAAACCGCAGGCAGTCACAGGGCAGGGAACTACATTTTAGTGGGGATCAGCATTCTCATTAATGCACTGTCACAGGCTCATTAGGATGCCTGTCTTGGTCACTGAGATGATAAATCCATGATTTTTAAAAGGGTTTCCAGGGTCTAAAGGCGAGGACAACACACTGTAGCCGGAGACTCATAATGTTCAGAAAGGAGTGACCATGGGTATCATTTAAGCAAAAATCCGAAAAGTGTATTAGAAAATCTCTGAGCTTATCAGATGGAGTTAAGTCGGATAATAGCTGTTATTTATACTGCTTGTGCAGCGTGTAAAGCAGTGGTTTATGGCCTGTGGTTTATCACTTGGAATAAGAGCCATGTGACCTCATTAAGAGCCTTCTGTAGAGATGAAAAAGAGTAAATTAATGCGTTTTTTTATTGTTAAATGTTTGCACTCTCCTAAACCATCTTTTATTTTCTCTGCCTGAAAGTCCAATAGAAGTAAAGTTAAACATTTGAATGGTTAGGAGTTTCTCTACTTTCCAGATGTCCCCTCCACCCCACTGGTGAGAGTAAATCTCTCTGACAGTGGCTTAAACTGTTGGTCGTGCAGGCGAGTGCGGAGGTTTCCATTGCCTCTCCGTCCTGAGAGCCTCTTGTTTTGTTGGTGCATCTTATGTGCTATTGTCTATCTCCATTCTATCAGCGCTGCAGACTGTTCTTTAATGACTGGCTTCTGCATAAAAATGATCCCCGTATTCTTTCACATTCAGGGTGATTTAGCTAAGTTTCAAGAGTGTTCTGCTGCCGGACTGCCTATTTGACCTAAATATGGGCTCTTGGGCAATGAACTGCCCACAGCCACAGAGTCCTAACGTTCTCTAAACAGCTTAGAGCTCGTTAGCCACTCCTGAACTTTTATCTCACGCCTCTTTGTAATCTGGTAATTGCAGCCCCGTATTTACTTGCGATGAAATTAGTGTAAGTAGTAGAATCCAGAGTGTTGGGAAAAAAATAATAGGGCTAGTTTAGGATCTCAAGTCTGACACTTCTTTGATAAATGGAGATAATTAATCGAAATATTAGCCTAATCTGGCTACTTTGGTGTAACATTTGGCAGACCTAATACTTTCACTATGATCTCCATTGGCCTGAACTGTTCCCATGAGGAACAGGGTCAAGACTGATTTGCATATGGCTGGGTCTGAAATGGGGTGGCGAAGTGAGCTAAAGAACTATGATGGATTCAACCCAGATCTAATAGTGACTGGGAGTGAGTGTCTGAAAAGTTTTAGTGCTCCGTCCATCATCATCTTTTGTTTGCGCGATTGAAAGAGCAATATTGAACATAGATCCAACCAACACTTGTGAAAACATTTCTGGACCAACGATAGGAGTAGCAGAGATTTAAAGTTTACCATATCAGTTTGCCAAGCTCTTCCAACAAAAGTCTTTCTTTGCATTCTTGCAGATCGACATTTATAGCAATATTAATAAAAATAGGCTACAACTGTTTATTGTCCTTTGTAGTTCTTTTGCATCTGTTCATTTTTGAGTATGTTCGACTGACCTCCAATCCCAGTAGCCTCACCAACACCAACTCTATTGGCTCGATTAACACCCCTAGTGTTTGCTGGATGTGTGGGGATTGGACCCCCAAAAGGCTCCTTTACCGTTTGCAGAAGCACCACTGTAAATGTAAATGTAAATGTATTTCGACTTATATAGCGCACGAATCACCCAGGGGTCTCAAGGCGCTTGCTTAGGGAACCCGTCCTGGTATTCCCCTGTGAGATACCCCGGCAGGGTATCCACAAGGTGAAAGCCAGGCATCCCGCCGCGAGGGGCCGTAGTGGAGATTAAGCAAGCTATTGCCCAGAGTCGCAGAGTGTGACCCCGTGAGTCGAGTAGGCACCGGAGCGAGAATTGTCGAGTCCGTGGAATTTTGAGCCCGAGACCCGCCGAGGCGGGGAATCGAACCCTGGTCCACGGCCGATCTCAGCTTCCGGGTCTGCCGCCTCTAACCACTGAGCCACGCTTCTCCACTCATGTACTTTACTGCTAGGTGCTGGATTATGGTAGTATCAGCAGTTTTTTAAGGTGCAGCTGTGCTACTGGCTTTCCTATGAAAAGCCCAGATACCTCTGGTGCTTTGGGCCCCCTTTCTCCTCAGTGGAACAGCGCTACATTGCATGCCAAACTCTGCATTTTATTGTATGTATATATGTGTGTGCAACATGGAGGTTGCCTGTTTTGACAAACAAAAACAGACAATGTCCCCCATCCTGTACTCATTCTTCAACATGAACCTGACGGGGTTGTTATACACAGGGGTTCCTGCCAGAGTGCTCTCTCTATAAATTCACTAGCCTACCATTTAAACTGAGCAGGACAGAACAAACCTGCTCATCCAGAAATATTTTTGTGAGACGGGATGAAATGCACATCTGCCTGTCGAGAGAGGGATAAAGCTAATTACAGCATCATTGGTTCAGCCCATAAAGGAACTAGATTGGCAGTAGGCTGCTGGTCCATCTGCTAGAGACCAAGCATGAAATATGGAGATCCACCTCATTGTGAGTCCTGCAAAGGACTGCCTCAGTGTCTTCCTGAACAATTTGAGACGATATCCTGCTCAACCATCAACCTGCTGTTCAGTATGCCTGCACCCTGAACATATATCTGAATGGGAACCAATTAACCAACCCAGGAGCTGACCAATCATGCCAGAATCCAAGACACACCTTGGAAAAGATTGTGGAGCTGATAATCTTTCTTCATGTGCAAGTGAGCTACCCCCATGAGATATTTCTTGGGTTGATGAGCAGACTCTTCTTTCTTTCTGCGCTACTGTGGAGACCCCCTGCAGCATCTCTGGTTCTCCACAGTTTTACAAGTCATTATATCTGCCCTGATGAGATCCAGCCTTCCCAATTCCAAAACCACACTGCTACACAAAACTAAACCTTAGTATACTACCAGAACCCATCTGTGAACCTCAAACTAAGGGAACTCTAAAAAAAAGAAAATTACAAACATTATTTATTTTAATTTTATGAGAGCAATGTAAACATAACAATAGATGTTCAATAAATCAGTAGAACTACTGTTCCACCCAATTGGTATCTTGTTCCATTACATTCTAGCTTTAAAAAATTGGGGTATTAACTGTGGGCGGGTGAACCCTCAAATCTTGTAATAATCACAACCCTTGTTGAGGTGAGGGGCTACTTTAAAGTCACTGATTTAACCAGAGCTCAACCCCCTAGTTGCTTTGGGACAGAGCAGACAGGCTTAACTTAGAGGCAATGTGTAAGGCATTTATGCTGTAGTAAAAAAGTTTTAAAGTTTAAATGTAAAACAATAAAAATCAAAAAATGAATTAGGAAAATAGAGTAACATTTAATAAACCAAATGACAAAAATCCAATAAGTGGAACCACAGATAAGAATTGTTAAAGTTTTTAGTAGAAATTGCACCAAAAGCACAAAGAGGTGATGATAGTCAATGGTCGCGGTAGAACAGGACCTAAGAGCAATTTGATGTTGACCGCAATGGAATGTGCATTGGATACACTAGCCAAGTTAGTCCTGTTCAAAGATTTTATCTTCTGACTGTAGTTCTTTACGTTGCAACCCACTAAAGGAGTAGGCTCCTAAACATCCCCTAGGAGCTCAGGGAAGGGAATTAGAGACTGACAGGGTGGAAGGTAAGGCCAAAAGGAGGGTCCAGCTGATATCCAGCTGCCACTAGGCAGTTGCAGGAAAAGACCTATTGTCACTTGTTTTGTCCATGTAGCTTTAACAAGAGGCCAGTCTTATGACCCTTGGAGTACACCTCTTTGTCCTGGGTACAAGAGGGAGAGTAGGTTCAGTCTTCTAGGCTCTTCTCAGGTCTCAGACAGCAGGGTCCTTCCTCTTCTGATCTTTCACAGTTCCAGAAGTGTTCTGAAGTGGGTGCCTAGAGACGCCACTTTTCTGCTTGACACAAGCTGATTATTAGGTATAACCCCTGGCTATGTCCTAACCAATGGCTAATCCTACCCACTATGGGCATTTTCAAGATGGTTGAATTCTTTGGCCACTCTTAACGTGGGCTTTGAGGGCAGGGAGTGTGAGTAAGGAATGTACTACGGGAAGCCTAGTGCCCTCTGATATCCAACACCAAAATCCATTTTAGGCAGTCCCTGTACCCACAACAACCCATGACACAGAAGTCTAGAGGAACAAAGCTGAATTTTTAGCAACCAGACATTGGATACACAAAAATTGTTTTGGCCTCCTGCCTTTGCCCGTTGCAGTTCACCACAAATGTTCTATGTAAATCCAGCAGACCTGTCATATAGCCTGCGACACTGTATTGTCCACTGTGATTGGGGCCTGACTGGATGGGGAAGACAAATGAAGGACCCTGTCTAAGTATCAGCTAACATTTGCCTGTGACAGGGAGAGGGCCTCTTTGAAGTGCACCCCAAGTGTCATATGAAAACATCAAGTAGGCCTGTTAAAAAAGATGTGACATTTCAAGCAGGACTCAATGCCTAAATGCCAGAAAGGATCCTCCCAGCCCCCCACTCACAGCATATTCTGTCAGATTCAGAAAGGCCAACCTCCATACTGGTCAGCCTATTGTTTGCTCCTTGGAGCAAATTCTCACCTCATTCACGACAATTCAAATGCTAATTGTTGGCTGAATGAAGTGGGAGAGAAAATGCAGATTTAGCTTAGAGGGGCTTCAGGTAGGCGAAAGGTGACTTTCTAAAAGTTAAGTTTCTGCAATGTTTCGAAAAGATCTGACTTCACCATTGAATGGTATTAATAAACTAATACAAATAATATGTTTAATAGTTGTTTAATTGAGGTTCTCGATCATCCCTGCCTTCAGATAGAGTGTAATTATTTAATAGTGCATTTCAGTGCTTTCTATGGAGCAGCCAACCCTGCTACAGTTAAATTACCTTTGATGGGCTAATCACTGTAAAGACAGATTTAACATTACACTTTTACATGTCCTACTTTAAATACCATGAACTCTGCCACATGGGCAACAATATTTACTTAGGGGTGAAATATAAATATTTAAAAGGAACTTTAGAACTGTCAAAGGAGTTATATTGATGAGTTGAGTTTTCATTTAGAACCTGCACAGGCCTGCAGGCATGTTTACAGTGTCACTGTAGTGGGTGGCACAATGGGTGCTGCAGTACACTTGTGATATTTAACTTACAGGCTGTGGCACCATATACCAGGGGCTTATACATATGTTAAATATGCCAATCAGATGTAAACCAATTTTATCATGTTGATAGGAGAAGGAAAAGCACATTACTACTTGTAAGTAGGGGTAAAGTGCACCCAGTTCTATGGCCGCAAAAATAGGGTTAATCAAAAAGACAACACAATCTAGGATGACCTAGCAGAAAGGGTACATTTCCAACACTAGAGCAAAATTTTAGTTTTAGCACTACTTTACAAAAAGTACTTTTAATTGAGATTAGGAATTCGCCACTTATACTGTCTTTAACATTTATCTTTGGTCCATCTATCTTGTACCATCATCATGGAAACCTTTGGAACAGATTATCACCATTCTTTACTATTTTTCGGTTTCAATAGGCTATAAAAGAGTTATTTCCTTTAAAAAAAGAAAACCTGACTGTATATTCTGTTTTATTGTGATTGCAGTATTCCTGTTAAAATACATATATTCTGAAACTGAAGACCAACAGCCTAAAGCTAGCCCATCACTGCTCAACCAAGCTATACAGCAAAGGCTTCAGAGGCTCAACTTTATGTTGCACCCTATGATCCCAGTATCCCCGTTTCAAGGGCACATATGCAGTCATACCTTTGCCGCTCCTTGTTGGCCCCTACAATTGCAAGGATCTAGTGAAAGAGTTGGCATTATCATGCCACCTACCAGAATTGAAATAACCAGAATTGTGCTATTGACCCCACTTTTCAAAGATATACTACCAAAGCTCAACTCATGTGTTTCAAACATAACAGCCTGAAAGATGAAACTTTAAATATAATTAATAGGTGGCAATAATGTAACTGTTGTCCAATTTACAATAAGTCTATGTTTCAATTCCATAACTTTCATTATATAATTTCAGTTCGATGACCCCAAACTGGTTTATGGAAACATACTGGACAATTTATTTCCCCTTTAACTCAGTTCATGCCAAAATCAGACCTTTAGTTTGGAATTCCGCATTTGGCAGTTAAAATGGAAAAATAAGGCAGTGGGTACAACCATGGATGTGAATTACACAAATATCTCTTATCGGAAGTTACATCACATAGACTCAGTGAGAATTGTTATTGTCAATCAATAAGACAGCTACTGTTATTGAATCCTATTGAGGCTCATGCCAAATCTCAACTGGGATATGCATCTCCAGAAATTGCATTCATTCTTAACCCACAACACAGCTTCTATAGTCAAAATCCATAGGAAAACCATTTTCAGGTGTGTTGCATCAGCTCTATAAATGTATAATATGAAGGGTCTAGGTGCAGCCTAGAATGGTTGTGAAATATGGGGATTTACCAAAATCCAATACTTAGTTCAGCTGAAAATAGTTTCATAAGATTGCTTTTTAGACTACCAGCAAGTACCCCAATGACGCCACTATGTTTTGATTTGGCTCATAGATGAATTATTCAGACAGCAGAGTGTAGAATTCTTGTCTACTGCCATAGATTGTGGTCAACAGTAGAGTTAAGCTCCTATTGTGTGTGACTGAATTCCATCAGATTGCTCTTGGGAAAATTGGGCTGGAAGATTTTTGGGTCTTCCCTGATGAATTGTGTTTATCGGCAAAAGTTAGACTAAAAGAAATCTATTGGGAATTTGCATTCACTCAAACAATTGCAACCAGTAGCGGTTCCCTGGCAAGGGATTTCTTAGATGTAAATCCATTTCCATGCTATGAGCCAACCATAGATGAAATTACTTCCCCACTGGTTCGCAAACAGTACATTCAGTTTAGGTTCAGGACGCTCCCAACCAAACTATTTTGTCGTAAATGGTCTAGAGATGTACCAGGGGATAATACATGTCCAATCTGTAGAAAGGTTTCAGAATTATTACCAAACATACTGTTCTTTTGATTAAAGAAGAGAGTGGGTAGCCTCCCTGTGTAGACAGTTGGGTGCAGGCTGCTATATAGAGGCATATATAATCCACTCTACTGACTCAAGCAGACTGATGGTCTTTTCAATTTCTAGACTTTTATTGTCTGTCTGTGTTGGTGCAGCAAGCGTATCCAAGCAGCTCAGGAAAGGGTATAGCCTTTTTAACTTCTTGAAAAGAGAGCGGTTTGTTGAAGGGAGTTATTCTATTTATGTCCTAGCCCTTTATTGCAATTTTGAAACACCTTGGTATAGAGGAAAATTTAGTTGTAGTAGGTAATTAGTCCCGTTTCTGAACACTATCAAAACACCCTTCAGAAGGATACATTTGCTTCTTTGTTTTATTATCTTATTGCAAAGTTGTACATTTTGATATAGGGGATAATTATTCATAGGCACCCATTTGTTCCTGTCCACGTTAAAAATTATGATCCCTCTTTGGACTGATAAGTTTGCTTTTCGGGAATGCTGCCTTTTCGTTAATACGTTTCCTTCCTATGTTGATTAGTACCTGCCACCGTTTTCTACATCCTCTTGTCCTATTTCAATTTTGTTTTAAAGGATATGCACTTTAAAATTGCACCTGCCTTTTCATGGCTCAATATTATATTTCTGCTCCAAAATAAAAAGGTAATTGTAATGTTGGCCCCTTCACAATGAGAACAAATACACATTGCGTTATCAACTATGTTTATTCGGCATTAGGGAGAGCCGTCTTTATCTGCGTGCTACCGTATAAGAATGGCCGACCGCGTCACTCCCACAAAACCTTGTGGCGAGTCACGTGGCGTCGGAAGGAAAGACTGCAAAGCTACACATCTTCCCTCTTAACAACATATGCAAAGAGAACTGTAACTGTGGGACAGTGGACAGAGAAAGAGGGAGAGAGAGAGAGAGCGAGAGAGAGAAATCACAATTGGAATTCACTGAATCATTTCAGAAGCTTCACTGTGCGGCTCTTGCGGGTGTGCGTGACGGATCCTCGGATCCCTAGCTCTCTTCCTCTATTGGATCTGTCCGCCCTGGTGCTCTCCTCCGGGTCTCTATCTTGTGTATCGGAAGTCTCTTGCGGGATACCCGCAGCGTTGATATCCTGGCTGGGCAGATGCGGTGTTTGTCGCTTGGCTGTCTGTCCTTCTGCAGTTGCTGAGGTGCTGGATTCTCTCCTGTTGGTAAATTCCATGTCCTCTCTCGCTGATTCTGTGGTTGGTGCTTGTATCCCAGTGGCGCTGTCAATTTTTTCCAGATCACTGTTGCTACTGTCCATGCCCCACTGAAGGATTTTGTTTCACTTGGCCATTCTATATTGTGACCACACCTTGCAGTCGCTCAACAAAGCCAAACATGTGTCTCCTTTTTGCCCTGGGTGACCTTTTTTGACTCGGACCCAGTTGCCCTCTGTCAGCGTGGCTTCTCGCACATTTTGCCTCTTGTCGTAATGTGCTTTGTAAATGCGTTGGGCTTTCTCTATGTTACTCCGGACGATGGGTGGGGATCATTTGCTCTGGAGTCGCATGGTCATCCAGGCTACATTGTCTTCGGTAAAAGGTTCCCAGCCTTTCAGGATGTTAAACGGGCTGTAGCCTGTAAGGGTGGGCGTGATGTGATATGCCCACACTGTGCTTTTGACTTCGGTCTCCCAGTTCTTTCTGGCACTGATGGCTGCTTGGACTGAGCCCATGATCACCCGGTTAAAGCGTTCCACTTGGCCGTTGCCCGCCGGGTGGTAGACGGGTGTGTGTTTCGTCAGAATGCCATTACGGTCGGTGAAGGCTGTTCATTTGGTTGATGTAAACTGGGGTCCATTGTCGCTTTTGATGGTTTTTGGAATGCCTTCCCTCATGAAGACGTTATTGAGGAAGGTGATGACGGTGTCAATGTCCATTGATTCACTGATTTCGACTTCTGGCCACTTCGAGCATCGATCCACCAAAATGATAAGGTGTTTGAGAGTGCCTCAGGAATCCAGGATGGGGCCTACGATGTCAATGGATAAGTCCTCCCAAGGGTTGTTGGGGGTGTTGAACTACCCATGGGAGGGTCTCGTGGTGGTGAGTGTCTTGCCGCTCTGGCGCAATGTTTGCATGCTCTTATGAATCTCTGTACGTGGTTGTCCATGGTCGGCCACCAGTACAGTAGTTTCATTCTTCTTTTTGCTTTCACGATGCCCAGGTGGCCTTCTCGGTTGATGTGGAGTTTGCGATCGAAGAGCTCTTTCAGGGGCACCAGTCTGTCACCTCGCTGTAGGAAAATTGAGTCTTCGCTAATGAAGAGTTCGTCGCAGACCTCCCAGGATTTTCTGAAGTTGTGCTTTTTCTCTGGCCAGCCGTGTGTGACGTACAGTTTGACCTGTGAGAGTTCGGTGTTCTGCGCATAGGCATCTGCCCAGTTCTGGGCACTGATGGTGTGGTCATGATCCATCATAAATGCGACACTGTACTCGTCCCAGTCCGATTTCGTGACTGTTGCTTCCATGGCAGTTGCCCTGCTGAGGAAGTCTGCGACCCTGTTTTGTGGGCCGGGGATGAATTCCACGTTATACACGAAGTCCAAGAAACGTAGTGTCATCTTCGCGATGCTTCGGGTGGCTGTCATGTTGCCGCTGGATGTGAGAACTTTGATTAGGGGTTCGTGAGCGGTGCGGAGCGTGAATCTGTATCCCCACAGGTATTGTCAAAATGTTTCCATCACCCAGATGGATGCCAGCATTTCCTTTTCGATTACACTATGTTTCTCTTCACTGGGCGTGAGGGATTGCGAGGCAAACCCCACGGTGGTCTCTGTGCCATCCGTTGCTTTCTGGGAGAGGACCGCTCCTAATCCTTTGGCCCTGGTGTCTGTAGTCAGGATGCTGGGGGCGGTGCCGTCAAATCCATGTAGGGGAATCGCCTCGCAAATATCTTTTTTAATGGCAGTGAATTCCACTTCCAACTCGTCGGACCAGGAAAAGGCATTCTTTTCTTTCAGCAGTTGACGTAAGCTGTGCGTTTTGGTTGCGAAGTTCCTGACAAATTTGCTATACAACTCCGCTAGCCCCAGGAACGAGCGGACATCATCTTTGCTTTTAGGGGAGGGCGCGGACATGATGGCTTCCACATTGGCTGTCTTTGGGGAAATGCTTGCGTCCCTGATCTCGTGTCCCAGGTAGGTCACCTTGTGTAAGCCGAATTTGCACTTCTCAAGTTCCGCGGTGAGAACATAGGCCGCAAGAGTGTGCAGTACGGTGTGCAGAATGTCATCGCGTTCAGCCTTGGTGTTCCCCATGACGAGGATGTCGTCCTGGAAGTAGAGGACTCCGTGGACGTCCTTGAAGAGTGTGTGCATGAGTTTTTGGAAGACGGTCACCGCGGATGCGAGACCAAAGGGCAGCCATCTAAACCTGTATCAGCCAAAGGGCGTGATGAAAGAGGTGAGTTTCCGGCACGATGGATGGAGCAACACTTGGTGGTATGCGGCTTTGAGGTCAATGGTGGAGAACCATTTGACCCCCTTGGTCAGGGCTAGTAGTTCTTTTATTTTGGGTAGCGGGAACCTGTTAACAATAATATTTTTATTGAGTTCTCGAAGGTCAATGCATAGGCATATCTTCCCGCTCTGTTTGCGCACCACCACCAAGGGCGGGAGCCATTCGGCGCACTCTATTGGTTCGATGATGTCGTTGTCTTCCAACCCTTTAAGTTCCAGCTGTACTGCCTCACTGCAGTGGAATGGGATATTCCTGACCTTGTGGTAGACTGGCACCGCTCCTTCTTTAAGCATGATTTTGTGAGTGAACTTTGACATCTTCCCGATGTGGTCACTGAAGACTGCTGGAAATTCCGCTTTTAACGAGGCTGGCGTGGATTGTTCGTCCATCAGAAGCACTTGAGTGTCACCACCTGGCTTGAGTTGGATGCCCAGAGCTCCCTGGTCCGCCCACCCCAGGACTGAGGGGCCTTTCTGCGAGACATACAACTTCGCTGTCGTGTGCCTGCCTTTGAACTCCAACAGGAGTTTCCGGAACACCACCATGGGGATGGGAGTGTAACCCAGTATTTTAGCACTATTTTAAATGCACTCTCACATTCAAAATGGACCAGAGGGTGCACTTTGTGCTACAAAATAGCAATAGATGCAACAGAACATGAACAGCAGCAACCAGCAGCCTCTCACACTCATTAACTCCACTTTTCCTGTGCTCCTACAGTAGGAGTTATGTGCCAGATTACTCATAATTACACAAAGAGACACTATTGTGTAATTTTTGGTAATTACGCAATATTACTGCAATTACTCAGATTACTGTGGCATACTTAACATTTTGCTCAGGTTTTGTTCCTATGCAGGTTTAAATCCATTTCGGATCTTCAAAATGCTGTTGCTACTTAGAATATACCTAAGCATGGCTATTGGTCAGATGGTCAGGACAATTTGCAACAACCCAAGTATAGCTGGAGATACTTGATTCTAGAAGCTCAGATACTCTGATCCAAGGAGAGACAAGTATAACTAGCAGTTCTATCAGTATGCTGCTCTACCATCTAAGTCATTTATGGGCCACCCAGAGGACCTCCTTTAGAAGACCTCGGTCTCTTTATTGCAGGGCACATATGCAAATTATTGCCTTTAGAAGCCTAGTACAGTCTGAGATTACTCCAAACAGCATAGAGGCCCGAGCCAACCAAAGGCTACTAACAGCACTTGCAAGGAGGCAGGGTGACCTGATCAGAGAATTTGCCTCTAGTGGCCCCACAGCCTGGAGTTCACACTTATTTGTGGGTATCCCTGGTCCAATATGGCTAACCTACTCTACAACTTTGGAGCCACTAAGTGGTAGTATCTTTTTCGAGAATATACTTGGTACACACTGCTCCATCTGCTCACCGTAACTGTCTCAGTTCATCTTGTTTTGGCATTTCTGAAAACTATATGTTTGATTGGCAGTGAAACACAGATAAGTGGAGAAGATGAAATATTGCAAAATATGATATATTACCTAAAAAGATAAGACACGTGGAACACGGGCAGAAAAGGTTGTTCAGGAGAGACCTTCCAAAAACTTCAGGTGAGTTACTGAACAACGTGGGATCGGCTTGCTGTCTCTGTATAGATTCTATCTAAATAGTTCTTTCAGGCACAGCCCTTTGGCACTAACTGAAAGTGACAACATGATATCTCTGTAATCCTTGAAAAAAATTCCTAGGATGAGGAAAAAGAAGAACAGTCCTTGACAGTAATGATAGACGTGTAAGTATCTTAGGAGTGAGTATAGGAGAAAAAGAGGAGTGAGCAGCCTGTTTAAAGACCAAAGGGGTAGGGCCTAAATAAATCTAATTGAAAAGAAAAGCACGCTTCAGTGGTCAAACCTTTGAAAACAAAACAACAAATGAGCATCAAAGCTGTTTATCCTCTTATTTTAACTTAAAACTTCAAAAATGCCTGCGTCATTGTAAGTTGTCAGTTGAGAAAGCTGTCAATGGAAGCTCCATCAAAAATAGTGATTAAGTAGTCCAGTGCAATAGAGAATAGCCACCACATCAGTAATCAGTGAGTGCCATTACTTTTGTTTCTTGTACTAGTACATTGACAAGGGCCAGTCCTTGAGTAAATCAAAAACGAATACATACTAGAACATAGGAATGTTGAGAACTCCATTAGAGGCAATGGAGCAGCAGCGGCGTATATGAACTGGTACAGGGCCACTATTCTCAGCATTTCAAAGTTCTAATAAACTACTCACCTACCACAAACAAACCATATCCACAATTCAGTGTCTCAACAACCATAAAAAAACCTACAAATCAAACCTATACACCAGGGTTCTCCAAACCGGTCCTGGAGGGCCTGATCCATGCCAGATTTTTAAAATAACTACATTTATCTAAATGGGAATATGCACAAAATCTGGCATGGATCTGGCCCTCCAGGACCAGTTTGGAGACACCTGCTATACACCCTTCTACCCCAACTACCACACAATGGCACTTTCACTCTCACACAAAACACCACTCTGTCCTATACTACTAACAAATCCATGAATCACCGATAACAGCACATAGCCATACTATACATAACTTTAATCCATACAAAAACACATACTCCCTGTTCATACAAAACACCAGCTCTACCCTCTACTTGCTCCTAACAGACCCCTTGTTGTCACCACAAAACCTATCCTCAGCCTTCCATCACATCATTCAGCAACACCCTCCTCCTCTTTCTACCTAAAACACACAACCAATCCTTACACTCCACTCCACCACGCATATTACCTCTTCCAGCTATCAAATCTAACACAAACACTCACAACTCTTGTCCATCCCCTCTCACACACCACATAAACATCACCACCCCGTTACCATTCAACTTCCACTCACCAACAGTACTTTAGATACAAATGCTCACAGAAAACCACCACATTAATATCTCCTCTCACTTCTCCACAAAAACCAAACATAACACACACACTGGCACAACAGAATCTCACACTCACAGTTGCATAATACATTCAATAACAAATTAGAAGCATACATCCACCCTCACCCACATGACTACACAAATGATACACATCCTGAACCATCATTAATACAAAATTCTGTATCTTCACTAAGCAAATAATCCAACACAACTCACATTTACTTGCCTCTCATCCATTGCACAAGTTAGAGCCTTAAAACTAACCATGGGCGGAGAATTCCACTCCACCCGTGGAGTGTGCGGAGTTTTGCCTACTCCGCATTCCACAGAGAATGCGAAGTAGGCAAAGCCCCACACATTCCACGGCGGAGCGGAGTTGGCCTGCCCCCGCCTCCCACGCGCCTAATATTAACAATTGCTAAAGTTTTAAAAAAGAACTTTAAAGCACCTATTCTTATCTACGGCATCTGCAGTGTCCCTGGCTGGCCTCCTCCTCTCTTCATCTTGTTTGTGATGAAAATTGCACATGCGCATTTCTTGCGGGAAATGCGCATGCGCAGGTTTTACCACGATGAAGAGAGGAATAGGCCAGCCGGGGACGGCGCCGATGCCACAGATAAGGTAAGGTGATTTAAAGTTATTTTTTAAAACTTTAGCAATTGTTAATATTAAGGCGGGTGGGAAGCGGGTGGAGTAGCAGAGCTACGCGAAGCACCGTGGAGCTTGTTATCAACTCTGTGGTGCTCCGCGTTGCCCCTCTACACCCACTACGCCCAGGCTTACTCAAAACATGACCCACATGCTTCACCACCACCCCTAACTCATACACCTTCTACTGCGAACAGACGCAAACAAAATAAACAACATTCCACTCTTCACAACTTTGCATATCCATGTCTACTACAAAATAAGGCTATACTACAAAAAAACAACACAGCTCACCAACTCACTCTCGACCACCATCTCCACCACCTACATACGAAGACCCAACAAAGAGCTTTCTAAGCTGGCTGGATGAAGAATACGATACAGAAAACAAAACTATTGCTATCCTCATGCAGTTAATACCAGCACTAATGACACACATGCTACAAGTTAAAAAAATACTGCTCACTCTTCTAGACAGCAAATTCATACCAAAACACAATCTCTAAACTGCTTACTAATAAATGCTCAATTACTCCCTAAAAATAAGCACCACATCCACATCGTGCTCACTGACACAGGGGCATTGAGGCACTGTCCCAGAACATGGAACCAGGACCTTACAGGATCCCCCCAGAAATCTTCTGGGATAATATCGACGTTTGGGCCCCCGTTTTGACTTTAGTGCTACTGGCTGCAGGGAGGAAAAGGGATGCTTTAAACCGATCTTCAAAAAGAGGGACAAGGATAACCCGCAATGCTACCACCTCATTTCACTAATTGACTCTATAGTTAAGGTTCTGGGTCGGTTTTATTAACTGGACTTTCAAAATGGGCTGACAAGAATCAAACAATATCCAAGGTCCAGTTTGGCTTTCACCCTGGCGAATCAACCATCGAGCAATGCCTTAATCTTTACTTACTTATAAACAAATATACAGTATCTCAACCTGGAGCCCTATTTTTAGTCTTTAAGGACCTTACGTGTGCCTTTGATCTGGTGAATAGGAAGAAACTGTGGAACCTATTGAACTCTCTGGGCTTTGAGCCAACCACTGTAACCTTATTAATGAATCTCCACTCCCACACTACAGGGCAGTTAGATACTCTCAGGGAGGGGGCCTCGCTGAACATTTTACTTGCTCCAGGGGTGTCCGCCAAGGCTGCATATTAGCCCCTTTTTAATTCACTATTTAGATCAATGAACTAAAAGCTGCCTCCTTGCCACTACAGTCTGATTGCCCCAAAGTCAGCATAAAATCTCTGCCAGCTTTATAATATGCCGATGACACAATACTCATGGCTCACACAGCACTGAGCCTGCAGGTTTTAATTGATGGGTTTGTTGCCTTTATGTATAGTCTGTACTTGCCAGTCAGCTATACTTTTGGAAGTTGGCCCTCGTCCGCTCTGGTCTAAAACTTTGAAATCGGGAACCCATACCCTGGTGAACGTCCCGGCCTTCTCCTACCTTGGAATCCTATTTGATGAACAATTTAACTGGGAAATATTGATGGAGGGAAAGCTAAGTGACTTGAATAAATCTATAGGGGCTATCACCAGCTACACCCACAGATTGGGATCATGGCCATGAGCTGTGATTTTAAAGTTATACCAGTCTACATGCACCTCCAGGGCCTTATATGGTAGTGAGGTCTGGGGTACACTTCAGCACACAAGTTACAGGTGGCCCAAAACACGTTTCTGAGATGAATTCTGAATGTCCCACAAAGCACCCCTCCTTCTCAACACAAAGAAGTTGGGGTTAACTATTTAGCTGACCGGGTGGCAGTTAAGCACCTATTGTGTGAAGGTATGGTCCAGAGAGGATAAGGAGCTAAACCGCCTGATCACATCAGACTGTCTGTCACTAGATCATGCTCTCAAATTCCCCTGGTTACGGTACGATAAGGAGCCCCTCTTTGCTTTAGGCAGAGCAGATATTTTCCTTATACGTGACTCAGTGAGGCCTTAGGACCTTAACAAAGTAAAAGAATTGTTCTTCAAACACGCCATTGCTCACAGTGAAAACACAGAGCTTTTGAAACCAGCAGTGAGGGGGAATGCCTTGCTAAAGTCAGTCCAGGGCAGGGGAAATTATCATTCTATCCTTACAAGTGACAGGTTCTTAGTAACCTATTTTAGGTTTAACCAGCTTCAGCATCTCCTGGCATACCCATCTGGTTTTGTTCACCCAAATGTGAGCGGACCCTGTGGCTGCGACTCTAGGTCTCCACAGGATACGCTACACTTCATCCTTTTATGTAAATATTTTAGCTCTCCTAGGAGGCAGTTTTTTCATCCTCTTTTAAAATGTATGAAGTTTAGTCAAGCCAGAGTGGCGCTTATGTACCTGCAGCTTTTGCCTAACGATCACATACTTTTTGTAATGACCAACTTTTTCCGGGCCACCTTCAGATCAAGACTCTCTAGACCCGATTGATTACTGAATGGTCTTTGCCCCCTTTGCACTGAATTTCTTTTCTTTTTAACTACTTGTGACCAGGAGTTGCGTTTCACCCTAACTTTTACTGGATTTGTAATGATGTTTTTGATTGTATCTTTTATGCTTGTGACCGCACCCGAATAAAGATGTATTTATTATTATTCTAACTCACTGACATACAACCTGACTTATTATTCATAAATGATCCATGGTTGGGAGATCACATGGCTCCAGTGTTGCATGAAGCTCTTCCTCCAGGCTATCAAACTATCATGCATAATTGTATAGGCAAAAGAGGATGTGGATTAGCTGTTATATTCAAGCAAACAATAAATCTCACCAAAGCTGACAACATTTTCATACAAAGTTATGAGGCCCTCATCACCATATGCAATCCTCCTGTAACTTCCTCCTCATTTACAGACCACCACCTAGCAATGCAACATTTACAGACATGTTTTGAGTACCAGTTTCAAACCTTATAACACTACACTTCAACCTATGCATTCTTGGTGACTTGACAGGACAAGTAATGGAACCACTCAGTTTACTTTGTTCCTTCTTTTGTTTACTGTCCGGATAGTATAAACGCGATCAATTAAAGGTCTGATATACACAAAATACTCCTCTGGCTCCTGGACTTGTCGTCTGACTCCTTTTTGGTTTTCTCCATCTCTGCGGCACCCTCTGGAAAGACAACCAGATCAGAAGACCATTATTGCTCCGTTTTATAAAGTTTTTACCCTTCACCAAGAATACACCTCCATGCACAAAAGAGGGTATAGGTGTTTGTCAGAAAGGACATGGTTTCCTACATATACTATGCTGTTGGTCACTATCCGTCATGCAATTATCCTCTCCCTAACAGAAGTGTACCAGACACCAGCCGGTGTCAGGAATTTAAGCCAGAGTGTTCTGCACCTTCCCAGTGTTAGAAATGAGCTCCCACAAACCCAGTATCACTTCCAGTAGGAACCCAACCATTAGGAGGTGTGTGCGAATGAACCACACTTGCCTGAGGCTGGGAGTCCCGGCGGTGTCATCCGGCATGTCCTCCCTCTGGTGCTCTATCTCCTGGCCACCAAACTCCGTAACTCCTTGCCCGTATGGACGTTGTCCCTCCACCTTCTCCTTGCAACTGCTCTGACCTCCGCTCTTGGATGCCACGTCCATTGTCTCCTTCGCGTCTCCTGACACGCTGTTCGCCACCTTCCTCACCATCCACGGCTCCCCTGACACTGATTCCTTTTTCTGGATAGCGCAGCCCTTCCTCTTCATCCACCCAATCCCTGGCCAGACATTGAAACACATCCGGGTCAGCTAGCAGAAAAGCACTAACATGTGTTTTTCTAGTGCCCCCATCATCCTTGCTTCATTCTGGCATGGCTTTTATGTAACATTTGGGGGTCTATTTGAATGGCAGGCAGATCGCCCCCGCCGGTAGCCATATTAGGATGGCTGGGGGATCTGCAGCGGATGGGAAGACCGTCTGCCACTTTTCCGCCCATCGACGAGTCGACCGGGCGGAAAAGGGGCTTAATATGGTGGCGGTGTCTGCAAGACACCACCATCCATATTAACATGCCAGTGGAGAGGCATGCCGTTTTCTCTGTTGGGGGCCCGTAGCGGGCCCCCAGGATGTTGGGGGTGCATGTACCCCCCAGCATTGGCATGGACAAGGTGGCAGTCACCGCGCGGTGCTTGTCACCTTGTGCATGCCAATGCACAACGTGCATTCCCAGCATTGTGGCGGGTAGTGCAGTGAGCATCGCCCGCCACAATGCTGGGAATGGGAGATGCCACGGTGGCATCCTAATTGCAGGTGCGGGACAGCCGCACCCCTGGCGAACAGTCCTGCATACAGTTGCGGTGGCAGGCAGACTTTGTCCGCCCGCCATCGTTATAGTCCCCTTAGTTTGACACATTCAAAAAGCCACATCCAAAAAATATCACCACTGGCCTAGTCACACTGAACCTACATCAGCTCATACAGTTCAATGGTATACCCCAGCCGGTGAGTTTCCTCCATAAAATGGCCCTATCTACCCCATCAAACGCAGCACTATGATCTATAAAGCAACAAAGGAGAGGTGGTCTGTTCTTCTGAATAGCATTATGCCTAAGGACAGAGAGAGCTTGTATATTGTCTACAGTGGAAGCACAAGCCCTGAACCCTGTTTGAAAAACTTCAATATTCCCTCCTCTGCCACCCAAGATTCTAATTGGTTTAGTAAAATTTGGGCGTACACTTTTGCCTCAATATCCAATAAGGCAACCAATCTATAGTTTGCAGCTGCGGTCCGATCTCTGCTCTTATATATGGGGCATAAAATTGATCCTCTGTAACCATCCGGTATATCAGCGATTAAAAAGCAATGGTTATAAAGTGCTGACAACACTTCTGCCCAAACTTCATGCGCCTCCTTAAAAAACCAGCTGCAAGCCCATTCGGGCTTGGGACTTCATTGGCTTTCAGGTTTACTAAAACTTTTGCCCCCTTTCACCTAGCTGTTAGTTTGCGCTCAGCCCCCTGGGTCTCTTCCCCTCTCTGGCCCCATCCTTCCTCCACTACCGCTTGATGATGTCGGCTTACTTCGGCTACCTTCGACTTTTCTTTGAAAGGTAAAGTTGGAAAGGAAGGCCCACTAACCCCGGTTCGGTTGTCCGTCTGTGCCACATAGAGCTCAACAATGTGCCTTACCCCGGCTGATTCTGGGACCCCATTTTCCCTGCCCATGTTCCCATTTTTTTATTTATTAATGTGGGCCCAAAACCGTGCTTGGTTTGAGTCCTATAAAAGCTGGAAGATTGTGACCCAATGCTTATCCTTTCTTTCCTTCCGAATCTCCCAAACAAGTTTGTTATGTGATTTTTTTTAACAGTTTCACTGCTGCAGCTGTTTTAGTTGAGGGGTTACATTGGTGCACATGCCACGCTTTACGCAGCGTTCTTCTCGATACGATGATAGTCTTGCAAAAATTGCCCCCTTGTGAAGATTGTGCCCGCCCTCCTGCTCTGATATATGTGTTCATAAGTTCACCATAAGCCTTCCCCACTCCTGTAGAAAGCCCACTAAATGGTTTGCGTTTATATTAGCCACCAGATCTTGTAGCCATGTACTAACATGGGATTTGTATGCAGTAACCCATTTGATTTTTCTAACCAGCTTCCCTCCTTCCTCTCCAGATGAATTACCCACAATAATGGTTTTATCAGCTGGATTCAAGGCTAGGCTCAGCATGCTTCTTAAAGGATTGTGGTCACTTTCTGCTCTAATTAAAATGTCAAAGTGATTTAAGGGTGCAGCCAAGCTAGTGGATAAAAAAGGTGTAATCAATAGTTGACAAATTTTTACAGGTTGGCGGAAGTATCATATCCTTATTTCTCAAATCATATTCTGCTTAGCGGATACTAACTTGTGGTTGTCCATAAAATCGCCAATTCCAAAGTCTGTCATTTCCTTAAAGCCACCATTAGACTTTTCACCCAACCCCCTAATGTTAAAGTCACCAGAAAATAATAAATTCGCAATTCGGATATTCAAAAAAGAGATCTTCAAGACATTCGAGAAACTGCTTTACCACATTGCCCTTGCCATCCTGGAAACATTGAGATAGCAAATAACCACTATCATAGCCGTTTGTCTATTGATTGTTTTCAGGCCACGAATGCAGATAACTTGGGCTGCTGAACAGTTACTACCGAGAGCCGTCACCTACAGTTTCGCAGTATGCTGATGGGTGACCAAAGTGACTCAGTCGCGATGCAGCAGTGAATATCTGGTAGAAGCCTAAAAGAATGGTAGGCGACAAAGCTCAAGTTTCTTTAAGACATAAGATGTCACCCGTACCCAAATATTGGCGCCCTTGCTCCCTTCCCATTATTTTTTTGAGCCGTGCAACATTCCAAGAGATTATAATTAATTCAGGGTTTGACAACCTTGTCGGCTGTTTTGGGCTTCGAGGATTAACTAACGCCTTCAGCTCTGGTATCCCATTTAGTCGACGGATGCTCTCATCAGGACTGTTGCACATGGCCCGGGAGCTATGAATAGCTGTTGTCCTCCGCGCTGCCTCCTGCCCGGTGTAATCATTAGGGCTAAATCTCACCTCTCCAGGTTATGCGAGCAAACAACCATTAGTGATTTTGACCTTGTGAACTCCACTGGTTCCCAGTTACTACTTCCACCTGATGTACCCATAAGAACGCTGTGGGTTAACTGTCCTTTTAGTGGGTTTAATAAAACATACGTGTATTTTGATGGGGTAGATTTCACAAGTCCGCTCTCCCAATCTGCAAAAGTTTCTTTTTCACCCCACTCTGTATCTCTCAGAGGTCCACTCCTCCATGCAGTGCACAAGGGTTCTCCTGTACCAACCCTCCCATCTGAGACAAATTTTACCCATAACAAATTATCTGAGATGATGTGGTTCAGGGCTGGAACATGGGCACACAGTTTTAGCAGGTTCCCCCAATTTAGCATATCCTGAGGGCCCCTTGGGCTAAACCTGGGAATAAAAACCAATTCCAGAGGATCACTGGCCTTCGCCCCTGTCTTGCCCAGGTGGACAGGTCTAGTCTCCCTTGTTTAGTCGCTGTAGTGTCCTCAATTTCCACCCTACTCTCTACTCTATTCCAGTTGACTCTTGTCCCATGGGTCGGGACTTGTTTTCGGTGGCAAGGGCCTTGGGTTCCACTTAGGATTGCCGCCTCCTGCCTCCCAAACCCTTGCATTGTACTATCCCCCGGGTGTCTTGTGGAGGTCTGATGATGGAATTTTTGTCTGGGAGGTCCTGGAATCTTGCCCTACCATATGGCCCTGATCATCCAAGTGAAAATGATCCGCCCCTGTACACCTATGGGGGGTCTTCTTTTAAAAGAACTTGGCTAAAATCCTGCTCTGGCCTTGGAGCGTAGGTTTGCGGGGACCCCAAATCTACAAGAGTCTCTAAGTGCTTTACAGTCCGGATAACCTCTTGTTGCTGCCCATAGTTTTTGCCTTTGCAACCCATGTTGAACTCTACCTTCCACAAAAACAAGCTGAAGACCTGGCCCATCTGAGTCCTCAGACCTTGGTCCCAGGACGTCACTTTCCCCAGCAGCTCCGTGGCTATCAGCGCTGCCTTCCAGCCAGCCAGCCCTCCGTGACAGGGTTCGAGCATACACTCAGCCCGTTTCCTGCCTGTGTAAGCTTACATGTTTTTGTGCTAAGCTTTTTATTTTGTGCCCGTGAGTTAAGCTTTGTTTTTTGTGCCCGTGAGTTAAGCTTGGTATTTTGTGCCCTCCTCTGAGCGCGCAGTTTCTGTGCCCTTACGTTGCCCTCCTCACTGTGCTCTTGGTTTTTTCCTGCCATTTTTCACCCCGCGTCCTGCCCCGCCTCTCAGCCGCTCGTACCTCCCCCCTCCCCTACATATGCCGCCTAAGGCAAGCCTGTCTGCGCCCGTCCGCGCCTGGACCGAGCCCAGTGCCAGACACGCTGGCCCTCGTTAACCCCTCAGGCCACAACACTGACAGCACCCACACACTCAACGACGGCCGAAAGAGCACCTGCTTCCAGGCCTCCCGGAAGATCTCCCACAGACCCTTCACATGCCGTAGCTGCAGCTTCTCCAGCCAGCGTGCACCAGCCCGCCCTGTCCATACCAACACTGCAGGTAACAACCATCTCAGCTGCATACTGCTCAACACCCGCTCAATCCCCAAACACGCCGTCGAACTTTGGGACTTGCTCAACTCCTCCGCCCCGGACGTCGCCTTCCTGAAGGAAACCTGGATGAACACCTCCTCTGCACCGGACATAGCCATAGCTATCCCCGACGGCTACAAGATCATGCCCAGATACAGGAACAACAACAAACCTGGAGGAGGAATCACTATCTTCCACAAGGACACCATCAGAGTCTCAACCAGCACTGAAGACGCCCTCTTCATGACCGAACACCTACACTTCCAGATCCACGTCAACAACAACACCACCCTCAGCGGAACCCTCGTCTACAGACCCCCGGGCCCCCGACCACAGTTCAGCGAATCCATCGCCGACCTCATCAGCATGCACGCCATTGCCTCCACAGACTACATACTCCTCGGAGACCTGAACTTCCACCTAGAGAATGCCAACGACAACAACTCCATAACACTGATCGACAACTTCGCCAACCTCGGACTCAAACAACTCGTCACGACACCCACCCACACCGCTGGACACACGCTCGACCCCATCTTCTCCACCAGCAACCACCTCACCTTTAGCCACACCACCGAACCGACCACCACTGCATCCACTTCTCCTTTGAGAAACACACCACACACAACAAACCGCAACGCCTCCCACACCGCAGCTGGAAAAAGTCACCGAAGACCAGCTCATTACCGCACTCACCCAAGACCCTCCTCCCGAGCCATCCGAGACCGACGTAGCAGCCCACAATTACAGACTATGGATCGACGACTGCGCCAACACCCTCGTTCCCAATTAGAAAACCCTCCAACAGACGCACCAACACTAGAGCCATCTGGTTCAATGATGAACTCCAGAACTCCAAGCACACCTGCATAAAACTTGAGAAACAATGGCGCAAAGACCAGACACCAGACAACCACACAGCCCTCACGAACGCCAGACGCAGACACCACCAGCTCATCAGATCCGCCAAAAGAACCTCCTTCAAAGATCGCATTGACAACAACGCACACAACAGCAAAGAGCTCACAAAATCGTGAAAGAACTCGCCACTCCCAGCTCCAGCTCCAACGACATCCCACTGTCATAAGAACTCTGCAACTCCATGGCTACCTTCATCCAACGCAAGATCGCAGACATCTACAACAGCTTCAACACCCAAACGCAAACGACAGATGCCGACATGCCAGCATCAACATCCACCGATCGCACTGACCTCCTGCTCTCCTGGAACAGCATCAACGATGAAGAAACCGTCAGAATTATGAACACCATCCACTCCGGCTCACCTTCGGACCCCTGCCCTCACCACATCTTCAACAAGGCAAGCACCATCATCGCACCCTAGGTTCGAAATCTCATCAACAGCTCCTTCGACACCTCCACCTTCCTAAAGAGCTGGAAACATGCCGAAATCAACGCCCTCCTCAAGAAACCCACGGCGGACCCAAAGGACCCATCACCCTGCTCCAGTTCCCGGCAAAAGTTATCGAGAAGGCCGCCAACAGACAACTGACCATCTTCCTGGAGGAGAACAACGTCCTGGATTCCTCCCAATCCAGCTTCCGCGGCAACCACAGCACCAAGACCACCCTCATCGCCGCCACTGACGACATCAGGACCATACTAGACAAGGGCGAGACCGCGGCCCTCGTCCTCCTGGACATCTCGGCCGTGTTCGACACCGTCTTCCACCACACCCTTCGCACACGCCCACACGATGCAGGGATCTGAGGCAAAACCCTGGACTTGATCACCTACTTCCTCACCGGCAGAACCCAAAGAGTCCGCCTCCCTCATACCGATCCGGGGCCACCACGATCAGCTGCGCCGTACCCCAAGGATTATCCCTCAGCCCAACCCTCTTTAACATCTACATGGCACGGCTCGCCAACATCGTCTGACATCACCAACTCAACATCGTCTCATACGCCGATGACACGCAACTGATCCTCTTCCTCACCAAAGACCCGGCCATTGCCAAATACAACCTCCACGTGGGAATGAAGGCCGTCACAGAATGGATGAAGACCAGCCACCTGAAACTGAACTCGGACAAGACGGAGGTCCTCATTCTCGGCTCTACCCCCTCCGCATGGGACAACTCTTGGTGACCGACAGGGCTGGGAGCTGCCTTGACCCCCGATAACCACGCACGCAACCTGGGTGTCACCCTGGTCTCAACACTCGCCATGACCCAGCAAGTCAACACCGTCTCCTCCTCCTGCTTTAATACCCTCCGAATGTTCTGAAAAATTTACAAATGGATCCCCACCGAAACCAGGAGAACAGTCACCCAGGCGCTCTTCAGCAGCAGGCTGGACTACGGCAACGCACTCTATGCAGGTACCCCGGCTACACTCCAGAAGAGACTCCAGCACATACAGAACGCCTCCGCACGCCTCAGGCTCGGACTCCCCCACCACAGCCGAATCACCACCCACCTATGAGATTTGCATTGGCTCCCGGTCAACAAGAGGATCACTTTCAAAACTCCTAACCCACGCACACAAAGCACTCCACAACGCCAGACCAGCATACCTCAACGAACCACTGTCCTTCTACACCCCAAACCGCCAACTGCGCTTCACCAACCTCACCCTCGCGACCATCCCACGCATCCACCGAACGACCACCGGCGGCAGATCCTTCTCCCACCTCATCGCAAATACGTGGAACACCCTCCCCCCATCTACGTATGACCCAGGACCTGCTGACCTTCAGGAGATGCCTCAAGACATGGCTGTTCGACCAGTAACTGCCTACCCCCCCCCCCCCTTTAGCGCCTTGAGACCCTCACGGGTGAGTAGCACGCTCTACAAATGTCCTGATTGATTGATTGATTGTTTGTTTGAACCAGTGCCACCTAGCCCATTTGGTGGATCCAAGACTTTTGAAAACTCCTGCTGGTCCTTAGCCATCTTGCTCTGCTCAAATATTGGGAATAATTTAGTAGGGATCGTTGACGCTGGTTTAAGGCTTCCCTTTTTTATTAAGCGCTGTTTTTAGGGCTCGCCTGCTGATGCGCTTGCGCATAGCTGGCGAGCTCTACTGTGGCTTAACTAGAGTTTAACCACTGGCGATTTGATGCAGTGCACGTGAGCGCGTGCACAATGCCACCAGCCTTCCTCCCACAAGCTGCCCCCAGGCCGTGTCTGCATTTGTCCTCCCCTAATTATTCACGCGCGCTCGCCTTTCTGTAGTGCCTCGCTTTCCCCATATGCTTGAAGGCAATCTGCTTCCCCGCACCCCTGCTGTTTCTGGCTTTTCTCGCTTGTCTATTTGATTAAGCACTCTGTGATATTGGATACGTTTTCCAGCTGTCTCCTTTATGTGCTTGTCTTCATCCTATGCTTCATGTAGCTCTATGGAACTATGCATGTTTGCTACTTTTTAAGTGAGTTCTTCTTTTTTTTGCGTTTCAAACTTTATGCCTCAAAGACTCGTTTTAACTAATGTTACCGTACTTTTATTAGAATATAACACACTTTTATCATTTCAGGGGGCTTTCTGTAACTTTACATGGCTGTGAGCATTTGCAGGCGTATTTTCACTCAGCGTCCTACTTTGCCTAATACTTTCTAACTAGTAAGCTTTCTTTCTGCGTGCATTTCAAGCATGGTGGCAAGTTGCATACTTTTATCTTGAAACAATGAGTGTGGGATGCAACCGATGCACTCACCACACAGCTCCACCGAGGCACCCACCACACAGCTCCACCGAGGCACCCACAACACAGCTCCACAGATGCACCCACCACACAGCTCCACAGATGCACCCACCACCCAGCTTCACCGATGCACCCACCACACAGCTCCACAGATGCACCCACCACACAGCTCCACAGATGCACCCACCATCCAGCTCCACCGATGCACCCACCACACAGCTCCACTGATGCACCCACCACCCAGCTCCACCGATGCACCCAGCTCCACCGATGCACCCACCACACAGCTCCACCGACACAGCTCCACCGCTGCACCCACCACCCAGCTCCACCGATGCAACCACCACACAGATCCACCGACACAGCTCCAACGATGCACCCACCACACAGCTCCACTGATGCACCCACCACAGAGCTCCACCGATGCACCCACCACAGAGCTCCACCTATGCCCCCACCACAGAGCTCCACCGATGCACCCACCACAGAGTTCCACAGATGCCCCCACCACACAGCTCCACCGAGGCACCCACCACACAGCTCCACCGAGGCACCCACCACACAGCTCCACCGAGGCACCTACCACACAACTCCTCCTATGCACCCACCACACAGCTCCACCGAGGCACCCACCACACAGCTCAACAGATGCACCCACCACACAGCTCCACAGAGGCACCCACCACACAGCTCCACAGATGCACCCACCACACAGCTCCACCGAAGCACCCACCACACAGCTCCCCCGATGCACCCACCACGCAGCTTTACCGATGCACCCACCACCCAGCTCTGCCGAGGCACCCACCACACAGCTCCACCGAGGCACCTAACGCACAGCTCCACCTATGCACCCACCACACAGCTCCACCTATGCACCCACCACACAGCTCCACCGAGGCACCCACCACACAGCTCAACAGATGCACCCACCACACAGCTCCACAGAGGCACCCACTGCACAGCTCCACAGATGCACCCACCACACAACTCCACCAAAGCACCCACCACACAGCTCCACCGATGCACCCACCACACAGCTCTACCGATGCACCCACCACACAGCTCCACCGATGCACCCACCACACAGCTCTGCCGAGGCACCCACCACACAGCTCTACCGATGCACCCACCACACAGCTCCACCGATGCACCCACCACACAGCTCTGCCGAGGCACCCACCACACAGTTCAACTGATGCACCCACCACACAGCTCTACTGATGCACCCACCACACAGCTCTACCGATGCACCCACCACACAGCTCCACCGATGCACCAACTAAGCTCCACTGATGCGCCCACCACAAAGCTCCACCAATGCACCCACTAAGCTCCACCGATGCACCCACCACACACCTCCACCTACACAGCTCCACCGATGCACCCAGCTCCACCAATGCACCCACCACACAGCTCCACCGACACAGCTCCACCGATGCACCCACCACACAGCTCCACTGATGCACCCACCACACAGCTCCACCGATGCACCCACCACACAGCTCCACCGATGCTCCAACTAAGCTCCACCAATGCACCCACCACACAGCTCCACCAATACACCCACTAAGCTCCACCGATGCACCCACCACACAGCTTCACCGATGCACCCACCACAGAGCTCCACCGAGGCACCCACCACACAGCTCCACCGATGCACCCACCACACAGCTCCACCGACACAGCTCCACCGAGGCACCCACCACACAGCTCCACTGATGCACCACCACACAGCTCCACCGATGCACCCACCACACAGCTCCACCGATGCTCCAACTAAGCTCCACCAATGCACCCACCACACAGCTCCACCAATGCACCCACTAAGCTCCACCGATAAACCCACCACACAGCTTCACCGATGCACCCACCACAGAGCTCCACCGAGGCACCCACCACACAGCTCCACCGATGCACCCACCACACAGCTCCACCTACACAGCTCCACCAATGCACCCACCACACAGCTCCACCAATGCACCCACCACACAGCTCCACCGAGGCACCCACCACACAGCTCCACCGAGGCACCCACCACACAGCTCCACCGATGCACCCACCACACAGCTACACTGATGCACCCACCACACAGCTCCACCGATGCAGCCACCACACAGCTCCACCGACACAGCTCCACCGATGCACCCACTACCCAGCTCCACCGATGCACCCACCACACAACACCACCGACACAGCTCCACCGATGCACCCTCCACACAGCTCCACCGATGCACCCACCACACAGCTCCACCGAGGCACCCACCATACAGCTCCACCAAGGCACCTACCACACAGCTCCACCGAGGCATCCACCACACTGCTCCACCGATGCACCCACCACCCAGCTCCACCGATGCACCCACCACGCAGCTCCACCAACACAGCTCCACCAATGCACCCACCACACAGCTCCACCGAGGCACCCACCATACAGCTCCACCAAGGCACCCACCACACAGCTCCACCGATGCACCCACCACACAGCTCCACCGAGGCACCCACCACACAGCTCCACAGATGCACCCACCACACAGCTCAACAGATGCACCCACCACACAGCTCCACAGATGCACCCACCACACAGCTCCACCGAAGCACCCACCACACAGCTCCACCGATGCACCCACCACACAGCTCCGCCGATGCACCCACCACACAGCTCCGCCGAGGCACCCACCACACAGCTCCACCGATGCACCTACCACACAGCTCCACCGATGCTCCAACTAAGCTCCACCAATGCACCCACCACACAGCTCCACCAATACACCCACTAAGCTCCACGGATGCACACACCACTCAGCGCAACCACAGCATCACTCAGCGCAACCACAGCATCACTCAGCACCACCACAGCCTCACTCAGCGCAACCACAGCATCACTTAGCGCAACCACAGCATCACTGGTTCAAATATGTTCTTTCGATGTTTCAAGCTGTTTTCAAGCTTTCACGCTTTATTACAAATCACAAAAAGATGTTAATATTTCACTTCTGTTCTTGGATTTTCGTCACAATAAAAAACACTGAACATAATCTTCACAAAAGTTATTTACAAAAGTTTAAGCTATGGCCATTACAAATTAAATAAATTGTTTAAGTATTAATTATTTAAAAAAATTAAAAGCCATTATTATTTGTAATATCAATACATCTAAGTCACGTAAATACAAAACATGTTGCATTACAAATGCTATAGGTGTCCCATTTGCGAAAGCTATAACTATTGGCATTGTAAATGACAAAGTTATTAATTTAGCTATTTTAAAAAATAACACATAAATAAAAAAAAATTCATTTATAAGACCAATAGCTCAAACTTTTCTAATGCGAGCCCTATTGCATTTCCAATGCTTGTTTCAATTGCTGTTTTAGCTTCTTTTTTACTCTCTTGAAAGACCAGACCCTACTATATTCTCTGTGATGCTGCTAATTTGATTCCCCGCCACTGGCTCAGTTGTCTTACTTGGCCCCCATGGTGCCTCGCTGCTTACTTGCTCCGACTGCACTGGTTGAATAGCACCATCCATCTCCAACTCTACTCCCCTTGTAGTAGATTAGGAACATAATGATACATTCCCCTGACACTCGGTCATTTCCCTTGCCAGCTCCTCTGGCAGTAAAGTTGTATCTTGGTAAGTTAAATTCACCTTTGAATTCTTAATGCCCTTCACCAGTGATCTCAATATTCCCGGGAGAGTACTAAGCTTGTCTATAATAGGGGAACATAAACAAGGTTTTTGCACTACTTGATCTCTTAGCTTCTTGACCAATTGTTTTAATTTACTCTCTATTTCTGCCAGGTGAGTAGCAGATGACTGAAGAAGATCTATCTGGAGTTCCATTTTCCCCCACCGCCAAAGAAGCACCCTGGCCATTACACCCTGCCTTGTACCTATAACCCTCAATGTAGAATTATTTTCGGAGATCAGTTTCCAAGCAGGGGAATAAGTGCCAGCCCTCTGTCCCATCATCAGTGTTTTATTTAGCATGTCCTCTATTTGATCTCCCATAGCAACTAAAAACTGATATGAAAGGTGTCCTTGGTCCTGGTCCATGGCGTTGCCCTCTCCACTCGATGATGAAATAAAAGAGGGAGACTTTATGTCTGTGTTTGCCGAGAGGTTGCCTCCTAATGGGGCATTCTTTATAGGGGAAGGTGAGCCTTGATTATTCCCTGAGTCCTTGCTTTGCAGCACTTGGGCGACTACTAAGATTTTATTATTGGTCAATTCAACTAGTTGGAAACTAAGTATGTTGTCGCTGGATTTGGGAGCCAGAGGGAGGGGCAATAAGGAGAGTCCAGGATCCATTTTATGTAAGATCTGACGGCATCTGTAACAGGGATCACAGTGATCTGCTCCACTTGCTGGCCGCTTGACTTGTCAACTTTTTAAACTTTGTTTAACATCTTTGGATGAGCGTGTGGACTTGATGGTGATTTGGAACTGTTGCTAAGTAATTTAGACTCCGCGGGTGAAGAGGGGTCTAAACTTGTCCACTCCAGAGCCAGTCCATCCTTGGCCGGCGGCAGATCCACAGGCACGCTATTAGACTGAAAATAGTTCCTGATTGAGCCTCTTGTTGAGCGAAAGAGTAGGTGGATCGTCCCTCTGTGTCATTACAGAACACAGGCTGGGGTGCCCTCTCCTTCAGGGGCTGTATCTCCAGTTCTGATGGTATAGTTTCCCGTAGTTGGCTCAGTGGCTGTACGCCTCTCCATGTTGGGGATAAACAGATGCTATAATGCACCTTGAAGGATCCGATGTCTTGGGACAGACCAGATCATTTCTGATTTCCTCCAGCCATCGGAGTGTATACCAGCCCACTGAAGTGATCTGCTTCCCTAATCATAGTGATGCCCCCCCCGCCTACTCCCTACTGCTTAGGAAGTTGGTGCAAGAAGTCAGAGATATATGCCCTGCAAGTCACTGCTTACCAGTCAGATAAGAGCCACTAGGTCCTGTGGGCGGCTTGCCGCTTCTGACTGCTGTTGGCTGCGGGTGCGACCATGGCCGCACCAAACCTCCCCAAAAATCTCAGGAGACGTAGCTAGTGCCGTTTTCCTACCGCAGACCGTGCTGAGGGGGGGGGAACCGGGTGTCCACACTGCCCCTGCACCGAGAGAGACTCAAGCTCGCCAACACACCATCAGTTAGTTCAGTGTTATTGTTAATAAAAAGCTTATTAAGCGCACTATCACCAGTTGGTTTCTTGGCGCTGAAATAGACAGTAACATAATCAGGGACATGAAAATGGAGGGTTATTGATATGCTTGTCTATAGAGCCAGGTCTTTAAAGCTTTCCGAAATGAGAAGAGGTCCTGGCAGGTCCGAATCTCAAGAGGGAAGGTGTTCCACAGACGAGGAGCCAGAGTGGCAAACCTGCGGCCGCCAGAGCGCTTGCGTTTAAAAGAGGGTATCTGAAGGAGGCCAAGATGGGATGAGCGGAGGTTGCGACATGGTACGTACTTTGTGATAAGTTGGTCAATGAATTTGGGGCTTTTGCAATGTAGTGATTTGAAAATCGTGCATCCTGTTTTAAAGGTCCAACGTTGGATCACCGGAATCCAATGGAGTTTCATAAGTAGAGGGGTAGCTGATTGCCATCTGGGCTGATTCAGGATCAATCTGGCGGCATAGTTCTGCACCATCTGGAGGCGTTTCGACAGATAGAGGGGGAGGCCTAGGTAAATGGAATTCGCATAATCCAGATGGGACAATACGGTGGCGATCACTACCTGGGTGATTGCCTCCAAGGTGAGAAGGCGCCGAACCTTACAGATTTTTCTTAATTGAAAAAAACACTTAGAGACCACCTGGCCCACTTGGCTTTCAGCGAAAGATCGCAATCCACAGTAACCCCAAGTGTCTTTGCCGACAGTGAGGGGGTTGGGGTTTGACCCAAGTCTGACGGCCAGTAGTGGGGACCCCAGTGTTTGATGCTGTCTCCAGTTGAGAACTAGCTCAGTTTTACCCGGGTTTAATTTCAACTGGTTTTGGTCCATCCAGGCTTTGATGCTCCTCATGGTCGATTGAAAATTCTAAATAGAGGTTTCAGAATTATCAATCGTGAACAGCAGCTGTAAATCGTCTGCGTAGTTAAACACCATCACCTGCTCATCTCTGAGGGCCTGAATCAGTGGAAGAATGTAGAGATTAAACAGGTGAGGTGACAGGGAAGAACCCTGTGGAACTCCGCATGTGATGGACTGTTTGGTGCCGACTAGCTCGCCAAGCCGAACTGCCTGAGAGCGGTTCTCCAAGAAGGACATCAGCCAGCGAGCCGCAGTGTCCCGGACGCCAGCCTGTCTGACACAGTCGATCAAGATGGTGTGATCTACCATGTCGAATGCGGCCGACAAGTCCAGGAGCACCAGTGCCTGGGGAGAACGCCTATCTGCACAGTCCCGAAGGGTATCCAGGACTGTGGTTACTACTGCCTCCGTTGAGTGGGCAGACCGGAACCCGGCTTGATGAGGTTCAAAGCAGCCGGATTCCTCTAGGAAGTTAGAGAGGCACTTAGCTACGTGGGCCTCCAACACCTTTGCCATGTAGGGGAGTAAGGAGATGGGCCGGTAATTTGCCTTGCAAGATGGATCTGCCCTAGGTTTTTTTAGGATCGGTATGACCGTCGCTTCCTTAAAGGCCAGTGGAACTAGGCCGGAGGTAAAAGAATCGTTCAGGAGAGTACGGGCAGGGACCGGGAGGGCGGAGAAACACTCTTTTAGGATGTACGGGGGGCATCTGTCTGACGGAGCGCCGGATTTGACTCTTGCTAGCAGTTCCTGAAATTGTTCTTGGGTGATAGGCGGGAAACTGCTAAGTATGCCAGAACTGTTGTTAATTGCCATACCAATGGTAGTCGGAGTCACAGACTGTGGGATGCTGGCTTTAATGTCCACAATTTTCTCACTGAAGTAGATGTTAAGTGAGTCGCAGAGGGACTGAGTCGGAGTTACCCTGGGACGGACACTATCCAGGTTTGTTAATTCGTTAAGAATAGCGAAGATGTCCTTGGATCTATTTGAGGATTTAAGAATACGAGAAGAGAAATAGGCCGCTTTCGCAGTGGAGATGGCATTCATGTATTCTTTCCTGGCCTTGGTGAACCCGATCTTTAAATCAGGGTCATAGTTGCGTCGCCATTGATGTTCCAACTGCCGCAAGGCTAATTTCCTAGTTTTTAGATCAAGAGAGAACCATCTTTGGGCGTCAGCGCGCCGTGCCAGTCTGACTTTTTTATAGGGGGCATGCATATCACTAGCAGCTTGTAGCCAGCCAGAAAGATTGGATTCTGAGGAATTGATATCACGAGGAGGGGTGGGGATAGTGTTAGCTAGTGTCTGTAAGAACGCTGCTCTATCCAGGGTGTTCCATTTCCTAGCTAGGCCGCCTGCAGCCGTAGTGGTTGTGGTAAATAAAATATTACCCTGTCATAATTTCTATAAATAAACAAAGTATCATGCATTAAATGAGAGGCAGAGTCCGTGGTGTCCGATTCAAAAGGGCTTTATTTCCATAACTCGAGTTAGGGGAGAATCGGTTCCATCACCACTAAGGTTCAGGAAGGGTCTTCTAAACCTCATCTACTGAGTACAATATTTATATTGTTTAATCTCGTACATAGGGAGGAACGCTCCAGGCAGAGCAAGAGAAAGAGAGATAAGAGCATGTGGGCGTGCATTTGAGGAGTCATAGGTGAGTCATAGGTGGGTGGATACATGGAGGGGGTTGCATGGCCAGCTGGAACTTTGCCCTACTTGTGTGCGCAACTTGATCATGACGTGCAACTGACGTGTAACTGGGGGGAGCTGACATTCAGTCTAGTAGGGAGGCCTTCAGTGTCAGGGCGATCAGTACGTCTGGTATTATCTGATATCTTGAGTCCGGGGATGTATTATCTGAAGCAAAGGTCGCTCATCACTAAGAGCCAGAGAGGGCATATATTTCTTCGTTCATTGCGTGGGGGCCGTGGGCTTTCTACGGATGCAAGCTCTGTAAGTCACTTAAACGGAGACAGAAAGGCTAGTCCCTATCTCTGCAGACGGGTCCTGTTTACCTTCTTCACCAGGCAGGAATGTGATTCTGTAGAGCAAGCAGATAACTGTTGTGCAAAATACTGTCTTGGCACCCCGTGCTGGGCCTCTTTCGGCTGAGCCAGAAGTATGCGAGGTCAGGGATACGTAACTGCAGCTCTCAGAGTGTCTGGAGTCATGAAACCCTAATTCAGAGACTGGCTCAGGCTGAACCACAAAAATGGGTTCATCTTGATTTAAGAGTGCAAAATGCAAACACATGGGCCTTAATGCAAAATTAACGTTTCTTACATGGGAGACTTGATGACTGGCATCCTAATGCAGGACGTAAATGCAGAGGCCTCATTATTCAGGCCACTAAGGAAAAATGCATGGGTGACATGCACATACATTAAACATAGGGTACACGCAGGGGACATATTGGTCATGTAAAATTTCATTTTCCTCATTCCCTCCTTGTCCCCTACTTTACCCTTCAGGACACATCTATATTCATGAGACCGTATATTTGATCATACAGCATCATTTGTTCATCTTTGATCCTTTGTATACGTGGATGTGGAACACAGGCAGTCGCACACAGGCCGCAAATGGCCGGGCCACACTGCAGACAGAGACAGCAGCCGAATATCATAAGCAGTATCATTCCTAGGAATGACAACACTTTCCATCCCCAAGCCGATATTACACCCCAGAGCCAACTGGACCAAGTCCATGTGCCTGGGTCTTGATGTATATCATGAGCAATCTTGTGGAGCCTTGTTATTGCTGCGTACACAGATGGCGCGTTATTAGGAAAGAAAACGCAGCAACTGGAGCCGATCACTCTACAGGCCCCGCCCCTATCCGCCAGGATGACATCAAGAACAAGGCGGTTCTGAAGAACAACAAGTCTCATGGCAGACTGCTCCTGGGTCAAGTTCGCCAGAGCAGAAGCAGTCACATTCACAACTGCTTCCAGAGTTCTTGTTAACCTGCGTATCAGTTTACTGTTTTGGACGGGACCTATGAAGAAAAAGAATCCTTTGTTGAAATCTGTATATTGCTCCCAAGCTGTTTCAGTCTGATCGATCTCTGAGACATCGGTCTCTCTCCTTTGTCTAACATGCTCTAGTCGTGAATCTTGATGGTAATGGGATGGGGCCAGAAAGACGGGTGGCAGCAGGAACGCTATATAACACGTCCCACCCCAGTCTGAGGGCAGATGTACATAGGCTGTCTGACCGCAAATGAAATAGGTATGGCGTGATGCTTTGAAAGAAGACTGTCCTTTATCATTACACTCTACTACAGCTTTACACTCGCTGTGTCCCATATGTACTGAGCCTTTCTTTCTAACACACAAATCACCTTTTACCGGTAGGACTGAAATAAACGGTGGACCTATATTTTGTATGGGCTTAACATTCAGCATAATAAAACTAACGGATGCGTTTCCTTGCTCGTACTCTTCATTTTCTAGATCGGTTCCCTTCCTTTGGGGAAGTCCGTCTTCGTCTGGAAAACATGCCTCATTCATTACTTTATTCAAGTTTCCATATATCCAGTCACCCTGGTAAACTATGGACTTTCTGTCTAGTGAGGTCATTAAGGCAAACCATGCTCTGCACGAACCATTGTGGGAGAACGGTAAAGGGAAGAAGGGCAGAACTCCCTTCGTCTTTTGATAAGGTGGGAGTTGGCCACATACCCAGCAATCAGTCGCATTGCTGGTCTGATGAGAACGGTGTAACATTCGAATGAAAGTATTGTTACGCAGGGCAAGTCGATATGGCAGTTCATGGGGTGGCAGTTCACTGAATGTATGCTCTACGGTGTTGTTAATGGAATAGTGCATATGTGAGGCAATAGGAGGAAAGAAAACATGTAGTATTAAACTAACACAGATTATAACGATGCACAGAAAAAAAGAATAATCAAAGAAACTATACATCTACTATGTAATATCTTGCAGTATTTCTCTTTCATTTTGCGCTTCTTACTATTCTCGTATGCGATCTTATACATGTCAGAAATCTAGTCTAACCGATTCACCACCTAGTGGACTTAGACAATTAAACCTCGTCTGACTTACTAGATCGTAACTTAGACCTGTACTCTTGCTGTGGAGTCCTTTCGAGCAAAGGCGGCGCAAAGTCTGTAATGTCTTTAATGTCTTTATTCTTTACCAAAGTTCCAGATTGTCCAAAGTACCGTTTGCAATGATGGGCATGAAGTCATCCTTTTCTTCCTTCGACCTTGATAGCTGTCCTCGTGGTCAGTAACACTAACTTAGGCGCCTTCCAACGCGGCTCAAGGGGGCTTGATCGATCAAAGTTCCACACGAAGACGAAATCACCAGGGACTATGGCGTGTTCCTTGACCTGGGTGTTGTCAGGGAAGGCAGCAGCAACCTGTGAACAACAAGAGAGTAGTGCAGACATCAAGGAAGCCAGGTAATCTGTCAGCATGTTACTGTCAACATCAGTTATTTTCTTAGGCATAGGTGTACCCCACATATTTGGCGGTCTACCGAAAACTACTTCATACGGAGATAGGCCTGTTCTGGAATGAGCTACCATACGCATGTAAAAGAGGGCAACCGGCAAGGCTACCATCCCATCCACGCCCTTTTCTGCACAGATCTTTGCTAGTTTCGTCTTGATTGTCTGATTATGTCTTTCTACAAGGCCTGCTGCTTCAGGGTGTCGTACACAATGGAACTTCCAATGATATCCTAACAGAAGAGACACTTGTTTCATTAATGCAGAGGAAAATGGCTGACCATTGTCTGAGTAGACGACACGGGGCAATCCGTATCTGGGAAAGAATTTGCGCACCAATTGCCTGGCGGTGGTCACAGCAGTATAATCTGGAACTGGATACGCTTCTGTCCATCTAGTTAGTGCACACACAACTACCAAGACATACTTGTAACCTCTACATCTGTCCATTTGGATATAATCCATCTGGAGGACCTCAAAAGGGTGGTCAGGAGGATGAAATCCGCCTTGTTCCACCGGGATGCCTTTACCTGGATTGAACTGGCAACAGATCATACATGTTCGTACTTTCTGTTTCGCTGCTGCACGCAGGTGCTTGTTAAACCAGATATTCTGTAAGCTGTCTATCATTGCCTTCTCTCCCAAGTGTGCTGGACTATGTGTTGTGCTTATGATTACTTGTACCATGGAATCTGGAAGAAACCATGTGCCTTTTCCCTTAGTCATCCAACCTTGGTCAGTCTGGAACCCTCCTTGTTCAGTCCATTTCTTTATTTCATCTGTAGTGGCATGTGTCTGTATGTCGAGTACATCTTGAGAAGGATCCCTGACTGTCATACTTTTTGTCAGTAATGGTACCTCTGTCCTTGTCGTGTCTGTTGGTGTCTGGGCTGTAAGTTTAGCAGTTCGGTCTGCCAGGTCATTACCCTGGGAAATGGTGTCTGTAACTTTGGTGTGAGCTTTGCATTTCAGGATAGCTATGGCTGCAGGTAAATGTATTGCTTCCAACAGGGCCTGAATAAGCGGGCCGTGCTGAATTTTGGCCCCATGAGAGGTCAAGAAACCTCTCTCCCTCCACAGTACTCCGAAATCATGAACTACGCCAAAAGCATATTGTGAATCTGTATAAATGTTCACTCTCAAGTACTTAGCTCTTATGCAGGCTTGTGTCAGAGCGATGAGCTCTGCTGCTTGTGCTGACAGTGTGTCTATTCTTTGTGTCTCTATGACTTCAGTAGCAGTGGTCACGGCATATGCTGCTACTAACTCTCCTGCACTCGTTCTCATGCATGATCCATCTACATAGAGTGTTAGGTCAGGGTCTGGAAGTGCAATATCTGTCAGGTCTTGTCTTGGTTTCGTCACTATATTCATTACTTCCACACAGTCATGTGGTGGTGCATTTACTGTACTTGAGGGCAAAAGTGTAGCAGGGTTCAGAATGTTAAATGTAAAAAATGTAAATGTATTTGTAGAGCGCACTGCCACCAAGCGGTTTCCTGGCGCTATTACTCATACCGCTGTGGAACCCTTCCTGGCTTTCCCTGTGAAGTGTCCACTCCTGGGCACCCCCAGGGTGAAGCCAGGCATCCCAGCGCTGTTGGGGCCGTTGTGGAGATTAAGCAAGCTATTGCCCAGAGTTGCAGCGTGGGGCCCATGATTAGAATAGGCACTGAGGTGAGAATTGTCAGATCTGAGGAAATTGAGCCCAAGACCCGCCGAGGCGGGAATTGAACCCTGGTCCCGGGCCAGAACTATGCATCAGGGTCTGCCGCTCTAACCATTGAGCCACTGAGCCACACTCCTCCATGTTACATCGTCTGATCTCTATGTGTGGTTGAAATAATGTCAGTTCATATCCTGTCAGTCTCGCTACAGTCAAATGTTGTGTCTGTGTCCTGTTTAAGAGAACCTCCACTGCATGCGGTACTTGTACTGTCAGGGGGTGTCCCAGCACTATCGAGTCACTTTGTCTTATTGCTAGGGCTGTTGCCGCAACCGATTTCAGGCACGCAGGTAGAGCCTGGGCCACTGGGTCCAGTGTACTAGAAAAATAAGCACAAGGCTTGTGTTTTCCTGCTTGATCTTGTGTGAGGACAGATAACGCTGTTCCATCCCGTTCAGTTACGAAAAGCATAAAAGGTTTACTGTAACTAGGAGTCGCTAGAACTGGCGCTTGACATAATGCTCTTTTTAATTCTTCAAATGCCAAGGTATGTTCTTGTGTCCAAGGGAGGACAGTCAAAGACGCTGCCTCCTGTGTTGTCAATTGTATGAGTGGTTTGGCTAGATAGGCTTACTGGGGAATCCATTGCCTAGAGTATGAAGTGAGGCCAATGAAGGCCCGTACTTCCTTTTGTGTCTTGGGTTGTGAAAGGTTAGAAATAAGCTGTATACGTTCTTGTGTTAGCTGTCTACCCTCCTTGGACAGCAAGTGTCCAAGGTACACCACTTGCTGTTCACAGAATTGTAACTTTGAAGGGGACACTTTGTGCCCCTTGTCTGCCAGAAAGTGTAAAACTGTCAGTGATGCATTTTCGCAGTCTGGTTCTGATCGTGCTGTAATTAGGATGTCGTCTACGTACTGGAGTAGTGCAGTGTTGGTAGGCATGCTAATACTGTCCAGCTGTCTTTTTAATGCCTGACTGTAAATGCTAGGGCTTTCTGTAAAACCTTGTGGTGCTCTCGTAAATTTAAAGCTTCGACCTTTTAAACTAAATCCGAAAAGATATTGGCTATCTGGATGAATGGGAACACTAAAGAAAGCATTCTTCAAGTCAATGACAGTGAAGAACGTTGCCTCAGAATCAATAGCAGTCAGTAATGAAGAAATGTCTGGAACCACTGGATATTGTGGTACTACACATTTATTCAATTCTCGAAGGTCAACAACTAGTCTGTACACTGGTAGTACGCTAGGGTCTGATCGTTTAAGGATAGGAATGACAGGTGAGTTACATACATTCGAGTCAGTCTCCACCACTACCCCTCGTGAAATGAGCTCGTCAACGATTTTCAATAAGGCTACTTCGGCATCAGGTGGTAACTTGTATTGTCTAATACGTGGTAGTACTACTCCTGCTTTGAGAGTGACATGGTGTGGTGTTATGTTCATGTAACCTACGTCAGTCGGTCCTTGTGCCCATAGGAGCTGTGGCACATTCTGGAGTCTGTGGTCAAAATCAGTCAGCACATAATGTCCCTTAAAATCACGTAAGAACAGTCGCACTCCCTCTGGAGAACAACAGATAACTGCTCCTAGTTCTTTTAATGTCTTCATACCAAGTAAGTTTTCTGGACATGATTTAGTAAGTAGCAAGTCTGTGGTACGTGACAGTGGACCAACCCCGAGGGAGACTGGTTTCGATACTTCATTAACAATAGGCTTTCCTGAAAATCCCAGGGAAACATTCTGTGAGCCCGAGAGAGGTGCCCCTGGAACCTCGTCATGGCTGATGGTAGTTCTGCTCGCCCCTGTGTCAATCAGAAACTTTCGGTCCTGTCCTAGTACACGACTATGTACATACGGACCCTCTTGATCTACAGGAACCTCAATAAGGGGCAAGCCAACTTCCCTCTCAAGGCTGTTTCATGAGAACTGTTGATATTCTGGATAGTCTGACTGTGTATACTGATACATTTGTGGTGTGGCATGAACAGGCGGTGGTGGAGGTGGAAAATTCGCTACTGTCTGCTGTGTGTTCTGTTGGGTGCTATTTTGCCTAGGAGTGTATTGTCGTTCTTTTGTCTTGCCTGTAGCTATATTGTGTTTCAGGACAGCACATTCCTTTACATAGTGACCTGGTTGTTTGCAATAATTACAGTTCCCCTTGACAGGTGTCGTGCTATTTTTGTTCGTATTTGCCGGTACCGTTTGGGCAACCAGCACCTTCATTTTTGTCTCTTTCATGCGTCTCTTTTCCTGATCCTGCTCTTCTCTAATCCTGTTCTGGTGATATTGTAGCATCTGTAACGTTTGTGAAGGGCTGTTTGCTTGCCAAGTACTCTCAACCTTCAGTACTCTATTCTTGATCTGGGGTAAGGAATTCTCTACTAATTTGCTCACGAAAAGATGTGGATATGATTTGCTACCTGGCTTAAGGCCACTATTAATAGTAAAGCATTTCTCAAATCTAGAATAGAAATCACTTGTGTCCTCTTCTTGTTTTTGTTTACAGGCTGAAATAGCATCCCAGTCTTCCTTTTTAGTAATCAATAGTCTCGGTAAAACCTGTATCAGGAGTTCAGGCAGTTCCTTAGCTTTGTCCCCAAGACCAACCCCCGGGGGCCTGCCTTTTTCTTCTGTTTCCAGTGCATCCCAACTTAACTTTTTCTCGCCCACCTCCCAGTCTTTTTCCTTAAGCTTTTCATAAATATCTGCAGGCAGCAGTACTTTCAATAATTTCAGAATGTCAGAGTACGTATAATCTCCTATGCGGAGGATGTCTTTTAATTCTCGGTGAAACCCCCCCGGGTCTTTATCATGGCAGGGCAACATCTTTTTCATTTCCAGTATTTCTAATTTCGTCAAGGGGGTGTAAACATACACCCGTTGCAACTCATTGTTTGCATTTTTGACGGGATGTACCTCTCGTAGGGGGTTCTGTCTGTCTACGTATAGGTGCTTTCTGTCGTGGTGTGGGGCGGGAAGCATGCATGTGGTCAGAGAATTCAGGTACTTATGTCGTTGATCCAGGATGACATTAATTAATTCAGTACCCAGGCCTGTCCATCTGTCTAGAAGCATGTCGTCCAATAATTTATACAATTGACCGGGATCGGAATATTGATTCTCATACAACGTTATTAAATGTTGGACCATGTAAATACCAGCCAAACGCTGTTCGTTCGGTGGAAGGCTCAAGAAAGTCTGGGCCACTATATCACTGCTATATATATTAGAATTTGACACCCACTGGGTGGCTGACCGGGCCAACTCCATTTCGTGTGGGGTGTGAGATCGCTCGCTCCCTATCCGTTGTTTCAGGGCTTTTTCAGTAGCTTGGAACAGATTTTCAAGGGAATATCTTTCTTTTATAGCTGGCCCCTGTTTACGGTAGTTGAGGCACTTGGGCCTGTCAAACCGTCGTGCATTGCCTACATAATTCATTTTGTCCTTTGCCTTGTTTTCTGACTCTACCTCTTCCGTTGATGACTCACTCTTCTCGTCAGACCCTACTCTGTGTATTGCTAATAATTCCTTTCGTATTTTCTTGTACATGCTATCTGTCTGTCCCTGTTTATCATGCCGACCGGCATCTATGTGATCACTCCATTCTATCAAACCAGGTTTTACATCTCCGTCTCCTTCGTCTTGTTCCCTGATCAGGCAGTTAATAATGAAACGTAGGATATAATTCTTAACCCCAACCTTTCAGTGTAGCATGGCTTGTACTATACAATCGGGTTCCTCCCCCGTTCTAATGAAACGGTACATTTTATCTAGGTGCTCTTTCATGTCTGGTAATTTGTCCAAGTATGCGACGGCTTGTCTTAGTCTTAGTGAAATCACGAGCATTGAACCCTTTCCTGGTTCTGGATCATATACACAATGTGGAATTGCTACATCTACAGTAGACACCCCTCTTCCTACTGCCCCGGGCCCCGCGTCTTCTTTTACGAGCTGCTGGAGCTGATCCGCTGGTGGGGGCGGAGGGAAATCTGCGTTTGCGTAGTCCGGTGGGCACTCATCTAGATAGGAGGAAATAAAAGCCTCGGAGCCTGTCGCCTTTATTCTACGTACTCTATATGGTACAGGTGGTGGCGTTCGTGACCTACTGGGTGTTTCTGAGGGGGTAATTCTAGCTAGTTCTTCCGAGAGGACGGGATAAATACCAGTAACGACGGCATTTCTTTCTCTATCAGCTTGTTCTGTTTTGACCCGCTCCCCCTCCTCCCGCAGTTCTTTTTCTTTGGCTTTTTCCGCTGCTTGTTTAGTTCTCTCTGCTTTGTTCAATTCTTTCTCTGTTCTCCTATGTGACTCTTTGCGCCATAACTCAATGGCATCTTTCTGAGAGGGTCTTGATTTCTTTTTCCATAACGCTTCCTCTACTCTCATAATGCATTCAGAATCCCATGTTGCCGAGACAGGCCATCTATATTTCTCCTCCAAATCCTTCGTGTAATCTACCCATAAGTCTAAAAACAAAATAGCGTCTAGCCCGTGCTTATTATACATATAATGACCAGGTGTGTCTCTAGGCGGGATGTTAACTGCCTCTTCTAGTATACCTTTCCTGGTCCCTATCTGACGTAATTTCGAAAACAGTGGCATGTTGAAACCAACACAATGGAAACACAATACACACAGAATAGACTGAAACAATCAACAATCATTCACACTAAAAAAATTAAACACTAAAACAGATACAATCTAAACTGATACAGAGAGCTAAACATGTACTTAAAAAAAAACAACTTTATGCACTGGAATACAGCACAGCCATACCGGTCCCAGAAATGAGACACGTCTTTACCGTGCCCACGTTTACCGTGGACCCGTCTTTACCGTGTTCGTGTGAACGGACACGTCTTTACCGTGTTCATACAACATGACACGTCTTTACCGTGTTCATGTGAACGGACACGTCTTTACCGTGTTCATGGAAACGGACACGTCTTTACCGTGTTCATACAACATGACCCGTCTTTAACTTTATGCGTTCCCCATAGTGGTACTCACCGGGAAGCAGAACTTGAAGGCCTCGGAAACTTGATACTGCGCATGCGCCTCGGAACAGGTGGGCCTTCGGAAACCTCGGACCTTGCTCTCTCACGGGTTGGGCTCTGGTTGGGATGATCCGCGATCCTCACCGCCTCGTGTGGACGCCTGGTCGCAGTCCGTCTCCTCCGTGGGCCTGAGGGAGTAAGCAGGAAGTCCCGCTGGTGTGTACACTTTGGAGTCCGTCACGGCTGTAGAAGGGGGCAAGGGCTGGACCTACGTCTCCGGCGCGTGGGGAAGGGGATTGGTCCCTGTTCGGGCGCCAGATTTATGTGGTAAATAAAATATTACCCTGTCATAATTTCTATAAATAAACAAAGTGTCATGCATTAAATGAGAGGCAGAGTCCGTGGTGTCCGATTCAAAAGGGCTTTATTTCCATAACTCGAGTTAGGGGAGAATCGGTTCCATCACCACTAAGGTTCAGAAGGGTCTTCTAAACCTCATCTACTGAGTACAATATTTATATTGTTTAATCTCGTACATAGGGAGGAACGCTCCAGGCAGAGCAAGAGAAAGAGAGATAAGAGCATGTGGGCGTGCATTTGAGGAGTCATAGGTGAGTCATAGGTGGGTGGATACATGGAGGGGGTTGCATGGCCAGCTGGAACTTTGCCCTACTTGTGTGCGCAACTTGATCATGACGTGCAACTGACGTGTAACTGGGGGGAGCTGACATTCAGTCTAGTAGGGAGGCCTTCAGTGTCAGGGCGATCAGTACGTCTGGTATTATCTGTTATCTTGAGTCCGGGGATGTATTATCTGAAGCAAAGGTCGCTCATCACTAAGAGCCAGAGAGGGCATATATTTCTTCGTTCATTGCGTGGGGGCCGTGGGCTTTCTACGGATGCAAGCTCTGTAAGTCACTTAAACGGAGACAGAAAGGCTAGGCCCTATCTCTGCAGACGGGTTCTGTTTACCTTCTTCACCAGGCAGGAATGTGATTCTGTAGAGCAAGCAGATAACTGTTGTGCAAAATACTGTCTTGGCACCCCGTGCTGGGCCTCTTTCGGCTGAGCTAGAAGTATGCGAGGTCAGGGATACGTAACTGCAGCTCTCAGAGTGTCTGGAGTCATGAAACCCTAATTCAGAGACTGGCTCAGGCTGAACCACAAAAATGGGTTCATCTTGATTTAAGAGTGCAAAATGCAAACACATGGGCCTTAATGCAAAATTAACGTTTCTTACATGGGAGACTTGATGACTGGCATCCTAATGCAGGACGTAAATGCAGAGGCCTCATTATTCAGGCCACTAAGGAAAAATGCATGGGTGACATGCACATACATTAAACATAGGGTACACGCAGGGGACATATTGGTCATGTAAAATTTCATTTTCCTCAGGGAGAATAAATTAGATTGAATTTAAGAAGTAGGTGGTCTGACCAAAGGCAGGGAATGGTTGTCGGAGTTGTCACCAACGGAGTGTTGTTCCACACCTGGTCTAAAATGTGGCCCTTACAATGGGTTGGCAAAAGCACTAGCTGTGAGAAATTTAGGTTTGTCATGAGTTCTGTGAGTTCGCTCGATTGGGGGCTTTCCATGGGGTTATTAAACCAGTAATTGAGGTCGCCTACTCCAAAAATCCTAGCATGACCCAATGCTAGGTTGGCGACTTTATCGCTTGGCGCAAGAGGAAATGCTGGCATAGAGTTAGGAGGTCTGTACAAGAGGACGCATGCAATCATCATGTGGGGAGAGTCGATCTTTAGCACCAGATTGTCTGTGTCCGATAGAGTTAGGCATGTCAGAGTGGTAACTTTCAGACTAGAGCGAATAACTGCAGCAACCACCCCGCCCGCTTTTCCTGTATCCCGGTCTGCATGAATAATATAGTAATTAGGTGGAAGGGCTGCTATTATGTCGGGGGCGGAATCAGGGGTCAGCCAAGTCTCGGTAAGTAAGAGGATGTCTGGTTTCTCTATGTCCAACAGAAGGAAAATATCCATCTGGTGTTTCACCAGGGAGTGAGTATTTAAGTAGAGGATTGCCAGTGAGTGGGGGTACAGGCCAGGGTTTACCTGGCTGTTTACAGGAACTGCTGGAGGACAGCACTCAGTCAATATGCCATATCTACTGGCCCGGCTGAGTGTCTCCTTCGGCAGGTAGCCCTGGCCTTTGTTGTATTTCATAAGGTCGTCCCGGGAATAAAGGATAGTACAGGCAGCATGCCCTGCCCCGGGTCCCGGCTGGTCGCGGACGGGCGCAGATGGGCTTGTCTTTGGCGCGTCTTCGGCACGCCGCCGGCGCGCCCGCTGCGCTTCCTAGGTGGGAAAATCATTTTATGGACGTAGGGGTGGGAGGGGCCGAGCACTGGACCGCTCGCCTGCTCCCCACCCAAGATGGTGGATTCAGCTCTGGACCCCGGCAGCGCCTAATCGGCTGCGGTGGGGACGAGCAGGATCGGAAGAGCAAGATGGACAGTGAGTAGACCTTAAAATAATGCCCAGAATGAACACAGTGGGTCAATTAAAAAACGAACAAAAGTGCAGGTAGACAAACACGAGTGCACATTTAAAATGCAATTCTGCTGCTCACTCGCACACAATCAGTCCCGGCTTCCGCCTCAGGACACTCACATCCGCGTGCACACTGTCAATTGGTGCACACGGTCGAAATCGGCGTTTTTATGGAGACAGAGGTGGGAGGGGCCGAGCACTGGACCGCTCGCCTGCTCCACACCCAAGATGGTGGATTCAGCTCTGGACCCCGGCAGCGCCTAATCGGTTGCGGTGGGGACGAGCAGGATCGGAACTAACCCTTGTTAGTACTGGGGCTAAGCTACAGCAGTACCTTATGTCCGCTCCTGTTGGCGGCACCACTCGGCTCTCTGGGAGGGCGGTTCTCTCCCCTCTCCCTCACCGTGATGCCTCGAAACTCTGTGGCCGCCCAAGCAGGGATGACTGCAGTCCTGTGAGGCTCGTGAATTGGTGCGCTGTTTTGATCTGTGCCCGCCCGGTGCTGGGATCTTCACAAGTTCAGTAGCTCCCGTGGCTCCCGGCTTGTGGCTCGCGTCCTTGCGGCGTACTTGGTCAACTCTGAACACGCCCTCTCTCCAAATGTCTGAGTTTATACAATACAACTTTAAATCTTGATAAATTATGATCCTTATGCATTTTTTCCCTTTCTGTGTAGTTATGTATCTATATATTTACTACTTTACTCTTTCTATAGAAATAGAAACAAACTACACATGTATACCATTTCTACGTAGTTATGTATCTATATATTTATTACTTTTGTCCTACTGTAGAAAAAGAAGGAAAATATACACTTAACTCTCCAATGCACTGCTCTGTCCCACCCTATACCTCTCTCAATCAAATCCTCTACCTCCACTCTCTGACTCAACCCTAACCTTATTCTACTACTGTGATCTCCAAAATAAACCTTACTAGACTCTTCCCCCCTCTATCCCTCCTTGGCTCACCCGAAACCTCATTTTACAACTATGATCTCCCAAGCAACCCTTTCCAAATTCTTCTCTCATATATCCCTCCTTTGACTCATTCCAAACCTCATTTTACTACTATGATTTCCCTAATCCCTTTCTAGAGAATCTTCCCTCGTCCATCTCTACTTTTACTCATCCCAAGCCTCATCTTACTACTAAGATCTCCCAAATAACACTTTTTAGACTCTTCCCGCTTCTATCCCTACATTATTCTGTTCAATCCAACTAACAGATTTGGATGTCCATTGTACAAATTAACACATATTTCCTTATACTAATCCACAACTATTCCTGTTTGGGTTCCGGAGAAGCATGCTAATTGCCAGAAAGCGCTTTGACGCCTCGTTAGGGACAGCATGAGCTATATAAATACAATTACGATTACCTGTTGGAAGCAAGAGCAGATATGAGGGGGCATACACAACATAAATTAAGGAAGGTAAAATGAGACTTAAGGTGAATTTTTTTCACCTTGGAGTTCTGAGTAGCATCATAGATTGCTCGAGCTTTGCTCTCGTTGTGGATTTGTCACTCAGAACCCCTTGATGAAATCCCCGTAATTCTCAGTTATTCATCGATAAATCTATATGTTATGTATGGCTCTCATTGAGCGCCACAAGCGTGAATATAAATTCGAAACTTAGGTATTCACTGCTGTGACTTTGCATCTATGGGAAACATGTTTGGCATAAAGGAATTCCAGGCTCCTCTGACAGAGCTCGAGAGAGCAGTGCAGTGCTATCTCTGCGCTCTGACGGAGAGTAGAGGGCACCACTGTGGGAGGAGAGGGAGGGCACAGAGGGTGGTAGGCAGCAGGGCGGCAGGATGTTTGTTTATGTTGGGGACAGGGAGGAGAGGACATGTTATGTTTGACTCCCCCATTAATCAGCTGCACCTGCATAACCTCTTTTATTTCACTTGGAACCCCTTGGTGTTACCCATTGATAATTCCTTATATTGTTATAACTGCTCAGGACAGGAAGCAGAGTTTGTAGCTGCAGTTAGGTGTGTTCATGAGGGATACCCTGCACTCCGGTCAGCTTTCAGTTTTTGTGATAGTCGAACCCTGCCTTTACTTTCTTACTTCTTTCCCACCGTGAACATTTGGTGGTACCTGCATGGGATGACATCAAACTATCACACACGCGCACACTGAAAAAAAGAGAAAATTGACATGTTAGAGCTACAGAAGAATGCCCAAGCGAACACAATTCTATACAAAGGAAGTAATTTTGACCACAAACGCAGGACTGCACATCGACCACGCTCGGTCACCGTTCATTTCAATAGGGGAGCCGTTGAACTTCTTATGGGAAGATAAAGCATATTAGAAGGTAGTCAATTACTGGTGGGTCTAGGAAAGTGAAGGAGGCTGGGATGTTTTTTAAAATATGGATGCATCTTGCCTTGTAACTTCGTTTTTCATACACCAAGCAAGGAGCTGTTCTCACATTTGGAACTTGTGAGTGAGACAAAAGAGAACGAAAGTGATGTGCGGGGGTAAGGTGCTGAATTCTCAACTTCACTTCAGCCCCTCAAAAAGCCCTTTCAAACCTAAATTATATCTATACATGACAGGCCTTTTAACCAACTGTTCAACAGACTAGATAAACAGCACACAATCTCGCTTGAGGCACCCAGACTCGTGCTGGTAAGCCAATCAACTGTAATTTAACAGTCCCCTAGTTCTTATTTTAGCAGAAGATGGCAGTGGTGGCAATGGAAGGGTGAGTTGAGGGTCGGATTTAACAGCTACTTCATGAGCCCAGCAATGGTGTAAAATTGAGAGTGCACTGTAACAGTCTGTACCAAGGCACACCTTCATCTGGACTGCCCTTCACAAATGGGGGCTGCACTGGATTATGGAAAACGCTGTCAACTGCTTAAACGTGGTTTCACAAGCAGTTAGCACAACGCTGCATGACAGACAGCCAAGTGCTTTGAAACGATTGTTGCATCTGTCACTGCAGTGGGTAGACAGGCTGATTTTGAGAACGTGGAGGAAGAGATAACATCACAGGCAGGTCCTGTGTGTGACTACACCTGCCCGATGGATACCTGAATGGCTCCTGGGGCACAGTGCACCATCAAAAAAGCTGCCCTCATGGGCCCACTTTGTGATCTTGCTGCGGTCTGTGACTGTATGTAAGTTTCCCCCTAAACCAGTGACGGTCATAGGTAATGGGAAAGGAGCAAAGGTTTTCCCTCTTGCTTGGGGTGACACCTGCATGCAAATGAGGCACCCCCACCCCCAATCAAGTGGTTGTATAGTGTACATCCACATCATTTGTATTGTATTGGTGTGCACAAGCATTTACAGTCACTTCGATAATATGGAAGTACAGTAGGAGCGCAGTAAGCAGGCACAAACACCAACCAGTTCAGGATCTGAGTTTCTTCCATGCTATGGTCCCCGGAGTCTCTTCCATGCTAACTAGTTACACAACACCCAGCGACACCTTCTTTGGGGAAGTCTCTACAAACTCAACACCAACTTTTTAATGACAATTGGTATACACACTCAAAAGAATAAAGAGGACAACGTGTTTCCCCATGTGTGCATACTTCAAATACTATCTCCAAATGGGATTGTGCATCAAAATGAACAGCACAGCCATCATCATTAAATTTAAAGGAAGACCGAGAGTCCGTTAGGGGTCAATGCTTCGTGGTACATGTTTTAAGTATGAGTTGAATATCTAGGTCAATTGTTTTTTTGTTATATTATTTGTAAATGGAGTAATGTTGATTGTTATGCTCATATTTTCTATTTTTGTTTTGTGTGACACCACGCAGAACTTAGGCATTTGGTAGTATACAAAATAAATTTGCAAGAATTATGAACTCAATACCAGGGATTAATTAAGGTAATCACAGTTGCACTTGATTCACATATATTTATTCCCACATTACAATTTTTTCTTGTCTGTTCTGTGGTCCAAGGAGTTTGTTAGAAGAGGACCCTTTGGTTGAAGTTCGTTCTCATCTATGAGCGTGCTTGGGGGCATATTAGCAAGGCAGACGATATGAAATTATCGCCGTTTTTGCGGCCGTTTTTGCGGCCGTTTTTGCCCGAGAAGCGGCAATAATTTCATCGCCCTATTAGCAATCTGTCGCTAACAGCAGTTAGCGACAGCTTTTAGGCGATAGCTAGCGGTTTGGGGCCCGCTTTGCATGTCAGCGATATTTATCTCTAATGACATGCAAAGTGGGCATACCCAACCTGTTAGCGACGGAAAGCAGTCGCTAATATCGCTATTGCCTATTATCAACGCAGGCGTAGCAATAAAAATTTTAGCGCAAATATCGCTGAAAACAAACGCCTGCTCAGACCTCTTCTTAATCTGAATATCCAATGGGCGTTGGATCTTCAGGTTAAGACCCTATTGGCGTTAATGCCTGAATATCGCTGGATTTCCGGCTATATTCACACATTAAGCCGCTATCGCAGGATATTTTATCGCATTTGAGATAAACGTTGCTAATAGCACGTTATCTCTGCAATAAAATCCGGCGATGCACGGCGATAGAAAAAATGTCGCTAAGCTTATTTAGCGATAAATATCGCTAGTTGTTGATAATATACACCTTAGTTTTATGAAGGTAACGCAGCCTTACAATATGTGGCTATTTGTGGCTTTGCATTTAGGATGGCTTTAGAGACTGCTTTGGAATGAGCATCGGCTCCCAGCATGCACGTCATGATGCACAAACGTCACTCACTCATTGTGACTGCCTAAATCCATTTTGTTTTTGGAGAAGCTTGGCTCAGTGGTTAGAGGCGGCAGACCCGGAAGCTGAGATCAGCCGTGGACCAGGGTTCGATTCCCCGCCTCGGGCTCAAAAATTCCACGGACTTGACAATTCTCGCTCCGGTGCCTACTCGACTCACGGGGTCACACTCTGCGACTCTGGGCAATAGCTTGCTTAATCTCCACTACGGCCCCTCGCGGCGGGATGCCTGGCTTTCACCTTGTAAATACCCTGCCGGGGTATCTCACAGGGGAATACCAGGACGGGTTCCCTAAGCAAGCGCCTTGAGACCCCTGGGTGATTCGTGCGCTATATAAATCGAAATACATTTACATTTACATTTACATTTTCTGCATGGCGTTTCGGAAAATGCTCTGAGGCAGCAGAAAGGTGGCATGTTAGCGCTATGTGATAACATACAGAACATCAGGAATCGCTGTGTACAGACTCAATCAATCAAATCAATCTGGGGTTTGTAAAGCACAGCTACTCACCCGTGAGGGTCTCAAGGCGTTGGGGCCGGGGGTAGTGGCTTCATTGGGTGCTGGGTCATCTGAAGTCCCAGGTCTTGAGGTCCTTCCTGAACTGGAGCAGTGTCAGGCTTAGCCGGAGGTGGAGGGGAAGGTTGTTCCAGGTCTTGGCTGCGAGGTAGAAGGACTTTACACCATAAGTTCCAGATCCGAGAAAAAAAGCTGTTTAAATTTAATGTGAGCCGTTTTATAACCTTCATTAAAGAAAGTTTGTTTATGCATATACATGTGCATAGTTGCACACGAAATACAACTTGAGTTAAGTGTCATTATAGAAGGGTTTATTATAAAACTTTTTAAATCGGCCGGTTGTGCTCTTGCACAGGTAATCGTTGCCTTTGGCCGGGTTCTCGTTGTAAAAATACCCATGTACATACATCCTACCTGAACAAACTGCCACACGCAAACACCATCCACCACATGACACCTTGACTCCCTCTCCAAAAAAGATTTATCTCTGTTTACTTAAATGGCACCGCTCTTATAACCACCTGTTTCCACCTTCGCTCGAGAGGCAACAGGCAATGAAGAATGTTTGCACCTGTGTTGTAAACAGGCGTGACGGGTCTAAAAAGGGTGGTCATACCTCTGCTCTCACGTGCTCTTTAAGATCTCCTGCATTTATTTCCCACAGATGGCATTCCGGGGATATGCAAACAGAGGTGTCAACGTACACAAATCCTGTTGACTGATGCGGTCAGTTCTAGTTATAACCATAGTTGACTTGACAGATACAGTTAATTATTCGTTTCACTACGGAATGCATCGAGGTACTCGAGAATTGCTACTTCACAGGAAAGAATTTGAGTATTTTTTACACATTTTCTGCACAGTTCATATGTGGAGGCAACAGTTTGCTTTAACATCAGCAGTGCGGCAGCTCCGCAGGTTCCTGTCCATGCACCCTCGAGCTGCAGTGCTGGCTGTGGGTCATGGCTAAGTGGCATTACGGTTTAAACCTTCACTCCAATGGTGTGACATTTGTACGGGCCCGGAATCAAAACTAACTTCATTTAATTTACTTGTTGAAAAGTAAGGTCATGCATGCTGCAAGGTAAACATCGTTTACAACGAATGCGATACGACGCATTCCATTACAGCGCGGTCATTGCAACAACCTCATTGTTACATCACATACCATTACAACGCAAGTCATTACAAGGACTTGCTGTAGGGGGCAGAAAGTGTTGGATTTAAAATCCAACACCTTCCCTACTGTTGCACAGACTGGAGTTGTAAATTATACTATTCCAAACTCCAGCACTCCCTACACCAAGTTGTTGTAACGACTTGGGTTGTAATGGTATGCGGTGTAACAACGTAGTTGTAATGACTGCGTTGTAATGGCATGGGTTGTAAACGCATGCGTTGTAACATGGCCTATTCATGGTGCAAACATCACTTCCCGATTATTGCATAACCTATTGCCTTCAGGTCCTCTTCTACCCTTTGCTATCCTTCTCAATCCAAAGAACTGACTAACATATCCACCACTCAAATTACTTTCACATTTTCACTATACTAATTCACCACTGATCATTTATGGGTTTGAAAGTAGCGTGCTACTCACCGAAAAAACTCTTAAACACCACATCAGGGGTAGCAAGCGCTATATAAATGCAAACCTTTGTCCCTTCTCTATCCCTCCACTATCCTTCGCAATCCAAATAGCTGACTAACATATCCACCACTCAAATTACTTTCATATTTTCACTATACTATTTCACCCCTAATCTTTTATGGGTTACGAAGTAGCATGCTAGTCCAGTAGCGGCTCCTGGTGGGAGTGCTGCGGGCGGTGTGTCGGGACGGAGCAGGACGGGGGGTAGTAAACTAAGGAATATGGCCGAACAGTGGTGAGAAACAAATAAATAAATAAAACGAATTTTGTTTCGCACGCTGCATTGCATCGTTTTATTTATTTATTTGTTTACTTACCCCTGTTTGGCCGTATGCCGTTGTTTACTACCCCCACCCTGCTCCTCCCCCGCCCCACTGCCTGCAGCACTCCCACCACTGTGCTTCTCGCCGAAAAAGCGCAACAACACCCCATCAAGGGTAGCAAGTCCCAAACAAATGCTAACCTTTTTCCCTCTTCTATCGCTCCACTATCCTTCTCGAACCAAATAACTGACTAACATATCCACCACTCAAACTACTTTCATATCATCACTTCACTAATTCACCACTAATCCTTTCTGGGTTCAGAAGTTTTTATTTATTTATTGAATGCGATTTTATATAGCGCGAACATTACCCGAAGGTGTCAGTGCATTTTACAAAAGAACCAGTTGCGTTACATAAGGACTTTGGATTACATGAGTTACATAAGAGATAAAAAAAAAGAAATTGCCAATGTACAAGTTGTAAAGTCACTCAAGGAAGAGATACAAACTGATAATCTCTAAAATCACATAGGAATGGTAGTAAGTAGAAAGGTCTACTACATATACTAGTGGTTAGAGTTATATATATAAAAATTGCAAATTCACTCAGGATTACATTTTAACAGCATTTTAAATAGCGTGCTACTCACCAAAAAAGTGCTTTGACGCCTCGTCAGGGGTAGTAATTGCTATACAAATGCAATTACAATACAATCCAATACCTAGAGGAACATGAACATGAAAACCGGCGCTGTACCTGTTAAACAAAACCTTCTCCAACGTAATTCCCATTATGCCCTGCAAAAGTACTAATCGGGCACGAAGGCATTGATTCATCAACCGAAATTGCGATTGCAATAGCTGCAATAGATGCGAAACAGCTATTGCGATCGCAATTTCCGCTCCCGCAATTCATGAAGTAAAAAACCACCAAATAGCGAATTCGCAAACATAAATTCGCAGAATCAATGTGGAACCCCCTTAGCGAATCTGTAACAGTGAATCTCCACCTATTCTGCAAATTAATTTGCGTATTCGCAATTAAATCGCAAACACAATTCATCGAAAATCGCTAATTGCGATAAACACGAAAATCGCTAAATGCGAGTCGCAAATTAAGAAGAAGTCAAATCAGGTGGTAACCATGAGGTTCATTTGGAAAAAAAAAATACTAACAAGGAACAGGTGCATGATGAAACAAACACACTTAAGGAGACACAGTAGGAGCATGAGGACATTCACAATGCCAGGTCTCTACATCGTGGCAAGGCGGCTGAGGCTCCAGGCTGCAGCCCGGAACCAACGCAGGATCCAGGAGCGCATCTTCCGGCTGCGGATAACACTCCTGGGCCAGACTGAAGAGGAGATCTACTCCAAATACAGGGTGAATGGGGCAATGATAACGAAGCTCATCAGAGACCTTGACCCCCTGATGCAGCACCCAACAAGGAGGACCAATGCCGTGCCCACCCATGTCCAGGTCCTGTGCTGCCTGCACCTCCTGGCCTCCGGAAGCTTCCAGGGGATAGATGCAGTTGCAGGGGGGATCTCCCAGAGCACACTGTAATGCTGCCTACAGAGTTTCCTGGACGCCATGCTGACCCGGATACACCACTACATAACCTTCCCAACCACCCAACAGGACTTAAATCAAACAAAGCTTGACTTCTATAACACCGCGCAATTCCCCCATGTAATTGGATGCATTGACTGTACCCACATCCACATCTGCCCACCCGCTGAGACAGAATACATGTACCGGAACCGCAAGTCCTACCACTCACTCAAAATCCAGATGGTCTACAAAGCAAAGACTATCATCACCGACATAGTGGCCCAATACCCGGGGAGCACGCATGATTCTTTCATATTCAGGTACAGCGGCATACACACCCGCTTAGCCAGGGGTGACTTTGGCAAAGGACATCTCCTAGGTAAGTACACATGCCCACATACAGTACGTCAAGACCATGCAGCTGCGCATAACAGGCACTGACCCTCTGCTCCTATCCTTCAGGTGACAGCGCCTACGGCCTCCGTGAGTACCTCCTCACCCCATACCTCAACCCTGCCTCACCACAGGAACGGCGTTACAATGCTGCACACATTCACACTAGAAATGTAATTGAACGGACATTTTGGATGTTAAAGAGCCGATTCCGCATCCTACATAAGACTGGTGGGGCCCTCAAATACCAGCCTGTGGTCTGCTGCCGCATCGTGGCCGTGTGTGCCATACTCCACAATATTGCTATCAATCGGAGGATACCTGTGGAGATCTCTGGCAGTGAGTCGGAGGGGGACAACCGCCCACCTGCACATGTGCATCATTCACGCGGGGAGAATCCTGCTAAAGGACACAGGCGCCGCAAAAACATCACATTGAATTATTTCTAGTGCACCCATACCCCTCACACAACACTGCACTCATGCATGCAACATGAAAAAATGACATGAGTAGGAATTGCGTTTGAAATAAATTCTTATAATTTTGTGAACAAGATCTATCAATTATTTTTTGTTAAAAAAACATGACTACTGTATTGCGTCATACAGCCACATGATTGCAGCGCAGGCGTGCTTGGTACATCAGCATGGCACTGCTGCCGGACGCACCCTGTCGCCTCTCAACATCCACTTCACCAGTATCCGGCCGTGATGCTGCACTGGGCCTGGTACTGCGGCGTCGTTCTGTTACCACCGGCACGGACAGGCTGCCCAGTCTGGATGTACCCTCACTGGCATCATCACCCCCCGGCCACACACCTGCTGGGTTTGGACTGCGGTTGTGTCCTGTTCTAGGGCCCTTGCAACATCCTGGCAGCACTGCACCATTTGTATTTGCATTGCCAGGGACCGGCGTGACAGTTGGGAAAAGTGGGCGTGTCTGCCTCCTGGTTGGTGGTGTGGCCTGTTCCACTGCCATGCGTGATGCATGGGGTGGTTGCACACCTCCTGTGGCTGCAGGGGTGGCCCTGTCCCCATGGGGAGGTGGTGGTACTGGTGCAGGTGTGTGTGACGGCCCAGGTCGTGGGGCAGGATGGCTCTCTCCCTCCGTCTCCTCTGGGGTCTCCTCAATTTGGAGTGCCTCGCTGTCTGTGCTCTCTGGTTCTACACCACCTGTATTGTAAATGGGTGCATGATTAATGATGTGAATCTTGCACATGGGATGTTGCAACATGCATGCAGGCTTGCATTCCCTGACTGGCTTTAGGGATATGGTTCACTTGACAGTTCTGGCTGAGTGTGGCTATCAGGGAACTATTGTCACACCACAGGTCCCACAATGCAATAGGGTGTTTCTGATGTGCATGGACTGCATTACTGGGGTTATCAAATGGCTAGCTCTGGGGGCATGGGAATTGTTAGGGGACGGTGTCGCAGTTGCATGGCTCTTACCTTGGGATTGTTGTGTGGGTCGGGAGGTGTCCAGCTGAGTGACCCCCATGCAGGCTGCTGGGTTGATGGAATCCTCAACAAGGTCCTCGAGTGGAGTGCTGTCCGCAACTGTGGGGTCTCCTCCTCCCGTGGCCCGTTGCTTCCCCAGCCTCTCTGCTATGCACTCTTTGGCACGGCCCCTGAGGTCATACCACCTCTTCTTTAGGTCATCAATTGAGCGCTGGGTCACTCCACGGCGTTTACCTTCACCCTGATGTGCTGCCAAATGCGCCTTTTGTCTGCTTCAGGCACCTTCCTGGATTGCTTTCCAAAAAGCTTATTATGATCCCTGCTGACTCCCTGGATCAGGAACTCCAGCTCCTGTTTGGAAAATTTTCTTTTTCTTTTCCTGCCAGTTGCACTCGTTCCTGCTGCATTCTGGGACATTCTGGAGTTGGATGTATGTCCTGTTGTGGGGCTGCAGGATGTGTCTGATAGAGCTTAGTGCTGTGCCTCCTCCTCTCTCCAGCTCTGTGTTCAGAATGAGTGAGGGAACTGCCTACTTCCTGGTTGTGATGTAATCAGTCAGTCAGTCAGTCAAAATATCTTTATTCGATTTAGTTAAAAATCATACAAAGAGATAAAAACATTTCATACAATTAAAAATATAAAAACTATTTACAATATCATACAAATCATACAAATCAGAGCATACGTAGGATTAATAAGAAGGCAAATTAAGTTCATGAACATGAAGATCAAGTGCAATAATTAACGCGGTTTTAAAGGGACCCATTGTTCTGATGTGTTTTTAGGGCTCGGGCCTACGTCACCACGAAGTGGGGCGGGGCTTCCGAGCTCTTAAGGAGTAGAAAAAAAAAGAATTCTAAAAGGGGTCTGGGCTGCCACATTCCAGAAAGCGCGCGGTTTTTGCGTGTGGTATTTTGCCATGTGCATGGTAATTGGTCCAGGCTGTGTTTAAGTAAGGCAGCACGCCATAGGGCTTAGGAATTTGTCAATGTTCACTTCCTGCATAAAGTGTTCGGACACGTGCAGAAGAATACATAAATCCTCAATTACCAGCTGTCCGAGGTGCCGGTAATTGAAGGCAGATGGTGCTGGGAGCGTGTGCACTGCTGTGTTTTTTTTCCCTTCAGCTCTGTGCGCGCGTGAACAGCCGGGCAGCAATGTAGAGAATCACATGCATCAGATCTAGTTTACACACCATCACACACGCACACGCACACACACACACACACACACACACACACCTTTGCACAATGGTGCCTGCTTGTGCATCATGGAGCAGTGCAGTGGGAGAATGCAGGAACAGGCCTTTTTTAGTAAATATAGCTCGCCAATATTTCTCTCTCAATTGAACCACGCACACAGAAACATTGATTGCTGGGATCAGTTGCGCTAACATTTAGTAAATTTGCCCTTTACTTTCCACTTTTTTTCAAGTTTCTTACCTAAAATATTCATCACCCCTGGTCCATTTTTTTAGATCACCAGAACTCTCCATCTTTATTCTTTACCCCTTCTCCCCCACCCCCAGTGGTCATCCATATTGTTACTTCTTCTAAGCTTACTTAGTATGTAATAAGCAGTTTATAAGGAGACAATCACATCACATGGGGCTCTAAGGCTGGTACACTGACATAGAAGGGAGGCTCACACTAACATCAGAAAACTGACACAGGAGTAGAGTAGTGAGTAAAGTAGTGAGTGCAGAGTAGTGAGTAGTGAGTAGAGTAGTGAGTAGAAAGTAGTGAGTAGAGTAGTGAGTAGAGTAGTGAGTGGAGAGTAGTGAGTGGAGAGTAGTGAGTGGGGAGTAGTGAGTGGAGAGTAGTGAGTAGTGAGTAGTGAGTAGTGAGTAGAGTAGTGAGTAGTGAGTAGAGTAGTGAGTAAAGTAGTGAGTGCAGAGTAGTGAGTAGTGAGTAGAGTAGTGAGTGGAGAGTAGTGAGTAGAGTAGTGAGTAGTGAGCAGAGTAGTGAGTAGTGAGTGCAGAGTAGTGAGTAGTGAGCAGAGTAGTGAGTAGTGAGTAGTGAGTATAGTAGTGAGTAGTGAGTAGAGTAGTGAGTAGAGTAGTGAGTAGAGTAGTGAGTAGTGAGTAGAGTAGTGAGTAGTGAGTAGAGTAGTGAGTAGTGAGTAGAGTAGTGAGTAGTGAGTAGAGTAGTGAGTAGAGTAGTGAGTAGAGTAGTGAGTAGTGAGTGCAGAGTAGTGAGTAGTGAGTAGAGTAGTGAGTAGAGTAGTGAGGTGAGTAGAGTAGTGAGTAAAGTAGTGAGTGCAGAGTAGTGAGTAGAGTAGTGAGTGCAGAGTAGTGAGTAGTGAGTAGAGTAGTGAGTGGAGAGTAGTGAGTAGAGTAGTGAGTAGTGAGCAGAGTAGTGAGTAGTGAGTGCAGAGTAGTGAGTAGTGAGTGCAGAGTAGTGAGTAGTGAGTAGAGTAGTGAGTAGTGAGTAGAGTAGTGAGTAGAGTAGTGAGTAGTGAGTGCAGAGTAGTGAGTAGTGAGTAGTGAGTGCAGAGTAGTGAGTGCAGAGTAGTGAGTAGTGAGTAGTGAGTAGAGTAGTGAGTAGAGTAGTGAGGTGAGTAGTGAGTAGTGAGTGCAGAGTAGTGAGTAGTGAGTAGAGTAGTGAGTAATGAGTAGAGTAGTGAGTAGTGAGTAGAGTAGTGAGTAGTGAGTAGAGTAGTGAGTAGAGTAGGTAGTAGTGAGTGCAGAGTAGTGAGTAGAGTAGTGAGTAGTGAGTAGAGTAGTGAGTAGAGTAGTGAGTAGAGTAGTGAGGTGAGTAGAGTAGTGAGTAAAGTAGTGGGTGCAGAGTAGTAAGTAGTGAGTAGAGTAGTGAGTAGAAAGTAGTGAGTATAGTAGTGAGTAGTGAGTAGAGTAGTGAGTGGAGAGTAGTGAGTAGAGTAGTGAGTAGTGAGCAGAGTAGTGAGTAGTGAGTGCAGAGTAGTGAGTAGAGTAGTGAGTAGTGAGTAGTGTAGTGAGTAGTGAGTAGAGTAGTGAGTAGAGTAGTGAGTAGAGAGTAGAGTAGTGAGTAGAGAGTAGAGTAGTGAGTAGTGAGTGCAGAGTAGTGAGTAGTGAGTAGAGTAGTGAGTAGTGAGTGCAGAGTAGTGAGTAGTGAGTAGAGTAGTGAGTAGAGTAGTGAGCAGAGTAGTGAGTAAAGTAGTGAGTAGTGAGTGCAGAGTAGTGAGTAGTGAGTAGAGTAGTGAGTAGTGAGTAGAGTAGTGAGTAGTGAGTAGAGTAGTGAGTAGAGTAGTGAGTAGAGTAGTGAGTAGAGTAGTGAGTAGAGTAGTGAGTAGTGAGTAGAGTAGTGAGTAGTGAGTAGAGTAGTGAGTAGAGTAGAGTAGAGTAGTGAGTAGAGTAGTGAGTAGTGAGTGCAGAGTAGTGAGTAGAGTAGTGAGTAGTGAGTAGTGAGTAGAGTAGAGAGTAGTGAGTAGAGTAGTGAGTAGAGTAGTGAGTAGAGTTGTGAGTAGAGTAGTGAGTAGAGTATTGAGTAGAGTAGTGAGTAGAGTAGTGAGTAGAGTAGTGAGTAGAGTAGTGAGTAGTGAGTAGAGTAGTGAGTAGTGAGTAGAGTAGTGGGTAGAGTAGTGAGTAGTGAGTAGAGTAGTGAGTAGAGTTGTGAGTAGAGTAGTGAGTAGAGTAGTGAGTAGAGTAGTGAGTAGAGTAGTGAGTAGAGAGTAGAGTAGTGAGTAGAGTAGTGAGTAGTGAGTAGAGTAGTGAGTAGTGAGTAGAGAGTAGAGTAGTGAGTAGTGACTAGAGTAGTGAGTAGTGAGTAGAGTAGTGAGTAGTGAGTAGAGTAGTGAGTAGAGTAGTGAGTAGAGTAGTGAGTAGTGAGTAGAGTAGTGAGTAGTGAGTAGAGTAGTGAGTAGAGCAGTGAGTAGAGCAGTGAGTAGAGCAGTGAGTACAGTAGTGAGTACAGTAGTGAGTACAGTAGTGAGTAGAGTAGTGAGTAGAGTAGTGAGTAGTGAGTAGAGTAGTGAGTAGAGCAGTGAGTAGAGCAGTGAGTAGAGCAGTGAGTACAGTAGTGAGTACAGTAGTGAGTACAGTAGTGAGTAGAGTAGTGAGTAGAGTAGTGAGTAGTGAGTAGAGTAGTGAGTAGAGTAGTGAGCAGTGAGTGCAGAGTAGTGAGTAGTGAGTAGAGTAGTGAGTAGAGTAGTGAGCAGTGAGTAGAGTAGTGAGTAGTGAGTAGAGTAGTGAGTAGAGTAGTGAGTAGAGTAGTGAGGTGAGTAGAGTAGTGAGTAAAGTAGTGAGTGCAGAGTAGTGAGTAGAGAAGTGAGTAGTGAGTAGTGAGTAGAGTAGTGAGTAGAGTAGTGAGTAGTGAGTGCAGAGTAGTGGGTAGTGAGTAGAGTAGTGAGTAGTGAGTAGAGTAGTGAGTAGTGAGTAGAGTAGTGAGTGCAGAGTAGTGAGTAGTGAGTAGAGTAGAGTAGAGTAGTGAGGCGAGTAGTGAGTAGTGAGTGGAGAGTAGTGAGTAGAGTAGTCAGTAGTGAGTAGAGTAGTGAGTAGAGTAGTGAGGTGAGTAGAGTAGAGTAGTGAGTAAAGTAGTGAGTGCAGAGTAGTGAGTAGAGAAGTGAATAGTGAGTAGAGTAGTGAGTAGAGTCGTGAGTAGTGAGTAGAGTAGTGAGTAGTGAGTAGAGTAGTGAGTAGAAAGTAGAGTAGTGAGTGGAGAGTAGTGAGTAGTGAGTAGAGTAGTGAGTAGTGAGCAGAGTAGTGAGTAGTGAGTGCAGAGTAGTGAGTAGTGAGTAGAGTAGTGAGTAGTGAGTAGAGTAGTGAGTAGAGTAGTGAGTAGAAACGACATCACAGGCAGCAGCAGTGCAAGCTTCTTACACTCACAAGGAGACCACAGGCAGCAGAGGTGCAAGCTTCTCACACTCACAAGAAGGACATCACAGGCAGTAACGGTGCAATATTCTCACACTCACAAGGAGATCACTGGCAGTACACACCACATGAACACACTCCATAACACATAGCAACAATACATTGGCATTTACAATGCCATTAGCTCAAACTCAAATAAATCCGAGCCCGATTGCATTTCTAATGCTTGTTTTAGTTCTAACTGTTGCCACCAGAAAGTTAGCCATACAGAATGTGATGCTTGTGTTGTTCAATGATTGTAGGTAGAGCAGGGCTGGTCTCACTTGTGTGAAGCCAGCCTCCTTTAAAACAGGTAACAGATATTTTTTCCTTGGCTCTAAATAAAACCCACAAAACATAACAAAGTGCATGGTATCTTGGGTGGAAAAGTGATCACAACATCAGGGAGGGGCTAATTCAGGTTTTTCCCACGTTTTAAAATTACCCAAATAAAAGTGTAACAAATTAAACCTAAACTTGGTTAGGAGAAACCTATGGAATGGGATCGTAACTAAACCAAGATAAGGTGCTAGTGCAAATGAATTTACAAGCAGGCAATGTCTCCTCACTGCCGGTTTCACTAGTTCCATTTCCTCGCGCCATGCTCTTGCCCTACCCATGAATTGCTTCTTGATCAGGTCAATATCCTGGATCTTGATATCCCGGGGGGTTGTAAAGAGTTCTGGTCGTCCCAAGTCTGAGAATGCCTTCTTCAGATAGGCCCGCCATGGCACCCTTTTAAAGTGGTCCAAAGACAAGACATCAACCATGATCTTGTGGTTGAGGGGCAGTTCTTCATTGAGCCAGGTCTTTAGCCAAAAGATCAGGGGTGCCATGTTCAGCCCATCAGTGAGGAAATCTAAGCCCACCTCCATATGTATGGAGAAAGTCGGTGTAAACTGTGGGACAGACAGGAGGGTCCGTATAAATCTATTTTCCGTGCTCAAAATGCGACTTCCCGTTTTTGCGATCTCGCAATTTGCTAGATTGCAATTTGCGATTTCGGTAATTGCGAAATCGCAATTTCAGCATGGATAACAGGAGATTCTGCGATTTTGCAAAATTCGCATTCGGCGATTGCGGCCGACTGCGAATCGCATTTTTGGGACGCATTTTTTGATGCATCCCATTCTGCGAATTCTAATTTGCGATTTGGTATTTTTCGCAAATTAGAATTTGCAGAATCGGTGCTTGATGCATCTGGGGGAAAGTGACTTATTGCCATGCGCAAACCATATTTGTACTAGGATATTTATGAAACTCGTATTACTGCAAAACTTGGAATTAGGCCATTAATTAGGGCCTCTGTTCTTAACGCTGCGTCACTCGGCCTAATGGCTGATTTGTACTCCTCCACACCGCCCACATCAAAGGATTCCACATGGGCTCCTGAAACACACACTCATGTTTCTGAAGAATATTATTAAACTATTAAGGAACAAAGCTCTTAGATGCTCTATATAGAGTGACCTTTTTACTATCTCTCACCACTGGCCCTCTTTGCTACTATCTGAGTGGAGAATAGGAAACCTAAACTTACAACTGTGTACTTGCTTATCAGCATTTAATTATCCCTTGATTAAGTCGTGACCTTGTCTCAGAAATAGTGCTCAGTTGCACAAGGGTTGGGATACCGTAAGAAGTGCTGTAATATGAGCGGACTTGACTGGTCTCACCACATCAGCCCAGTGAGCATACAACTGAGTGTGAGTGAGACTAGTCTAAGCTAGGGTCCGAGTGGAATGTCAATTAGCTGCAACTGGCAGATATTCTTTTCCAATCTCTGGGAGATGTTTGGAGCAGTGGGTTTTAGGTGTTATCATGGAGGTAGTACACCTTTTTACCGTTGCTCATAGTACAAAGCTGATGTTTCAAATCAAATGGAGTAAATAGAGAATTTTAAGTTGGTGAGTAAAGAAACACACACGCAAACATGTGCAGGTACAGGCAGATAATAAAAAAAAGTGACTGCTACTAATAAGAGTAACACATAGGATCATAAGAGAAAAGTGCATAGATCCCTTCTAGGTGAATAAATGTCCTCTTTGTTCATGTTCAAAAAAAGATGCAACAGTATAGAATTAGTTTCCACTGGTCTCTGTACCTTAACTGTGCACTCTCCTCCACTTGCTACTAAAGGTGTCCATTGCTCATCTTCAGAAAATGTAAAGTTCTTCCTCATATAGAGATTTCCTAATAAATATGTTGTTGTGTAGTTACTATATACCCTATACAGTATCTCTGCGTTTGGATAACATAAACTGTGGGATTGGTGGCAGACTGGTTCCATGCACCTCCACCGGATATGTCAGCCTGTCTGTATCAGCTAGCTCACAGTGCCACTAGAATCTCCTCTTATCAGGTAGAGAATAGTTTCTGGCGACCTAGGAATATGACAACCCTGATCCCTCAGAATCGTGGAAACAATATATTACCTTTCGCTCAGTCACTCGTGCTCACTTAGTTGGTCTCAGAGATACACAGAATACAGTCTGGGCGTTTCAATGAGAATTTATTGAACAGTTGTTATTCTAGTGTAGAAAAGATGAACTTTAACAACCATTAGACAGTAGCAGAGATATATGATTAGCAGTACTACGAAAGTAAAGGGATGATACAGTGCTACCATTTTGCAATAATCATGAATACATACAAGTATATAAAACACATGATTAAAGTGCATACTCCTATGATGCCTCCCTAACTAGATGTACCTAAATGTACCTAGCATCTGTGTAGGTGTTATGCCAAGAATCCCTCTAGGATCTAATCAACCCCATTACCTTAGAATGAGAGAATATGGGACCCCGTTCTGGTCTTGAGTTGGACACCCCGCGAGGGATGGTAGACCACTGTGAGCTGGAGTGTCTGCATGCAGGAACCTCAGTGTCCCTGGTCATTGTGTCAGCTGGGAAGCCACGGTCTCCTCTATCTTTTTAAGCAAGACATGATGTATATATACCCACAGGTCTCCCCAGCGGTCCTACGTTGCTGTGTTACTGTGTCGGCCTAAAGGATGACGTTGGGCCGGAACTTTATACAGAGATTTTATACAGGAGATGTTCGTCCTGCTGTCAGTCCTGCTGTGCTTCCAAGAAGCCTCAAGCATAATGTATGAGTTTTGAACTAGGGAAATCTGCGTCGTATCTAGGTAAATGATCAGTTCCTATGAACCGTTATGTATGTAATGTCGGGAAGGATATAGGTGAAAGGTTGCAGTGTTACCTGCGCCTTTATAGGGTACCTATATGCAATATAACAATGTGGTTCTCCATCTCTAAAATTAATCTGAAAGGCATAGGGTAGAGTGAGAGTTACAGAACTTGCAGGACCAATACTTATGGTCGAAGCTGGAGCAAGCTCATTTGACTAAAATGGTTCATGAAAAGATTTTTTCACGACCAATGTGTATACACTTACCGATATGTGGTGTGAATGTTGTTTTATCTTTTTAAGTATCTAATGTGTTTGAAATCGAGCTAGTGCTAACATAAATCATTAATTGTACGGTCTTTCATTTTGAGATTACATCATGATACATCAGGTTATGATTGTTGTATTATCATTGCCTGTGCACTAATAAAGATTTGTGGGATTTATATAAAAAGACAGGAGCTTTCCCACTCTTACGGATTACAATGTTCCCAACGAAGATACAACCTAGCTGTCCCAGACTGCTTTGCGTACAGTGTTAAAACTAATGTCACCTGAATAGACTCTTAGGGGCCCATTAGAATGTCTGGCGGATCGCCACCGCCATGTGGGCGGTGGCGATCCACCAGACATCCTTACCCGCCCGCCACCCATTTCCCCCCCCGCCATATTACTATGGCAGGGGGACCGCGGCGGACGGAAAGACCGTCCACCGCTTTTCCGCCAACCGGGGCAGGAAAGGTTTAATATGGTGGCGGTGTCTGTCAGACACCGTCAGCCATATTTGCATGGGCCAAAACAGATTCCTTGCCGCCACGGAAAGGCAGGCGGTATTCACTTCGGGGGCCCCCTGCGGGCCCCCATGGTGAAGGCGAGGTGGGGGGTGCACATGGGGGGTACCTGTGGTACCCCCATGCATTTGCATACGCAATGCGGCAGGCATCGCGCTGTGCCTGCCGCTTTGTGTATGCAAATGCATACATGCATTTTTAGCATTGTGGCGGGCGGTGCCACTGTGGCGGGTGCATCCTAATACCCCCCACGGGACTCCCGCCCATATGGCGGGCGGTCCTATTATCTGATAGGATGGCGGGCGGACTAAGTACGCCCGTTATCCTAATGACCCCCTTAGAACCTCTGAATCCAATGTAATAGTGTTATAAGAGAATCCTCAAATGTATTTTGTAGTAAAATATTTCTGGTTGACTGTTCCTCATTGGTGCATACCCTTGGAACCATGTACTTCTTTAGTAATGTGTAAAATCCTTTGTCTAAAGTCCTGTAAAAGGAACTGCTGTCCCCCACGTTTAACGGAACCCTGATTTCTCACTCCTAGAAGTCAAATTGGATTTGGTTCACTGACAAAATATCAAGTCCTGGATTTGGTTGACTGACAAAAGATCGATGCCAAAATTTTAGATGTAAAAAAATATAGAATGCAAAAATATAGAATGCAAAAATATCGACTCCATATACTTAAACAGGTAAGTATAAAAATAACGAACCAAAAATATTGAAGTAAAAAATATGGATGTAAAAAATATCGATTTGAAAATATATATTAAATAAAATATATTAAATATATTTAATATTATTTTTTACAAAATAAATACAATTTTATATACATTTTAACTAAATATAACAAATAAACTGAATAAAAAAATATAAACACACAAACATAATTTATACATATATTTACTTTAATTTATTAACTTATCTTTATTTAATTTTTAAACTTTAAAATTATATAAAAATAAAAATTACATATATATCTTTCAAAGAGGCTTTATTCGAGTATTTCTCATAAAAGCACATTACATACATACATTTAAAACATCATTAAATGATTGCCTCAAGCAGATAAGAATCAGTTACCTTACATAAAAGGGGTACAAAATTACATATGGTTAAAATTGACACACTACATCAAATGAGTTCAGTAAAGCAATCCCTATGTTAGCAGTCTCTCGGCTATGGCTTTCTGCCTAATACACCATGCCCACCCCAGAAATTTCGCTGTTGCTATGGCCAGTGGCAAACAAGAGCTAGTGCATATGATTCTCAGAGCTACTAAGCCACTGGTGGTACCTACATTTTTGCAAACAGGTATTAACCAAATTCGCCTGGGGACGACATAGGCTTGACAAGAGAATAAAAAGTGCCCAATAGTTTCCTTCGGAGATCCACAGGCAGGGCAGGTAGTATTAGATGAACCCCTCCACCTGCCAGTAAGGGACCTATCCTCATTTGAAATAGAAGCTTCCTGTCCCCTGGATTGGTTATATTGTCCCAATAGAGTTCTTGGTTAGGGAGGATTTTAGCTTCCAAGAAACGTCTTGTCAAAGATCCGGCATCAGTATTTCGCCAGTCCCGCTTGGCCACATAGTCCCAATATAGCTCCTTTAGTGTTTTTTTGCTAGGGAAAAGTTCACCTGACGGGTTATCCCAAAGGGATTGGAGGCCCAACAAACATAACATGGTTCTAAGGTCTTTTAGCCATTTTATCCTGTGGAATACATCAGCTTTGATCAGCGCTATAAAACCCTCGGCATATATATATTAATAATTTAAAATAAAAATTAAAACTTCTATAATAAATTGAAATATATAACTATAAAAAAAGTAAACTTACATTTCCCAATACAATAAGTGCAACAGTAGGGAAAGTGTTGGATAGAGGAATAATTAAATTTACTATTCCAACTCCAGTGAGTGCAACCGTAGGGAAAGTGTTGGATAGCAGAGGGGTAAAGATTACTATTCCCAATCCAGAGAGTGCAACAGTAGGGAAAGTATTAGATAGTGGAGGGGTAAAAATTAATATTCCCACTCTATAGAGTACAACAGTAGGGAAAGTGTTGGATAGCGGTGGGGTAAAAACTTACTATTCCCACTGCGGTCAGTGCAAAAGTAGGGTACGTTTTGGATAGCTGAGGAATTAAATTTACTATTCCAACTCCTGTGAGTGCAACAGTTGGGAAAAAGTTGGTTAGCGGCATGGCAACAATTACTATTCCCACTCCAGTGAGTGCAACAGTAGGGAAAGGGTTGGATAGTGGTGGGGCAAAAATTACTATTCCCACTCCAAATAGTGCAACAGTAGGGACAGTGTTGGATAGCGGAGGGGTAGAAATTACTATTCCCACTGCAGTGAGTGCCAAAATAGATTACGTGTTGGCTAGCGGAGGAATTAAATTTATTATTCCAACTCCTGTGAGTGCAACAGTAGGGAAAGTGTTGGATAGCGGCGGGGTAAAAATGACTATTCCCTCTCCAGTGAGTGCAACAGTAGAGAAAGAGTTCTATAGTGGAGGGGCAAAACTTACTGTTCCCACTCTAAAGAGTGCAACAGTAGGAAAAGTGTTGGATAGCGGAGGGGTAAAAAGTACTATTCCCACTGCAAGAGAGAGCAAAAATAGAGTAAGTGTTGGGGGAACGGAATAATTTAATTTACTATTCCAACTGCAGTGAGTGCAACAGTAGGGAAAGAGCTGGATTGTGGAGGGGCAAAATTACTATTCCCACTCCAAAGAGTGCAACAGTAGGGAAAGTGTTGGATAGCGGAGGGGTAAAAATTACTATTCCCACTACAGTGAGTGCAAACATAGGGTAAGTGCTGGATAGCGGAGGAATTAAATTTACTATTTCAACTCCAGTGAGTGCAACATTAGGGAAAATGTTGGATAGCGGAGGGGTAAAAATTACTATTTCCACTTCAGTGAGTGCAACAGTAGGGAAAGTGTTGGATGGCGAAGGGGCAAAAATGACTATTCCCACTCAAAGAATGCAACAGTAGAAAAAGTGTTGGATAGCGGAGAGGTAAAAATGTATATTCCTACTACACTCAATGAAATAGTAGGATAAGTGTTGGATAGCGGAGGGGTACAATGTATTATCCCCACTCCAGTGAGAGCAACAGTAGGGAAAGTGCTGGATAGCAGAGGGGTTAAAATTATTATTTCAACTCTAGTGAGTGCAACAGTAGGGAACAGGTTGGATAGCGCAGGGGCAAAAATGACTATTCCCACTCATAGAATGCAACAGTAGAAAAAGTGTTGGATAGCGGAGAGGTAAAAATGTATATTCCCACTACACTCAATGCAACAGTAGGATAAGTGTTGGATAGTGGAGGGGTAAAATGTATTATCCCGACTCCAGTGAGAGCAACAGTAGGGAAAGTGCTGGATAGCAGAGGGGTTAAAATTACTATTTCCACTCCAGTGAGGGCAACAGTAGGGAAAGTGTTGGATGGTGAAGGGGCAAAAATGACTATTCCCACGCAAAGAATCCAATGGTAAAAAAAGTGTTGGATAGCGGAGAGGTAAAAATGTATATTCCGAGGGGCGTGGCTAACAGCCGAATAAGATCGCTGCTTAGTTGAAGAGCTCCGGGGATAACTTAGCCCTTCCCATCAATCCGTTTAATAATCCGTGAATCTATGGCTCTCAAGGGGCTTGTGCCGAAGTCGAGGACCAAGCGGTGAAGACCAGTGCAACTCCGGAAATAATCCGGTGCCAGGAACCGTCAGGAACAGAGAGCGATCTGTGGCGGCCTAACCCATATGCAGAGACCGCGGCCTAAAGTTGCTCAAGGCCCGGGAGCGCGGCGGGGGTAAGGCGGAGTTCGGCGAGCAGCACGCCGAGGGCTGCATCCACACCCCGTAATACTGAAAGCAGAACAATCCGGAGGGGCCTGGCGGCAACCAACGGCACAGATACAGCAGGGCGGGAGGCGGCTAGATTGCAGGGAGACTCACAGACAGTGTGACGGCCAGAAGCTCCGATCCCAGGGGGTCGTTTGAAATTGCCGTTCTACAAGGCACTAGAAAATGCAACTTCCAACGAATGGTGGGGCGATCATAGGGCCACTTAGAAAGCGCTGGTTGTGGGCCCCCCCTTCCCTCCACGGATGGTGGAAGGCTGATGACGGGCGGGAAGGACAGCCTGCGAAGGCCTACCTAAGAAACAGAGGCCGGGATCTAAAGTAGCTTGAGGCCTACGAAGGAGAGGGGGGTGAGGAGGAACGAGGCGAGTAACAAACTGGTGGCGAAAGACACACCGAGCACCAGCACGAGTAAGACGCTCCATGGAGGCACGGTGACGGAGGATGGCGCACGTGTGGCTGTGAGTGCAACGATAAAGTCGCCATCGGCGGGATGGGTCAACAACAATAATAAGTGTGGCCAGAGACACGCATAGACCCAAACCCACTGTGACTACCAACCACGAGCCACTGACGAACATGAACCGTTGCCACAATAAATCACCACACCAATCCCAGTGATAGGATCAACGACCAGCAGCCCACAGATCTTGCGGCCAAGAGAGAGACTATCGTAGCGCGACGGACTGCTCAACCCACCGGTGTAGGTGTCATGTCGGGCAGGGGCGCACAAAATCAGACCACGCAGGCCAAGCTAGACAAATATGCGTACGACAAAGGTTTCCCGCCCCTGCCAGAGGGGCGCACATCTGTCAGACGGCGAGGGGGCAAAGAAGGTCACGCTTGAGGACATTATGTAGGCATTATCGAATGTCCAAACCACTGTGGGGACGATCTCAACGGACGTCTCACTGCTACGGGCGGACTTTCAAAAAATGACTGACGGAGTTAAGGAAGTGGAGATAGTCACCAAGTCGCTAGTAGCGGACACATCAGAGCTACAAACAGCCTTATCCCGAATCGAAGCAGAAAACAAGCTGCTAAAAGAAAAGCTCGATGACCAAGAAGGGCGCTCGGGAAGGAACAATGTGAGCATTCTTGCTATCCCAGAGAACGAGGGCACTCAAGCGATGGACCTATATGTGAAAGAACTGATAAAAACGAGACTACAGCCCAAGGGACTATCCAGTTTTTTTTCCGTGGAGAGAGCACACAGAGCCCCCGGCGGTAGGCCAAAACCGGGAGCGCCCCCAAGACCGGTGCTCGCCAGACTATTTAACTTTCGAGACAGAGATGTGATCCTGCAAACAGCAAGAGTCTCTCCACCAATTTGAGTCCAAAACTCAGCAATTGCCTTCTTCCCAGATTACACGGCGGAAGTCTCTCGTCGCAGGAGAAGTTTCAAGGAAGTCAAAAAGGCATTACGAGCACAAGAATTACCCTATTCCATGCTGTTTCCTGCAAGACTCAGAGTGGTAGCTGAAGGAAAAACATGGTTCTTTGAGACACCAGAAGCGACATATGACTGGCTCGAGGGCTGGAGACAAGTGGATGGCCAACGCCGTGGAAACAAGAATCACCGCCGCCGGACGGAAGAGGAAAACTCCGGAACTCAAGCATCAAGACGAATAGAACCAGACCACTCACCAGGAACTGGAGCGGAGGAGGTCAGCCACGAATAATAACACTAAACGATCAACTCCCGAGACATTATCTGATTACCTGGACAATAACGGTCGGACCGGCCATGGACACTGAACTGAGGCAGACCTTGGAGGGAAGGAAGGGCTGATGCTCCCGCTGGACCCTTTACCCCGGCAAGCAAGTACTATGGTTTGGGAAGGGAAGAAGCACTCTGCTAAGTTGGGGTGGCGGGCGGTTGTAAGTCCGTTAAGCAGGGAGGCAGGGAGGGTGGGAGGGACAAGGGGTAGGGTTGTTTGTATTCTGTTTAGTTTTGTTACTGTTTATGATGGCAAGGTTGGCATGTCCAAAAATCGATCGGCTGGCAGATCAACAATTGAGAGGGTAAGACACACGTTAGTAACACTCAGACATCGTACCCATGGCGAATGGCACACAAATTGATAGCACCCTGCATGGGCCTCAAGAAGCACAGGTGACCTCGTTACGGCTGGTAACTTGGAATGTCTGAGGCCTAGGAGACAAGATAAAGAGGGGTCTGGTACTGCAGGCCCTCAAACATCACAGCCCCACAGTAGCTCTATTACAAGAAACACACCTCATGGGCACGACATGTAAGGCGCTAAATAGGTGGGGATACAAGATGGTAGTCCACTCCGAATTTACATCTGGTTCCAGAGGGTCAGGCATCTTGGTGCGGAAAAATTCCCCATTCATGGTTCTACAGACTAAGACGGACGATCATGAACAATTCACAGCGATACAGGATCAGTGGGAAGGGAGACTCCTTAATGTAGTATCAGTGTACATTCCACCGGCCCTCCACACAATAGCACTTCCTGCGCTTAGCTACTTCTTACTTGCGCTGCCGGAAGGGGACATTATCATTGGGGGGGACCTCAACGCGATGATGGACGCCACCATGGACAAACACCCGGCCAGACCACCGACATCTGGGACCTCACGCCTACAGAGCTTCACTGACGCAATAGGGCTCGTAGATTTATGGAGACATTTACACCCAGCAACGCGCCAATACACATACCACTCACCAGTGCATAATAGTCTATCCAGACTGGATTATTTTATGATGTTAGAAACCAATCTACAAAATGACAAAGACATAGAAATTAAGCCAAGGGGGGTCTCTGACCAGTCCCCCGTGATACTTACTTTCTCCTACCGTCAGAAGTCTAGGCGGAGGATATACTCCATTCAGCCCAGTTACTTGCACGTCCCTAATATAAAGAAGGAACTCCACAAAATTACAAAACACTTTTTTGAGGAAAACCCGAATTCGGTTCGCTCACCGTCAATAGTATGGGAAGCATACAAGACAGTACTTAAAGGGCAAGCAATAGCATCTATTTCGGGGCATAAAAAAGAAAAACAAAAGGAACTCTTAGACTTGGAATTGACATTGCAGGCAGCTGACGCACAGCACTCGGCGGATCCCACACCGGAAACAGCACACACATTACACCTTAGGCAACAACAACATAGGAGCTATTTATAAGACCGAATAGTAGCTAACATAACAGCAACTAGACACAAAATATATGACGTAGGAGACAAAGCTGGGAAGCTGTTGTCTTGGTTGGACAGGCGGGAAACAAGTTCCAAGGGGATACAACAGATACACAATGCGGAAGGAAGACTTGTGACGAACCCAGAGACCATAGTGAACATGTTAGCGGACTATTTTCGTGAAGTATACACACCGACGTCAAATGTAACTGATGCAGAGGTAGCAGAGTCCCTAGTACACATAGAGATGCCAACACTAACACAAGAAGCAACTCTGGAGTTAGAAGCAGACCTCACGGACGAAGAGGTGCAGTTAGCGATCAGGTCACTACAGTCTGGTAAAGCACTGGAAGCCAACGGGATCCCAGTGGAGTGGTACAAACAAATGGCAGAAACTCTCAGCCCACATCTGAGGGCAATGTACAACGAAAGCCTGCACAAGGGCGAACTACCGCTTCAACAAAGAATAGCAACGATAGTGGCAATCCCAAAACCTGGCAAGCCCCCGTCTGAATGTACTTCGTATCGCCCTATATCACTGCTAAACGCTGAAGCCAAAATCCTAGCTAAATTAATAGCCAACAGAATGATGGCCTACTTACCGCACTTAATACATCCGGATCAATTGAGCTTCATGCCCAACAGGAACACGGAGCTCAACCTCAGACGTTTACATGGCACAATGGCGAGGACACCGTCGCTCTCAGAACCTGCAGTGATTCTATCCTTAGATGCGAAGATGGCCTTCAATATGGTAGAATGGCAATATCTCTTCGCGGTCCTCCCACCTTTGGGTTTCGGCCGGTGGCTCATGTTGTAGCTAACGGACACATGTCAAGCGAGATACCACTGGCAAGAGGGACGCGCCAAGGATGCCTCCTATCACCACTTTTATTCGCACTGGTACTGGAACCTCTGGCGACGTTGATTAGAAAAGCCCCGCTGCTGAGGGCCATTGAATGGAGGGAAGGTTGGGAGGCTCGTCTCTCTCTATACGTGGACGACATATTAGTATACCTCACAGACCCGGAGCAATCTATCCCAAGACTTCTTGACATCTGCAATGCTTTCGGGAAAGTATCAGGTTATACAATCAACTGGTCCAAGTCGATCCTATATATACTGAATATACTGAAGGGTCCGGTACCACAGCTTCCAACTGACTACCCATTGATTCTATCGAGGGATTCTTTTAAATACTTAGGTATTCATATCACCCCAGACGAAGGGGAATTCTTCTTTAAGAATTTGGTACCCCCTATGGAGAGGTTGCGGAGAGATGTAAGACACTGGGCATCCCTGCCCCTCACTCTACTGGGCAGAGCGGCACTATATAAAATGATGGCCTTTCCCAGCTTGCTCTACGCCCTTGAAAGCACTCCATTCCAAGTACCGCCCAGATACTTTAGACAAATAGCAACACAGGTATCGCAACTCCTCTGGGGCAACAGCCCGGCTCGTATAGCGCAGGCAAAACTACATAAAAGCTGGTACGATGGCGGGATAGCACTCCCGGACATAAAACTGTATTACTGGGCGGCACATCTCAAAGTCATAAATCAATGGCTACACGCACCGCAGGACGACCCGGCGTACAGGGCAGACAGAGCCCAACTGGGAGCAAACAATATGCTAACAGTCCTATATGACAAAGGACTAGCAACAAAATTAAAGGGCCCTACGAAACACACGGCTACACAATGGCACAAGGCGCTGTCGCGGTTGGGATGGAGAGCGGTTATCACTAAACTTACCCCGCTATGGGATACTAAACAGTTAGGACACCTAAGAAATAGCAAGGGATTTAACCAATGGGACAATATTGGTATTTCCACGGTGGGAGATCTGTGGGACAAGGGGACTGTAATCCCATTTGCCCAGCTCCAGCAGCAGTATGAGCTGGGCCCGACTGAGACCTACAGATACACACAAATAAGGCATGCATTACTGACAGCGATTCCACAAGACACTGACGTCCCAGAGGCCTCCCCATTAGAGGACCGACTCTTGACTGACCACATGCAAAAGCGCGCTACATCCTTCACATATAGGAAACTGATTAATAATCTACCAGACCCGACAGTCTTACTAAGGGGCAAGTGGGTGGCAGATGTGGGCGACGTGGATGATTTGGAGTGGCAGGAAGCCCTAGTGTCACCGAAAGAGGTGGGAATCCCTACAAGGCTTCGGTTAGTGCAGCTTAAGATCCTGCATAGGGTCTATTACACTAGAACCATGTTATTTAAAATATCGAGGGCACAGCATCCGTACTGCATGAGGGGGTGTGGGGAAGAAGGATCTTTCATACACACAATTTGGGAATGCTCAGCGGTGGCGGACTACTGGCAACAAGTACTTAGAACAGTATCACAAGTGATGGAGGTGTCGTTACTGCCAGAGCCGCGCAGATGTCTACTTAACATATGGGAGCCTAACGATCTCACGCGCCATGGTCAAGTGTGGGTCACCCTAGGGCTCAGGGTGGCAAAAAGAAACATTGCACAGAAGTGGGGAGCTGTAGACTTACCGTCGCTAGAGACTTGGTGCAGAGATATGGATCTCACTATGATAACGGAAAGAACAGTGTACGCAAACCCCCTGCGTTTCACAGTACAACATGGCAGGCGCCGCGCGGTATTTATAAGTAAACATATAAATAAATAAAACAATTTCGTTGTGCAGACTGCATCGCATTTGGTGATGCAGTGCACACAACGAAATTCGTTTTATTTATTTATATGTTTACCTATCTGTTAAAGTCCGTAATCCATACATTACTACCCCCCACCCTGCCCCTCCCCCTCCCCACGTCACCACCCTGCAGGTACACCTACTACCGGCCACGGCTGAGCTGAAGGATCTCATACACCCTGTATGTTATAAGTTAAATGAATATTATTTTACAGCAACACTGTCTCACAAGTGATCATCTGGCATTGATCCTCAAGTACCCTCCTCCCACCATTAAAGAGATCAATAGCCATATGGTCTCTCTTCTAGCTATCACCAAGAAAATAGGGTTGGTACTTGATCGCTTATGCTATTATTTTAAGTTCAGGAATGATGGTATGGGGTTTTCTACTGCTAAAAATGTTTAAACTACTGTGCCCAGGTGACACTTACTTCTGCATTGTCCTACAGAGCATCAACCTGGTTTCGAGAGGTCCAGAGAATGACTGCCCATTCTAGCAACTATTACTAATAATGAGAAGTAATTATGGAGCATTACAGTCCATGATTATTTCCGGCGTGTGTTCTCTTCGGCAGTGGGAGGCTATAATCACTGTTGAGCATGTTTAACAGAAAATAACTCTAGGTTTCTTTATTGTGAATGTACGCACCTGCCTTATAGCGAGATGCCTACTGAACTCAAGTTTTTCTAAAATCGATGGTGTGCATGCTCCCTAGCTTAACCATCCCTTGAATAAATACATATAAGACTAACCAGAGAACACTCAGGCGTGCAAGAGGTCAGCTAAAGAACTATGGGGCATATTCACAAGGACTTATCGCTGTGTCAGCAACACTTTTCGGCCGCCAATGCGGCAATAATTTTATCGTCTTATTACCAAGCTGTCGCTAATAGCCATTAGCGACAGTTTTTAGGTGAAAACGTCTGTTATAAAGATCGCTACTTCTGTTAGCGATAATTATATGTAGGAGAGGTGTTCCCGTGTAAAAGTGCCGCAAACAACACTACTCCATATTCACAAGGGGATCCTTGAACTTCTGAAGACCAAAAAACCTGGCTCTAACTGTAGTTAGAGCCAGTTACTTAAGACCAGAAAATAGCTGGTCTTAAAAATGGGGATAACACTCGGGCCACATCTCAGCAGGTTTTGGTGCTGGACAGCGCTGCAAGCAATGTTGCAGCGCTGCCCTGCGACAAAACTACAGTGCAGGAATGCGCGCCATCAATAAGATAGTGCGCATTCCTGGGCCCCAGTCATGAAAAGTTTTGCAGCGATGCAATACTTCTCACTATGCCCTTCTTGCGACAGCATGGATGAGATGTATTCAGTGGACAGTACTCCATGACACAAATGAAACCAGCCCTGTTAGGGAAAAAAAGCTCCAAGTTTAGTCAAACCCGCTTCGCTCCATCTTTAAAAATCTCAGGCAAACTGGGATTATTACAGAGTGGTGTATAAAAATTCAGGCGGCCCGGTCCAATAAGTTTCTGAATAGATTTCATAACCTTGCATCTGCCTTGTAGCGTCCTGAAGCAAACTTTCTTGAAGTGATTGTCATTCAGGTATCGCCAGACCCAACCCCATGCTTCTGTCCCCATAACAAGCTTGACTGTGGATGGTATCTCTTCAATCCTACTTTCTCTCGGTTTTTCCTGAATAAGAACTAGAATATTAAGTATGGTTGTGGCCCAATAATAAAGTCTGATGTTTGGTAAGACAAGCTCTCCCCTCTCCTTAGGTAAAGAGAGAAATTTGAATGCTCTTCTAGGCTTTGCATATTCCCAGATAAATCTGGAGAATAGGTCCTCAATTCCTTTAAGACATTTAGTATCAAATTCTAAAGGGATCGCCCGCAACAGATTCAAAAACTTTGGAAAAAACTGCATTTTGATGATATTGCATCTGCCAATGATGGATAGGCGTAGGTTGTGCAATCTAGCCATGTCTGGTTTAATGTTAGCAATTAGTGGCTCGATATTATACTTAACAATACAGTCCGTGTTTGCAATGATATCTACACCCAGATATGTTGCTTTTTTCACTACTTGACCATCATTAGTCATAACATTCTCATTGCAAATAATTTGAGTTTTATCGCGATTGAGGGAATACCCAGAGAGTGACCCAAATCTCACCGCCTCTATTTCAATTTCGCCTATAGCTACATCAGGATCAGGGGTCACCAAAGCGATATCATCAGCATATGCCAGAACTTTGGTTTCCCAGCCATTGGTTACAATGGGCCTGATAACATTATTGCATTCTAACTGGCGTAGAAAGGAATCAATGTATATTGCAAATAGCAGTGGCAAGCTTGGGCAGTCCTGCCATGTACCTCCCAAGAGTTTTGCAGTGGTTTGGGTATAAAGCATTTTTAAGGCCTGAAGAAATCCCTTTCCAATTCCGACCCTCGACAGAGCCTTCCATAGGAAAGACCAGGAGCGAGGAGACTTTGTTGAAAGCCTTCTCTACATCCAACAATATTAGGACTATTGGATCCTTAGTGATGTTTTTTGCATTGAGAAGTGTGATGGCCCTTCTAATGTGATCAGTTGTCCCTCTTCCAGGTATAAACCCATGCTGTTGTTTGGAGATAACCATATGGATAACCGAGGCCAAGCGTGTAGCTAACATTTTTGAGTAGATCTTACTGTCAGTGTTAATTAGTGTTATGGGACGGTACGCCCAGGATCTGTCGGTATTTTATTTTTTTTAAGAAAATGTACGATTTTGGCCTGTGACCAAGATTCTGGTGGTCTGCCCCCCTTGAAAATATATGTGAACAACTGTGTCATACAGTCTTTCTATTGTGTTGACATTTTTAAATAAAATTCAAGGGGTATGCAATCAAGGCAGGTAGCCTTGCCACTGGGCAGGCTATTGATACACATTAGTATCTCTAACCATTGGGACAGCTCTTCCAACTGTAGCTGTTCCTACTGAGGGAATTTCTCTGTGGGGATCTGGTTATGTTATGTCACCACTTCAGCCGAACTTTGTGGTGAATCCTCATAGTTAAGCTTTTGATAATAGGAATGGAATACCTTTCGAATAACGGCTGAGTCTGAAATTAGTCCCTTCTGGGGTTCTTTAATCTCTGCAATTAATTTCTGGGTTTCCTTTTGTCTGGCTCTTATGACAAGATGATGAGTCACTTGCTTGCTGCACTCATAAATTCCTCTCGCCAAGCGGCGAGTTTGTCAGCCTCACCTTTGGCAAAAATCTCCATAATTGCCGATTTAGCAGCCATAGCCCTTGCTTATGCTTCGCTATTATTGCCTTCATTTTGCACTACTGTGATTAGCTCTTCTTCTGCCGCCACGAATTTAACAAGCTGATCGTTCATTACAGCTTGCTCTTTTTTATTCAGCGAAAGAGAGAATCTAACTACGTTGATTCTGGCGCTTCCTATGTTTTCCTTAAGGAATTGAGGTATCCACCCCTTCATATAATCACAATATTCTTCATTAAAAAGAAGCACCCGCTCAAAACTCCATGTAAGAGCAGCACCTCCTTTAAGCCCTCCCATCTTAATCTCTGCTATTAACAGGTTATGGTCCACCAACATACAAGGTTTTTTTTTCTCGATTCTGCGGCCCTGCAGTAAGGAGTGAGTAACTAGAATATAATGTATTCTTACATGTTTGCTATGTGGATGTGAAAAGTAGGAAAATCCTGGATTTGTGGGATTCTGCCTATTCTAAAGATCCGTGAGCGCGTGTTCCTGACATAGTGCCTTTAGAGCTCGAAACACTTTTGGTTTACGGCCCTTATATATCCAACCTGACTCCTGTCTAAAAATGTTCTTGGCTGGCATGTTTATATTAAAGTCCCCTCAAACTATTAACAGGAGCGGCCAGGCAGCTAGTTCGTTATTTATATGAAGAAACACCGTTGGGTCATCTAAGTTACTATCATAGATGGAGCATATAGTATTTGGGTCCCTATTACTTCTGTGACATTCAGTAATTGCACACCTCCCTAGCTGATCTACTAACGTGCGGCTGAATTGTAACTTGCGATTAGACGCCAATATTGTGACCCGCTTGTGCCAGAGTTCTGCGTTGTAGCCCCCACCAGTGTATACCCAAGTGTTCCTAATAGATGTTACTGTGTGTTTTCAATATGTGTTTCTTGCATGCAGATTATGTCTGCCTTCAGTAACCTTAAGCCTGCTGCCGTGCTCCATCTTTTTTTAGGATCGTTGAGGCCACAAATATTAATTGTGGTGATGCGTTTATTACCCATTTATATTTAAATGGATGCTTATACCGTATTATTGAGCGAAAATGTAAAGTTTTCACCCCCCCTTTTACTGGACGAACCCCCCAACCCCGTGCTCCTCCTCCACCCTTCCCCACCCCTCTCACACCACCTACAACTGAGGTTACCCGGCCGTGCCAAGGCCAGGAGAATGACTTCTGAGGGATTCAAGGCTCCATGTTTCCAAGTCAAGTCAAGTCAAGTCAAATAATTTATATAGCGCGCTACATACCCAGAGGGTCTCAAGGCGCTTGAGGAAGGGTGGGGAATTACTTGTCGAATATCCAAGTTTTAAGTTGCTTTCTGAATGCTAGGTGGTTCTGAGTGAGGCGAAGGTGAATGGGGAGTGAGTTCCAGGTTTTAGCTGCCAGGTAGGAGAAGGATCTTCCTCCCATGGTGATTTTGTTGATTCGGGGTACGGCAGCAAGGGCTTGGTTGGAGGAGCGTAGCTGGCGGGAGGGGGTGTAGAAGGAAAGTCGTGTGTTGAGGCATTCGGGTCCGAGTTCGTAAAGTGCTTTGTGTGCGTGGGTTAAGAGGCGGAATGTTATTCTCTTATTGACGGGGAGCCAGTGGAGGTTTTTCAGGTGACTAGAAATGTGGTCTTTACGCGGGATGTCTAGTATGAGTCTGGTTGAAGCGTTCTGGATGCGTTGGAGTTTTTTCTGAAGTTTTGCGGTGGTACCGGCGTATAGGGTGTTACCGTAGTCCAGTCCGCTCGTGACCAGTGCGTGGGTGACCGTTTTTCTAGTTTCGGTGGGGATCCAGCGAATTTTTTTTTGAGCATGCGAAGAATGTTGAAGCACGTTGATGAAACGGCGTTGACTTGTCTGTTCATCGAGAGTGAGGACTCCAGGATGATGCCCAGGTTCCGTGCGTGGTCCGTCGGGATGGGTGCTTTTCCAAGGGCCTCTGGCCACCAAGAGTCATCCCAGGCGGAAGGGGAGGTGCCTAAGATAAGGACTTCTGTTTTGTCTGAGTTCAGTTTCAGACGGCTGTGTTTCATCCACACGGCTACTTCTTTCATTCCTTCATGTAGGTTGGTTTTGGCGGTGTTCGGGTCTTTGGTGAGAGAGAGGATCAGTTGAGTGTCATCAGCGTAGGAGATGATGTTGAGGTTGTGTTGGCGTGCGATAGTCGCGAGGGGGCTCATGTATACGTTGAAGAGAGTGGGGCTGAGTGAAGATCCTTGTGGTACGCCGCAAATGACTTCAGTGGCTTCTGACTTGAATGGTGGAAGGTGGACTCTCTGAGTTCTTCCGGTAAGGAACGAGGTGATCCAATCCAGTGCTTTTCCTTGGATTCCGATGTTTCTGAGGCGTTGTAGGAGGGTGTTATGACAGACTGTGTCGAAAGCTGCGGAGAGGTCAAGGAGGATGAGGGCGACTGTGTCTCCATTGTCCAGTAGGGTTCGAATGTCGTCTGTTGCTGCGATGAGTGCGGTCTCAGTGCTGTGTTTTGCTCGGAAGCAGGACTGTGAGGAGTCAAGGGATTTGTTGGTTTCGAGGAAGGCGGCGAGCTGGCTGTTGACGGCTTTCTCGATGACTTTGGCCGGGAATGGTAGGAGCGAGATGGGGCGGTAGTTTTTGAGTTCGGTGGGGTCAGTGTTGGTTTTTTCAGAAGGGTGCTGAGTTCGGCGTGTTTCCAGCTTTCCGGGAAGGTGGCAGAGTTAAGGGAGCAGTTGATGACGTCTCGGAGGTGTGGTGCTATGATGGAGTCAGCTTTGTTGAAGATATGGTGAGGGCATGGGTCTGTGGGGGATCCTGAGTGGATGGAGTTCATCAGGCGGATGGTGTCCTCAGTGGAGATTGGGTTCCAATCAGTAAGGATGTTCAAGGGGGGTGAGGGTACGGCAGAAGGTTGGGTGGGTTGGTCTCCATGTTGGTTGTCGAAGCTGTTGTGGATGTCTGCGATTTTGTTGTGGAAGAACGAGGCAAGGGAGTCGCAGAGGGTTTGAGAGGGAGTGATGTCGTTGGAGTTGGCTGAGGGGTTGGTAAATTCTTTGACGATGTTGAATAATTCCTTGCTGTTGTGGGCGTTGTTGTCTAGACGGTCTTTAATTGCAGCTTTCTTGGCAGTCCGGATCAGTTGGTGGTGTGTGCGGGTGGCGTTTTTGAGGGCGTCCTTGGTGCTGGTGTTTGGGTCTTTTTTCCAGGCCTTCACAAGGGAGCGACAGAGTTTCTTGGATGTCTTAAGATCATCGTTGAACGAGGGCGCGTTTTTGCTGCCTAGTTTGATTTGACGTTTTTTCAAAGGTGCTAGGTTGTCGGCGCTGTTGGTAAGCCATTGAGTGAGGTTAGTCCTGCTTGGTTGGCGTTCGAAGAGTGGGCCGGGGGGTTTTGAAGAAGCGATGAGGAGATCTGGTCGATGGTGATTTTGTTCCAGTTTCTTCGCAAAGTGGGTTGAAGAAGGTTGTGGGTTGTGGTCTTTTTGTAGACAAAGTGAACACAGCTGTGGTCCGTCCAATGGAGAACTGTGGTGTGACTGAAGGAGATATGTTTGCTGGAGGTGAAGATGGGGTCGAGTGTGTGACCTGCGTAGTGAGTGGGGGTGTTAACAAGTTGTTTGAGTCCGAGGTTGGCCAGATTGTCCAGAAGGGTGGTGGCGTTGCTGTTGTTGCTCTTTTCCAGGTGAAAATTGAGGTCTCCCAGTAGTATGTAGTCCTCGGAGGGGAGGGCGTGTGGGGTGATAAAGTCAGTGATGTCTTCACTGAATTGTGCACGGGGTCCTGGTGGCCTGTAAAGGAGGGTGCCTCGGAGTGTGGTCTTGGGGTCGGTGTGGATCTGGAAGTGAAGGTGTTCGGCGCTAGCGAGGTTGGCGTCTGAGCTGGTTGAGATGCGGATGGAATTCTTATGGACGATTGCGATGCCTCCTCCTGTTTGCTTGGTGCGGTCCTTACAGATGATCTTGTAGCCTTCCGGGATGGCAATGGTGATGTCTGGGGCTGAGGATGCGTTCATCCATGTTTCTGTTAGGAAGGCGACATCCGGAGAGATGGTGTCTAGTAGATTCCAAAGGTCGATGGCGTGTCTGTGGACCGAGCGGGTGTTGAGCAATCTTTCCCCACCATTGTGATCCCCTTAGTAAATTATAAAAGACTTTAAAGATGCTTACATTAAACAGGTATCAGTAAAACAAATTCAGCATATTTAGCTACATGTTTGCATCTGCCAAATAACCATGTGAACAGTTTGATTGAGCAGTCCAGGGTGCTCCATCCATGCTGTGGCTGTGGTGCCTTCCTTCTCCCTCCCTCTTCCTCCCCCCTCCCCTATATTCTATATGCTGACTATTTACTTGGCAGCATTTTACGGAAAATAAGGGGGAAGAAAATATAAGTAGAAAGTATCAAGGCGAAGAAGAAAAAAGAAAAGAGGAGAGAAAAAAAAACAAGGGAGAAAAAGAAAGCTCAGAAAGAAAGCAAGATAAAGAATAATTAGCAGCAGTCATAGAAGGATGATGTAACATTATAGAAACGTTGCTTCCCGACTGATTGAATTTAGGATAGTTGACAGTTGGCTATTACTACTTATTCCCAGTTCGATCTCAGTAATCTCTTGTAAGTATGCTTTGGCCTCAATCTCGGACACAAAACTGCGTGTAGCCCCCTTGTACACAATTTTAAGCCGAGCAGGATTCTGCAGATACATGTTGGCTCCCAGTTGCTGAAAGGGGATGAAGAGCTTCCTCAACCTTCATCTGCGTTCGACTATAGCATGGGAAAAGTCGGGTCTAGTGAAGAAAGTTATTCCATCAAAAATCCTCATATTTGTGGGTCTGACCATGTCATAAAAAGCATGGCGCAGGAGGACGTTCCCAAAAAATAAGAGCATAGCGCGAGGGTGTTGAGGCGTAGATAAGGAGCGTTTTGAGGGGGTTAGCAGGAATCTATGCGCCCGCTGGATTTCTGTGTCCCAGTCCCAAGTGTGTAGTTTTGGGAAGGCCCCTTTAAGGAGCGTGATCATATAGCCTCTGAGATCATTCCCTTCCGCACCTCCAGAAATTCCTAGAAAGCCAAAATTGTTGCGCCGCTGCCTATTTTCTTGCTCCTCCATCTTCCTTATGAGGTCCTTAACTATGCCCTTGTGTTCATCTTCTTGGGCTGTCAGTGTGGCAAGATCTTTTTCCAGATTTTCCGCCTGTACTTCTATGGAAGCCAGTCGATCAGCAATCTCTACACAAGTTTTGCTGACCTTCCTGACGGCCCCTTGTAGTTTTTTGGCAGTTAAGCGTGATCCTCGACAACAATGGGAGAGGTAGGGAAAGTCAGAGACACTCTCTCAATCCCCAGTTCAGTACAAATAAACAAGAAAAGAGAGGTCAGAACAATCTCTCAAAACCACAAGAGATGGAGTCACTTCAAGGTTCACACACCCACTTTGGGTGGTAAAGAAAGCCCTCACACACCGACCTAGTCAGTGTCATGCTTCATCATCGGGCCCCACCAAAAAGGCCGAGTGCCTCTTTGGTGTGCTGCGACGCCAGAAAGACTGCGGAGCTGGTTTGTGTGAGGAGGGCGTGTTATCAAATAAGGTGAAAATTTAATAGTGCCTAGAAAGGGTATCAAAAGTAAATTTTAATAAGTGATCCCTAAGGCACAGAACAAAAAGTATTTATGTGTCTGAATTTAGCTGCCAAGGTATAAGGATTGGTTAAATTCAGAAAATACTAATATTAATCTCAGTCAACATGTTTCTGCCATATGGGTGGTTTTATTTACCAAGGCATTCGTCAGGACTAAACCCCGGCGGTATGGGCTCTCTAATCACCCACCCTAACCTGGGGACGTGAAAGTGAAAATTAAAAAAGGTGAAAAAGTGCTTAAAAAGGGAAGAGCGTGATGCTCATTCCAAAAAATACTCCAAAATTTTAGGAGTGTTACAGCACCTGTAATGTGAAAAACATAGACAGACAGAAGACAAACATACATATTATTAATATAAGCCTTACTGTATCATCATAGTGCTCCATAATATGTGGCATATATGGTGTTCCCAAAGTAACACTGATTTTAAACACCATCCGAATAGCCCCTAGAGGATAGTAGCGGATAACTCTGGGAAGTGAAGTGCTAGAGGTGTCTATTTACAAGGAATATTAAAAGGGGGTTAAAAACACAATATGTGTACTCCTTATGAAGGGATCAATGGACCTAAAAGGTCAGTGCCCCTCAAGATGGTATCTCATGTTGATATCTCACTTTAAAATAGGGCGCTACTCGCACCATGGGTCTCGGGAGGGGGGGTGGAGCGACCTGGCACATCCTAGAAGGAAGAAGAGGTATTGTTGAAAAAGATGAGTGCACGATTGAACACTTAGCTTATTAGGCGGAATTTCGGCGATCTCACAGGAGTCTCAACTCACGCCCTCAGCGCTCACAACCCGCCGTCAACCTAGCTGTGGCCTCAATACCGGACCCCGAAGATGGTGAGACGGGGCCGGTAGCGCTGTGTTTAAAGGTTTCGCTTGCCGTGTGAACCGCTCTTCCGGGTGGGCGTGTCCCGCCACATCGAGGCTTGGAACACGCCCGCCTACCCCGGGAGGCGTGGTCGAGAATCAAAGAGAGGCTTGGCTGCTGTCTCCCCGTCTAGGCAAAACGAGCGAAGTTATCATAAGTGTGCCACTCGTAATATAAGTTAAGAATGTGCAATGAGAGTGCCTAGATCCACTGGAGGTATTATGTGTAAGAATACATATTATGTATATGTCAAATTGTGCATTGGGAAAAAAACGTGTATGAATTAAACTCAATGGCTAATGCAAACATATTATTAGGGATATTTGCAATATTAGCGGACATTGTAGTTACAAAGCGAACAGAGATCAGAGAAAGCAATATTTAAGTAGAGAATATGCAGAGTCATATTGAGTAATGGGCTAATCACAGGGTAAATGCCAATAGAATCATTAGAGAGTTTCTTAGATGGTTGTAATAACCGAATGAGCCACAAGGGATTGGTCTCAAGATAGTACTGTATTCCATGGGATGTCATCGTTCAGCCCATTGACATTTGTGCCCAAGCGATACACCCAGCGTTGTTCCTTTTCAAAGAGTCTCCTGGCTACGTTAGTTGTGCCACTCACAACTTCAATTACTGTCCACCTCATGTCATTTGGAGTGTGATTATTGTCCAAAAAATGACGGCTCAGTTTGGTAGTCACTTTTTTGCATCTGACGTTGCTCCGATGTTCGCAAATACGTTGTTTGACCTTGCGTGTGGTCATGCCAACGTAGCGTAGCTGGCAGGGGCAAGTGATCAAGTAAACAGCGTTCATAGTGTTACAATTTGTATGTTCTCTTTGCGTCCATACTTTTCCTGCTTCAAGCGACAGAGTTTTGGTAGCTTCAGTTAGGTGGCAGACACTACAGTCAGAGCAAGGGTAATGACCTATGACTCTGGGCATGCCCCAAGCAGCGGTGACTGTTGGTGTGGGATTGCGTGGCTTTTCCCTGGGGCGAGTATGCACCAAGGCATCTCTAAGACTCTGTCCTTTCTTAAAAGAGAAGAGGGGTTTCCCCCAGTTTTCTTTGTAGGAAGTCAATATATTCCAATGTTTGTGGATTGATTTCTTCATCAGATTAGAGAGACTACTGTATGTAGTAACACACATGAGTGGTATGGAATCAGAGTTGGTGACCTTTTCTTCTAAAAGAGCCTCTCTAGGTTGGTTCCTTGCTCTTTTGAAACCCTTAGTTAGGATTGGTGCTGGATACCCTCTGTCTTTCAGTTTTTCTGTGAGACTCGAGGACTGTTCTTTGAAATCCGCGAGTGAACTACAGTTTCGTCTCAGTCTTAGGTATTGAGTTAAGCGTGATCTGCAGCTATCTGATTTAGCTTCCTCCTAGAAGCTCTTGATGGATTGTAATACAACTGCCAGTGTAGGCTCATTCTTCGTCCCTTCTTCCCCTTTTCTGTTGCAGTCATTATTACCTATGATTGTGCGATTGCCTCCTGAGGTATCCATTGTGTCTGACATGACTGTAAGTTGTGTGGCAGAACAGTCCCATCTCAGCTCTGCAGCGCTCCCTCTGTCATGGGTATCACATCTTCTTTGCCGGTCCCCCTTTTTCTTTTTTAGAGCTTTTCTGCCCATGTTTATTTTTATGGGAATCTGTATTTGAGCTGCTGTACCATTTTGACTCATCTTCCTCGCAAGAAGCAGAAATACTTATATCCCATATTTCTGGTTCGTCAGTTAGTGAATAGAACTTTTTAAGGTTAACTGGCGTCTTAGGTGAGAGATAAGGGTTCTTGCAACTTGTGCCTAGCGTTGTTTCTGTGGATGCTTTTGGGGCTTTGATCACTTTGCTGCTGCTTGCTTCCGATTTATCATCAGAACAATCCCCATCCATCCAATTTGGTAAATTAGCGGGGGCCCTGTCCAGGAGCTAGACAAGTTATTAATATATGGTCAGTTTCAGGGCTGGGCAGGGAGGTAGAATGTGGCACAAAGCATGCTGTTACCTCCTGTGCTGTAGGCCAGTGAACATCTGGTTGTGATGTTTCTTTGAGCACATTTGGCTCCATGTGTTTGATCAATGTCTTTTCATTCTTTTTTGCCACATCCTCCACAAGAGCTCCTCCTTGAGTCTTGGGCCCGACCCCCCTGTTGGAGAAAAACCGCTTGTAATTATTGGTTGGCAGTCGCCGGGACCTTTATGAGCCTTAACTTGCGCTTTTCTTAGTGTGTATGCTTTTTCGGCATGGCGTGCACCCTCATTGTTCTCCCCCTTTTCTCCCCTTTTGCCCATCTTGCTTTTAGTCCCACGGGTATCCAGTCTTTTTTGCCGATTCTTGGCCATCACGGAACAATCGTGTACTTACCTTGAAACCAATAACCACATTTCTTCCTATAGGACTGCATTGACTGCTTTCTTGTGAAAATTGTTGTGTGGAGTTGGTTTTGTATGAGAACTTTAAAAACTGCAAATATCTAAAAACTGTTTTACTTACCTTTTCTCTAGGAAATGTCCCATTGTGATATCTAGGCTTATCACACTGAGTAGAACAAGTAATCCCTAAAGTAATCTATAAAGTAATCAAAAGTAATCTAACAGTAATTTCCACTATATTGAAATTATTTACAAACCTGTAACAAAGCCAATTTCATTCAGCTTGCTTGTATTGTTCAACCTGCTTTGAAAAGTACCATTTACACTACCTGCACCAGACATGCTTAGATCTATGAAATATATATATATATATATATATATATATATATATATATATATATATATATATATATATATATATATATATATATATATATATATATATATATAACTAAATAATATTTTTATACAAATTGGTCTGAGTTCAGTGTTTGAGTGTGTGACATAATTTGCTTCCTGAGTGTGAACAACAAATGCTTAACACTGCCCTCAGATAAATCCTTACTGCTCGCCAACACTACCACAAATAGAGAGTAAGGTACTATCTACTTTTACCTCTGCCTACCTTTAGGTTCCACTGGACTCTGTGCACACTATACCTCATTTTGGTATAGTATTTTCAGAGCCAGCTTCCTACATTGGTGGATCAGCGGTGAGATAAACAACTTTGCATTTGTTGGACTGACTTGGTCAACAGTTGATCACATGACAGAACTCTTAAATTGTCTGTAGAATTCAGATTTTTGAATTGACACATTTTCCAAATTACTAAAAGTCTTGTTAGGGCCTTGGTTAATCCCTTTAGAATTTTATAAAAAATAAACCCTCACTATATTTAGGGGCAAGAGGGGTTAGAATTTTTAGAATGTCCCTTAACAAGAACCCAACTGTTGGTGAAAATATAACTAATGACATAGAGAATTTGGTTGAGGAGCTTGACCTCACCACTTATCTCCACTTAGAATTTAGGGAGTTACGGTCTCTATGTAAACTTAAAAACATAACCATGGGGTTCCATCCCTCCAAACAAAAGCTCCAGGAGCTGTTGGCAGGGTATACTAAGGTCCACCCCACTGAGCAAGGTGAAGACCTCTCAAATGGGGAAGAGGATGAAAGGGATTGAGGATGACTTCAAAACCCGTTCCACTTCTTGGGGAGAAAAGGGCCCCATTGGCCCTGACTCCAAGAATATAACTCACAGCACCCAGATCCCACACAGGTGGTCAGGTGCCTTTGAGTCCATTGAGGACAGCATCAATGAAGAGACCAACCTCTTAGTAAGGTTGGCTAAAAGATTAGACCAAGAGACCAGACTCCTGGCTCTAGAAAAAGAAGGAGCAGAGCTGGTCCTAGCACCCATCAATGGTGGCAGCAACTTAATAAATAGGGTCAGAGCAATCTTATGATCCCAAAAACCCCGGATTGTCCCTAAATTTGAGAATGGTGATGATATCACCAAGTGGTGTACAGCCTTTGAGGTGAAGAAAACTCACTGGGGTATACTCCTTTGGGAACTGTTCTCTGGTAAGCGCAGAGACAGACTTCTGACCCTTAGTGGGGCAGAAGCAGAGTCCTATGAACTGATGAAGAGCACCCTGATTGAGGGAGTTGGACTCACTACTGAGGAGTATAGAATTAGATTCAAGGGTCTCAGAAAACCCAGATTCAGCCCAGGGTGGAATTTGTAGACTACTCAATGAAAACACTGGGTGGCTGGTTGACTGGAAGTAAAGTGCGAGATTATGATGGGTTTTATAATTTGTTTATGAAAGAACACATATTGAGAAATTGCATTGATGAAAGGTTTCATCAGTATCTGGTAGACCTAGGTCCAATTTCTCCCCAAGAATTGGGAAAGAAGGCGGACCACTGGGTCAAGACAAGGGTGACCTGGATGTCCACTGGAGGTGACCAAAAGAAAGGGATTAAAAAACCTCCCCAGAGGAAAGACAGTGAGCATCCTAAAGATAAAAGTAAGGAATCACAGGTAGCCCCCACAAAACCTGTCTAGGAGGGTGGGCCCAAAGACACCTCGCAAACTAAAATTGGGTGCCAAGGTAAGAGTTGGGATCCCAACAAGGTATGGTGTCGCAACTGTTAAAAGACAGGACACCACACCAAGGACCCTAGCTGTCCTAAAAAACAAGCCCCTAGTGTAGCTCCAGGGGTTACCAGTGTAGCTTTGGAGGGTGGTCCATCAGATGAGGAAGTCCTCCTAGCTTTTAACTGTAAGATGGGCCCAAAATGTGAGTTGGAGTTTCCATAGGAGAGTAGACACTTCCACCATCTACTGGTGAATGGAATCCCAGCCACTTCCCTGAGAGGTACCTGTACCAGCCACAATCTGGTGCATGACAGGTTGGTACTCTCAAACCAGTATGCCCCAGGGGAAACAAAATGAGTAAGGGGTATTGCAGGGGAGGTCATTGTTAGGCCTGTGCCTGTAGTGTCCCTAGAAATAGCTGGGTCCCTTAGTTGGAGAAAGGTGGTAGTCAATAAAGACCTCACCATTGATTGTCTCCTTGGGAATGACCACCCAGAGGTTGGTCTGAGCCAAAGAGAGGTACTGGTCCAGGGCCAGACCTCATCCAAAAAACCTGGGGGAACTGCACCTTCAGTTAGTACAGATAAACCCCAAAAGGAAAAGAAAAAACTGTGTAGGAAAGGTGGACAACTGTTAGCCACAGTTCCAGTGGGCCAGGGAAATTATATCCCAGTAAGGGAGGACTCCAGAATTGGTATTGGTGAAGACCTCCCTAGCCAACAAAAAGACAGGACTAGTCAGACAGCTTTCCGGCCTGAGTTGGTGGCTCTTCAGCTGATAGAACAGAGGGTGGAAGAATGGTGTTCACTACAAGGTGTAGTGGCCCCCTACCCTAAAACAGAAGACAGGCCACCAGAACTCAAAGAAGCCTGTAAGGTAGCCACTTCACCTACCAGTAAAGAGCTAAAGGTGTGGTTCTGGGCACTGACAGTTGTCAGTAGCTTCTGCTGGGTGTTAGCCTTCATGGCAGCACTGTCCTTGGCATGGTGGCCAAGCCCCCTGCAAAATAGCAAGTTAGGCCCCCTGACCCTATTGGTCATGGTGGAGTTACTCAAGCTGTGAGTAACCTCTGTGGGTAAGGTGGGTTTTGCCCTAGCTAAGTTAGAATTTGCAGAGGTAGGCACCTTGGAAGTCAAACCAAAAGGGTGGGATAAAGACACGAAAGAGCTAGGAAATGAGCATTGAGAATTAGGTATTAAAACTGTTGAGGTAAGCCATCTCCCCAAAGGGACTGACCTGGACAGAAGGATGTAAGGCAGAGTAGGCCCTGCAACTTTCAAACCATGTCCTCTACTATCCTCGCCTGAAAGACTAGGAAGACTTTCCCAGGTTTTCTGAGTCTCCTGGCCTTTGGGCTGGGGGGGGGGTTTGTGTAGGGAGGTGGGTTTCTATTACAGTAACCCAGACACACACACTTTCTGCCAGACTACTGATGCACTTTGACGTAATTTAACCTGGGTCCTTGCCAATCAAGTTCCCAGGGCCTGTGTTCTTAAACAAAACTGTACCTTGTACCCCCAATTGGCACCTCTCTGGACACATGTCATTCCCTTGTAAAAGGTACCATGGGTACCAAGTCCACTGTAGCCAGGGAAGGCCTCTAAGGGGTGCAGCACTTATTGTGCCACCATTAGAGGCCCTGTACCTTTAACCCCTTCCCTGTTGCCGCCGGCCGGTGGACATCGCGAGCACTACCTCGCTGGTGCTGCGAATGTCCAACGGCCGACGCAGCCCCGCCCACTCTTTAAAACCGCCGCACTGCCACGAAAAAAAGGCAGCTGCTAACGGGTTAAACACACACCCTGCCATTGCAGGCTGCATGTTTTGATGCAGAAAAAAGTGAAGAGTCGACATGGCACACATCCTTGTGTGCCATGCCTACAATCCACTGCCCTGGCATAGGTCAGCCACCCCTTTGGCTGGGTGCACTATACCAGTGGTGAGGGTACAGGTGCAAGAGCCCTGTACCCCTACAGTGTCTACACTAATTCTTAGACATTGTAAGTGCAGTAATGCCATTAAGAGTATATGGTGCTGGGAGTTTGTCATTACAAGCTCCACAGCACCACAATGGCTTTACTGAAAACTGGGAAGTTTGGTATCAAACTTCTCAGCACATTAAACCCACACTGATGCCAGTATGTGAGTTATTGAAAAATGCACTCAGAGTGTATCTTAGAGATGCCTCCTGAAAAACAACCAGCCTCTGGTGGGTTCCCTGACTAGTTCACCCCAGCCTGCCACCACAAGATATGTTCCTGGACCCCCGGGGTATGAGCCTTCGCTCCATGAGCCCGGGAAAAAAACCTTTCCTTGGCGGAGGTGATCACACCTCCCCCAGGCCAGGAAGAGCCATCTGTGGCAGAGGAGCTTCAAAGGCCTTACCACCTTTGTAATGCGACCCCCAGCCTCTCCTACTATCACAAGCAGGCCCCCTTCCTGTCTCCCCTCCATTTCGGCGGGAAGAGAGGCGGGTAAAATTAGCACAGCCCAGAAGGTGCTCCCACCTCTGCCAACCACACCCTCTGGTGGGGGAGGCGAGGTGAAGCCCACTCTTCAGTGCCAGGCATCTTGCAGATGGCTGGCACTCTCCAATCAGGATTAGGGATTGTGCCCACTTGCCGACGTGGGTGAGCACACCTAGGGTGTAGTCACCCAGTCACCCTAAGGTCAGTAGCCCATATATATAAGCTGTATTGTACGATACTGTAAGTAGCTGCACATATATATATATATATATATATATATATATATATATATAATGAAAAAGTTTTATATAGCGTGAACAAGACCTATGAGGTCAGATCACTTTACCATGGAGCAATAGAGAGCATATACATATGTATATATGTATGTATATATATATATATACTATATTCACTGAAAAAAACATAGGTTTCAGGAGTTATATAGTTAGGAATTAGTTTTTAAAAAACCTTTGAAATTCACTCAAAAAACTATAAGTTTTAGTGGTGTTATAGTTAGCTGGACATTTTACTCATACAAAACCAATGAAATTGCTCCTATATAGTTAGTTGTACTAACTATATTTCGCGCACCCGCAATCCACTGCTGATGATGTCACATATTAGATCATTCGTGACATGGTCAGTGACATCACTGATGACATCTCAAATGACATCACTGATGACATCACTGATGACATCATCCAGTGAATGTGGTTTGCTTCGTTATTTAAATATGCATTATATATATAGCAATTTACATTGAAGAATGAGTGGATATATATAAATAAATATTTGGATGGAGGATTTAGTAGCAGTGTAATTGACTGTTTACTTGACCAATTTATAATGTCTCACTAAATATAGTGGATAGTGACTAAACTGTGTGAATATCTGTATCACTTTGTCAGTTGTTGTGTATACTGATTCTACAGTTGGTTACTAGCTATGTGAAAGTCTATATTAGTTATTGATTAGTTAACTGAGTATTTGTATGGGAGTGTGAAAGTGTGTGTGGTTCGGTGGGGGGTGTGTGACTGTCCAAAGATGTGTGAATAGTTGACTCAGTAGATATATGAAGCTAAAAATACATGTTCTAACAGTTTGGGTGAGGGAATCTCTCTATGGGTGTGGTGATGAGCAAATATATTTCTCAAAGGTACAGGTCCAACAAACTAGAAAAATAAAAGGCAGTGTATGTGTCAGTTGTTGAATATAAATAAGTATACATAAGACACAATGATTGTGTGAGTGACTGTATGGATAACTGTATACTTGTAATAATGATTTTATAATTCACTAAGTATGACTTACTATCTAAATGAATAGAAGAAGTGGTGTTTGTATAGGTGTTTTGCTAAGTAAATATGTAAGTATGATCCATTGTTTGCATAAGTGAGTAGGATGACTTCATATGTGAATAGGATGCGTGCTGTTGTTTAATGTCGATATAGATGTATAAGTATTTTTGATAGTGTTCTATTGTTCATTGACAGCATGTATGAGTGAATCCATAGGTGAGTGATTAGATGTGTGTATACATCTATGAATCACTGAGTGGATTTTTAGATACTTGTATTGCTGTGACAATGAATTTAAATATGATACTCTGTATTTTACAAACAGTGATGAAAAATAATAATAGTGTATGAAAATGTGTATGTGATTGTCACGTGGGTGATGTCATCAGTGATGTCATCAGTGACGTCATTTGAGATGTCATCAGTGATGTCACTGACCATGTCACGAATGATCTAATATGTGACATCATCAGCAGTGGATTGCGGGTGCGCGAAATATAGTTAGTACAACTAACTATATAGGAGCAATTTCATTGGTATTGTATGAGTAAAATGTCCAGCTAACTATAACACCACTAAAACTTATAGTTTTTTGAGTGAATTTCAAAGGTTTTTTAAAAACTAATTACTAACTATATAACTCCTGAAACCTATGGTTTTTCAAGTGAATTTCAAAGGTTTTTTTAAATGCTAATTCCTAACTATATAAGGCCTGAAACCTATGGTTTTTTCAGTGAATTTCAAAGGTTTTTTAAATGCTGATTCCTAACTACATAAGGCCTGAAACCTATGGTTTTTTCAGTGAATTTCAAAGGTTTTTTAAATGCTAATTCCTAACTATAACTGGTGTGTAACCTATGGTTTTTTCAGTGAATATATATATATATATATATATATCAAATTTCTATGGCAAAATTAAACCCCTCATTGTGTTCCTTTTCAAATTAAATGTATTAAGTGTTACCACTTTATTCCAATCAAGATGACTTCAGGTGTGCCATACTTTTGTCATAAGTAAGACTGTTAGCGTTCTAGTTGTTCTTTAGAACACTCTGGGACATTCTGTCATTGGGCTATAGTTGGGCTACATCTGTCTGATATTTGGGCTACATTTGGGCTCTTTTGTCTCTGGGGGCCATCTTGGGAGACTGCATATCAGACTTTTTTAATGAAATATAAGAGGATTTGAGAAGTCACTCAAAATGTGCCCTCATTTTTCTATCTTCAGCACTAATCATAATTTCTATGGCAAAATGAACCCCCTCATTTTGTTCCTTTGCAAATTAAATGTTTTAAGTGTTAACACTTTATTCCAATCAAGATGACTTAAGGTGTGCCATACTTTTGTCATAAGTAAGACTGTTAGCGCTCTAGTTGTTCTTTAGAACACTCTGGGACATTCTGTCATTGGGCTATAGTTGGGCTACATCTGGCTGATATTTGGGCTACATTTGTTTTGTTTTGTCTCTGGTGGCCATCTTTGGGCTACATTGGGCTACATTGGGCTACATTGGGCTACATTTGGGCTCTAACATATATATAGCCCAATGTAGCCCAATATATATTTTTTCAAAGTTAATTTTCGTAAAAACCACTGGAGCACATATCTTGAGACATAGCAAAGGCACATCGGGCTACCAGTCCCTACAATTTTGCCAAGTTTGGTGGAAAACCATTCAGCCGTTCGGGCTAAAAGTGAGTCCAACCGCCCTATGGAAATTAACATGGGGAAAACACGTTTTGGGACCCCCCTTTTATCTCGGCCCCCGCTTGACGAATCCCCCCCAAACTTTCAGGGAAGGAGCGGAGCGCTACGAGGCAAAGTTAAGGGAAATTTCAGGAAGATTCCTCAACCGGCGCCAAAGTTATTCCCAATAGAATGTTGCGATTTCCCTATGGAAAACAATCCTAACTATATATACCTACTGGCTATCGCCAGTAGGTAATATATATATATATATTACCTACTGGCGGTCGCCAGTAGGTAGTTATAGTTAGAACCTAGTTTCCATAGGAAAAGCATTTTTTGATTTGCTAATAACTTTGGCGTCGTTTGACAAATCTTCGCAAAATTCTCCAAAAAAAGGTCTATCCAGGTCAGCTCCTATCCTGAAGAATTGGGGGTGATTCATCAAGCAGGGGCTGAGAAAAAAGGGGGGTCCCAAAAAGCGTTTTCTCTATGTTAATTTCCATAGGAAACTTTAGCCAAGGCTACAGCCCGAACTGTTGAACGGAATTACAACATATTTGGTAAAAAGGTAGCGCTTGGTTCAGAAAGTGACCTCTTTTTTAAAATGGTCTAAATCTGTTCAGTAGTTGTTGAGAAATTCAAAAAAATGAAAGCCTCAAAATCATTTTTCCATAGGAAATTTTAGCCAAGGCTACAGCCCGAACTGCTGAACGAAATTACACCAAAATTGGCAAAAACGTAGTTCTTGGTTCAGACAGCGACCTTTTTTTTTTTTTTAATGGTGTTAATCCGTTCAGTAGTTGCTTAAAAAAATCAAAAAATAAAAATATCGATATCTATAGCCGCGGTGGATTTGCGACCCCTCCCGACCAAGAGTTTCATTCTAATTGGCTGCCAACACTCCAAACCAGGAAGTGTTGGCAGCCATCTTGTGACTTTTTTTAAAACGTCCTAATGTGCGCTGGGTGTGCTAATCCGGGCATTTTTTTTTTAATGAAGCGGGGGCTTCCCCACTTCATTTAAATGAGCCTTAAGGTGTGCCAGGTCCCAGGAGCAATCGTATAATTATATCGCCACCTCCTTGGGGCTATGTAAATTAGGTGCGGGAGGGCACATGGCTCTCCCGCAGCCCAGGGGACCACCACCCCCCCGGGGCTTTGAAAATAGAGGAAAACCTCCTCTTGCTTCAATAAAGGAAAGGAGAATTGCATTTGAGCAAGGGAAGCTGCATGTTAGCAGCTCCCGTTGCCCAAAAGCAATGCCGGCTGCCGCAGGAGGCGGGGAGCCGGCGGGACCATGGGGGCATTGGGGCTCCCCCTATGGACCCCAACAGAGAGGCCAGGCCCTGGGGGATGGGGTCCCCGGGGCCAGAAGTGGCCTGGGAGGGGGGCCATGTGGAGCCCTTTCCTTTAAAAAAAAAAAAAAAGAAATATATGTAGATGTGGGCATGCCTTGGGGGATGAGTTCCCTGAGGCGAATGTAAACTAATGAAAGTGAAAGTTTCTTGTTTTTTTCAAAAAAGTTTAGAGTCGCGACACTAGAGCGGCTTTCAGCGTGGCCCCCTAGGGTGCACACGAAGGGTGCGCGGCTCTCAGCGCGGCCCTCTAGTCTGAATACAAAGGGTGCGCGGTTCTCAGTGCGTCCCCCTAGTGTGAACGCGCTGGGTGCGCGGCTCTCAGCGCAGCACTCGAGTACTTCTCAGGTCTTTAAAACACAGAGGGGCATATTCTCAAGGGTACATCACCGAGTTAATAGCACTTTATCGCAGCCAAAATGGTGATAAATTTAACGCACCATTCACAAGCTGGTGCAAACAGCCCATATCACCAGTGTACCAGCGATAGCAGCCTAAAAAACAAATTGTCAAGGATGGCCCCGGCAAATATCGTTAATGAGATGCAGAGTAGGCGTTCCTGTGCAAAAAGGAGCGAACACACCACTTCACAACATTCTCAATGACCAGCAAGATCGGCGATGAGAACACAAAACAGGCGACAAGGTGCGCCAGCACCAGGAAGTTTACACCTGCTCTGACCTGGTATAAAGTCAGACTACAACCTGCAACATGAAAGGGAGTCCAGCCCACAGCCACACCTGAAAGACAACAGATGCCATGGAGCCAACGATCATGCAGCTCGGACACTCCCGGCCACCACCCCCTTGTCCACCATCCCCCCTGAGCCCCCCGGCCAACAAATGTGACAGCAACATTCCTAAATCTGGAACTTAACAAATCGGCTGATGTTGCGCAATTATAACAATCAAGATGCATGTGAGGTTGGACAAATGAGAATCACAGTCATCTATGGATTTAGATATAAAAAAATGTATTTAAACAAAACAACAAAATAAAAGTAGGTACAGCCATGGCGTGTCATCCCGCGACAATCTGTGAATCACAGCCTGGAAGACAAAAAGCAAGATAAGATTGGGCATCATGTGCCATCAAATGAGAGAGAAAGAGAGAAAGAGTGAGAGAGAGAGGAAGAGAGAGAGAAAGAGTGAGAGAGAGAGGAAGAGAGAGAGAAAGAGTGTGAGAGAGAGGAAGAGAGAGAGAAAGAGTGTGAGAGAAAGAAAGAAAGAGATGGAGAGGGAGAGTGAGTGCCAACAATGCGTACAAAACCCTCACAGCTCACCTTTCCACCACTGGTGTCTGCCCACCCCTGCACACCCAGGCTGCTGTACACCTCCCACTCCCACCGCCCAGAGGTGACTGCTCACACCTGCGCACCCGGGCTGCTGCACACCATCCACCCCCCCTCCTCCCAGAGGCGACTGTCTGCCCCTGCGCACGCAGGCCTCACTGCTCACCTTTCCGCCACCGGTATGTCTCCAACCACGAGTGGGGACATACTGCAGCTCTCAAGCTCACTCATGTGAAACATAGTATAGAATCAGTAATGGCAGAGTACATACACCTGCACATGCCTTCATCGCTGTTTCGCCCCTACGCACCCAGGCTGCTGCACCCCATCTACTCCTTCCGCCCAGAGATGTCTGCCCACCCCTGCACACCCAGGCTGCTGCACCCCATCCACTCCCACCACCCAGAGGTGTCTGCCTGCCCCTGCGCACCCAGGCTGCTACCTCCTCAGCCGTTGCTGGATTCGTGGCACAGGCCCCCAGCGCATTCTGCTTTACCGCGCCGAGGAGTCATCTCTGTGTGGCGTACACTCGGTCCCGCTGAGCTCACAATTCAAATTGGGTCTTGAAGGCCAGGATGGTGTATAGAGGCCTACGTATCATCGCAGGCTGCACACCCGCTCAGCTCTGGAGGCACTAATTCGGTGGAACTCAAGTCATCGCCACATGGCGGGAGGCCCATGTCAGGCAAAGTGCCTCAGCTGCCACCAACTCTGTGTACTTCAAGTCATGGGAGAGAATGGAAATGGACTCCAGCACATGCTCCCTGCCCTTTTTATTGCAGGGTCACATGTCCTGTGATGCCTGTGCTGCATGGGTGTGGTATGGGTGTAAATCAGCCATGAGAGAGTGGCTGTGGCATGCTGACAACTAGACCTGTGATCAGCAGATCACTACAGGGAAGACCTGGGACATGTAGCGTTGTTGTTCCTTCCCTGTAAGCGTAAGTTGGAGTGGGCTGGCTGAAACGCTCATCCTTCATGACTTCACCAATATGGCAGTTTGAATCGCAAACCCACCGAGATAGGTACACGATGGGAGCGCGAATCCACTTTTTTCTCCCCCCAAAAAAATATTTTTGTATTTAATAAAAAAGAAGACATTATTTACTTTTAATAACAAACACAAAAAAATTACAAAAACTATTTTTAGGATATTAAAGTTACAAAATATTACCCCCCAAAAATTCGAAATTACTGAAAAAACCATAGGTTTAATGAACATTACAATTAGAAATTAGCATTTAAAAAACCTTTGAAATTTACAAAAAAAATATAGGTTTCAGGGACGTTTTAGTTAGAAATTATCATTTAAAAAACCTTAGAAATTCACTGAAAAACCATAGGTTTCAGGGACGTTATAGTTAGTTGGACATTTCAATCGTATAAAACCAGAGAAATTCAGCCGTTATAGTTAGTAGAGCTAACTATAACTCGCGCCACCCCAATGCACTGCTGATGACGTCACATATTACATCACTCATGACATGGTCAGTGACATCACTGATGACATCTCAAAGGACATCACTGATGACATCATCCATGTGATAATTTTATGCACCTCCTCACACCCTATTATAAGCTTTAATACACCCACTCTAAAATACAGACTACCATTTTTGAAACCATAGACAAACCAATAGCAGTTACTACATACCCACTCACTGATTCCTAGGTATACACACACATCCATTCATTCACCCATACAGTCACTCATACATGCAGTCACTCATCAATACAGAACTATCATATGCACTCATACACCTATACAGACACTCACACACTTCCACTCATCCACAGAGTTATTCACACACCTAGCCAGTCATGTAAAGAATCAATAACACTGCCATTTACTCACCTATACAGTTATACATTCACTACCTCACCTATTCATACTTAACATATACTTACTCTCTTATACAATCACTGACACAAGCACACACTCATTCATATAACCACTCTCACAATCTCTCACTCTCACATATAGTAATTTATATACTCCAACATTCACATATATTGCCTTTCACATATGTAGTTACTCACACATATACCACTGAGACATCCATTCACTCACCAACACACCCATACACACACTCACCCACCCATACAGCTATTTCCACATGCACTTTTGAACCCATACACCCAGTGAATCACCCACTCACACATCTATGCACAAAGCCACACACCGCCCACCCACCCACACAAACACTCTGGCACCCATACCGATACTCACACAACCAATAAATAACACATATAGACACTCATGTAGCTACTCACCAACCCATTCAGCAGGTTACACAACAACAGACAGACTGATACAGACATTCACACAGTTTAGTCACTAACCCATGCATTCAGTAAGACACAATTAATCACTCACTTATACAGTCAGTCACACACCTATTAAATCCTCCACCCAGACACTTATACTCCCACTCATTCTTCAATACACCTTGGCATATATATAAAACATATTTAAACTTTATAGAAACACACAGTCACTAGATGATGTCATCAGTGATGTCATTTGAGATGTCATCAGTGATGTCGCTGACCATGTCATGAGTGATGTAATATGTGACATCATCAGCAGTGCATTGCGAGGACGCGAGTTATAGTTAGCTCTACTAACTATAACGGACAATTTCTCTGGTTTTGTACGAGGGAAATGTCCAACTAACTATAACGTCCCTGAAACCTATGTTTTTTTTCAGTGAATATATATATATGTAGATCTGAAGTCGGCCTTCGACCTTGTGCCTAGGGTTAAACTGTGGGCTGTCCTAAAAAACCTGGGACTGCCGTCGGGATTGCTTGACCTGGTAGTAAGATTACATGAGGGCAACTTCGCTAGGGTGAGGTGGGGAGGTCAAGGGCAGGTGACGGACTGCTTCCCCGTAACCCGAGGCGTCCGCCAGGGGTGTGTATTGGCACCCACGCTCTTTTTGTTGTTTATCGATCAAGTGGTGAAGTTCTTTGCCGATACCCCCACTGATGCCCCCTCACTGGGTGGGAGTAAGTTCCCCATGCTCATCTTTGCAGATGACACCCTGCTCCTCTCAAAGACCCGCAGTGGTCTGCAAACTGCATTAAATAGATTTGAGGAGTTCTGCTTGGTTAACGACTTGAAAATCAGTGTTAGCAAGACCAAATTCATGGTCCTAACTAAAAGTCGCCCAATTAAAAGTTATGTGAGCATGAACGGAGTAAGTCTAGAACAGGTAGAGGTCATGACCTATCTAGGAGTAACTTTGGACCATCGCCTCAGCTGGAAACCACAGGTTGATACACTTTACCTAAGATTTGCACGTCTTACTGGCTGTCTTCTGCAGGAGCAAAAAAGGTCCCTAACCAAACGGGTTAAACCCGCCCTCAGGATCTATGAAGCTAAGATCAGCTCCGCAATTTTGTACGGGGCGGATCTCTGGGGGGTTATGGACTTATCATCTCTGGTTAGGGCTCATAATAAATTTTTGCGAAAGTTGGTTGGACTTCCCCAATCCACTCCGACAAAACCACTTTGTTTGGATATGGGTTGTGCACCAATAAACGAGATGGCCCGATATCGGTTAGTAGCCCTGTGGAGACGTATTTGGACATCACCTGACTTAAGCCTCTTTGCTAGGGAATTAGAGGAAGTGAGATCGTCTTGGGGGTCCGATAACATACCCTGGTTGCGTGAAGTCAAAACAATTTTAGAAGACATGGGCTGTAATCAGCTGTGGGTCTCTCCGCAGTCTACTACCTTTCCTTCCAAGCAAGACTACAAAGCATTATACTGGGCCTGTGTTCGACAGGAGTCTGTCACTAGTTCAGATGCCACCAGTTTAACTGGTAGATTCCTGTCCCACAAATTAGACCCTTCCCGTGAGAACTATTGGGACCTTATAACCAAGACATTAGACAAAAAACTGTATCATCAGTTTCGAGTCGGGTCCTTGCCTTTAAGGTCTTTCGCTAAGAAATGGTCCGCCCTTTCTAATGACCGTTGTCCTTGGTGTATCGACCATAAGGAGAGTGTTGGTCATTTTCTATTTGTATGCCCTGCCTATTATGCACCAAGAAACAAATGGATCAGGCCCATCTGCCTCCTTCTCAAAGTACGAGGGAGTGTTGAGGTGCTGTGGGCGCTACGTACCACCACCTCTGAGGCGGTGGTTGTAGGTGTTGCCAAATTCCTAGGGTGGGCATGGGTTACTAGAGCAAAACAGCTACAGGCATCTTGATTTTTTTCTTCTTTTTTTAAAATTTTTATAATTCTCCAATGGGTTTTTGTATATGTGGTCTTTATTACATTGTTTAATTCCTTCTTAATGATGATTTGTACTATGTAATTATGATGTTCTTAAACTCAGAACTGTATTTTATTTTATTCTTTTAGTTGTCTTTTATGATGTAAAAATCGAAATAAAGACTTTAAAACCTAAACCTATATAAATATATATATATATATATATATTAATATATATATATATATATATATATATATATATATATATATATATATATATATATATATATATATATTCACTGAAAAAACCATAGGTTTCACACCAGTTATAGTTAGGTGGAAATTTTACACGCATAAAACCATTGAAATTCCCACGTTATAGTTAGTTGGACTCACTATAACTTGCACGTGCAATGCACTGCTGATGACGTCACATATTACATCACTCATGACATGGTCAGTGACATCACTCATGTTGCTCCGAGTTCGCGCTGCAGACACACAGACTCGTAAGTACAGACCCAAGTGGGCGGGGTCTGCAGCTTCACTCAATCCACCTTGAGCCATGATGAAAAAATGGTGCCCATTGCCTGATCCATCGTCCCGCCGCTTTCTGCCACCGCATTCATGGATACCAACAGGTAAGTAAATGTTGGTATTGACGTGTAGTCACATCCCAGAAGAATACTGGCTTAGTTCCTTGCAGCGGCATGTGGCGGTTCAGCGTATTCCCAAACGCTGAGTGAGTCCAAATTGTTTTGCCACAGTTACGCCGAACACTTCAGGGACGGGGGCTCTTGGGTGCTCGTGGCCGCACCCTAACATCTCCTGCCAAATTCTTCTCTAACGAAAAGAACAGAGCCACACAAGTTCACTGGGAACGCAGCATCTTCATTTGGATGCAACAGAGATGAGCCGCATGGCGCGTTTCAGCGTTAAATGTTTTCTTCAGATGCCTTCTTAGTTCTAATGCTCAATGTCCACTGAATTATATAGAGCGCCTGAATTACATAGAGCGCCTCACTTACTCATATATAGAATTGAATCTGGCAGCCTCTATGAATATAGTCCACTTACTCATCAAATACGCGGATATCGACAGAATGGAAATTCTTTCAATTATCGATAAACTTAATGAAGACATCAGTAAACTCAAGGAAACAGATGCCATTAAAAATCTTAGAGATGCTATGGACGACCGTCTTAAAAAGCACGAAGATAAAATAAAGGCGAGAAAAGTGAGCAAGTTTGCACGCGACCAGGCTGATTATGCACAAGGGCAAATCTTTACGTTTGCCCGAAAATATAGTGTAGCAAAACGCCAGCAATACAAAGGCACTACCAGCAGACAAGTTACACGTTCAGCTGTGCAAAACGCCCACGAAGAGGATGGTGGAACAAGTGATGATGACATCAACAGAGACACGCCATCGACGTCCAGCATCTCAAGTATCGACTCTGACAGGGATTTACAAGCAGCGCCAGTTCTAAATTTGGCTGAAGAACTTGATTTTTTAGTGGCAGAAAGACTGAGAACACTGCGCCCACGGTCAAACAGCCAAGGGCAAACTACAAAAGCAAAAACCAAAAAAGACGTGAACGCAGGAAACAAACCAGAAGAAAAGAAAGCGCAAGCAAAGAAGACAAAAGCGCCCTGGCAGAGAAGGAAATAGGCAATACATTTGCAGTGATTAATCTTTCCACAGTAGTTCTAGACAAAGCTGAGGAACAACTTTTGTCTTTAGGACTCAACTTCTGCCCAGCTCAATCTTTTGACTATGCGGCAACCCGCATAGATGTTTATCGCTACATTAGAAAAATGAAATTGCGAAAACATTTCGCCACTCAATGTTTGAAAGCCACTACAGAAACTCCTGCATCTGACGATCCAGGCATTCCGGACGGAGTGCCAGAGGTAAGAGCTGGTGATGTTTCTACATATCTTACGCTTAATGACCTTTGCCAGGCTACTGATTCACAGCCTATGAGTTCTGACGTCGATAGCAATACTCAATTGAGACTGTCAAAAATAAACATTACACAAAAGGGAGCGGGCATAACGCCTTTCAAAAACAAGTCCAAATTTGTCCCCCTTATGGTGAAAGATGCCATTGACACATTTCACGACTGCATAACCAATGATATGAAACATCTCTACACTAAATCACGAAAAAAATCCAAAACCAACTACGATCACCAGCAAGTCAAATACATAGCGCTAATGAAAAAGTTGAGCGCCAACCCTGATATAGTCGTGAAGACGGCTGACAAAGGTGGTAATCTGGTGATTTGGGCGAAATGTGATTATGTGAAGGAAGCTTTACGCCAACTTAATAACACTTCTTGTTACAGTAAAACCAATAAGAAGGAATATCATAATGCTAAGACATCTTTGGAAAAACTACTGAGCAAATATCGACGAGAAGGTTTGATTTCAGGAGAGGAATTCAAGTTTATGTACAAAGAATTTCCTGTCCTCCCTGTCTTCTACCTCATTCCTAAAATTCATAAAGACATCCTACCCACTCCTGGAAGACCGATCATTTCGGCTATCAACAGTGCAGGAGAAAATGTGGGACGTTATATTGATTATTTTGTACAGGAACTCGTCACTAAACTGCCCAGTTATGTTCGTGACACGGGTGATTTCCTGTTAAAAATCAATGAATTGGAATGGCAGGAGGACATGTTACTCATCACATTGGACGTAGAGTCCTTATATACGAGCATTGGACATAAAGAGGGGCTCAGAGCCACCAAACATTTTTTGGATACTCGCTCCGCTGATATGTATGAACACAACAAAGTCATCTTGGAGCTTATGAACTGGTGTTTAAATAATAACTACTTTGCCTTCGGTAAAGACTTATGGAGACAACTGCGTGGGGTGGCCATGGGTTCCTGCTTCTCCCCCAGCTATGCGTGTCTACACGTGGGCTGGTGGGAGGAGCAGGTCTTAGAAGTCACACATGCAGTATGGGTTAGAGAAAAGATTTTAAAATATCTAAGATACATCGATGATATTTTCATTCTCTGGCAAGGTACCGAGGAGGAGGCTAACTTGTTTATCAATGATATTAACACAAACTCCCTCAACCTCCACTTTACGTCGCATATCAGCCACAGCCAGATAGAATTTTTGGATGTGCTAGTTTATGTACAGGCCAATCGGTTAACATCTACTTTATACCGAAAACCCACATCTGGCAACACATTACTGCATGCGTCCAGTCTCCATCCTCATCACACCATCCATAGTATCCCGCTTGGTGAAATCCTTAGAACCAAAAGGATTTGTAGCTCCACGCTCGATTTCAATAACTGTGTTAATGACCTTAGAATCCGTTTTCAGGAACGTGGCTATTCTAAAAAGACTTTCAATTTAGCTTTGGCTAAAGCTAACATGAGAAGTAGAGAGAGTCTGTTACAGGTATCTGATTCTATCGTAGACAATGATGACCATGGCACTGAGTCTAACAAACTAGCCAATACTTGCCCTAGATTCATCACCGCTTACAGCAGTGATGAAAATGCTATCAAAAAAATCATTCACAAGAACTGGCCCATAATTCTAACTGATAATATTCTCAGCCCAACTTTACCAAATAAACCAACCATAACTTTTCGTAGGGCTAGGAATATGGGCACATCATTAGACGTTACCAGTCCAGAACTAAAACAAAAAGCCAATTGGCTAAAAGCCAAATTCGGTTTCCGTAAATGCATTCATTGCAGGGCTTGCAAGTTTGGCGAAAACAGGACACACTATTGTACACCTTTTAGTCCTACAGAGGTGCCTATAAAGGGGAGCTTTGACTGCAAAACAGATTTTGCGGTGTATGTTCTGACGTGCACCTGTGGGCTGCATTACATCGGCAGCACCAAGGCACAGGTGCACGTCAGAATTCTGCAACATCTTAGGGCTATCCTACATACTGACCAATCCTACCCGGTAGCTCGACATTTCGCAGCTAAACACAACAAAGATCTCAACTGTTTGAGATACTTTGTAGTAGGATCAGTATTGCCCCTACGGAGAGGAGGCAACAGGGAGCTGTTATTGCGACAACTGGAAACCAGGTTCATTCTGGAGTTCGATAGCAAATGGCCTAATGGCCTGAATAACACGGAAGATTTTTACAATTTTCTATAGCACTCCCCATTTTGGCCTAAACTATCTGTGAAACTGATTTGCCTATGTTGGACGATATTTGGTTACAACTATATGTTCTGAACATTTATAGAATCAGTTCGAGTTAAACTATGTATTTTTTCCTGATTTGATTCCTCTCTTCTCTCCAACACAATGAGCAGTCAGGTTCCCTGTGGCTCATTGATATAACACAGTGTTGGTAATATACTTAACAGTCAGCATACGACATACCATTCTACTAGATAGACAGGTTCCCTGATATCTATGACAGGTACTAACAACACATGTGGGGGTATTTGATATTCTCTTATATCTACTCTGTAATTATTTAGTTATTGCTATATAGACATGTGTACGATGATTCTGTTGTTGCCCCTCTATACCATTTGATATCTTTGGTATTTTTCACTTCCCCCTTTTTACAGTGTATCACTATTTTCACTATTCACATATTAATTGTCATATTCTTTTATGGGGAAAAAAAGTTTTCTATGAAGAAAGAATTGGTTTTAGAATGACTATCTAGTTCCAGGCATGGTTTCTGTTTTTATGATAGCTAACCAGTTGCTTTTACCTAGTACATTCTTTTAGAACTATGAATTTTTACTACCTTTTAGAATATGCAGTTTGCACTTTATCTTTAGCCTTCTTTGCACACTAGGAAGGGTTGTCCTAGCTTTTCTGGTTGTTAGCATGAACGCACTGTTGAGCCCTCCATAACTATGTTTGACATTTCTGTATTGCTAGCATTGTTTATCATCACAAATAAGATAACTTAGACTATTATTAGTTGTTAATTTCACCATGAGCCATATTAGGTGACCTTTTATGTCTTAAGGCAACTGGATTTAACCAGATATTATGTTCTTACAATTGGAATTTATTCCGGGGACAATATGCTTTCTTTGAGACTCATTAACAAGTAATACATTGGTACAACGCATTTAAGCATAAATATGTATGATTTGACTGCCATTGTTTACAAACTGCTAGCTATACAGTCTGTTTTCCCTTTTTAGTTGGGTCACATGACCACTTAGGGAGGAGGGCGGTAGGCGTTGCACTTTAGCACTTTTAAAAACCACCAAAATACAGCTACTCCTTGCATGTGAACAAGGGCTGCATAGCCCGAAACGCGTCATGGTTGGTTGGTTCACGAGAATAATACTGAAAAAATAAACCTACCTGGATAACTACTGTGGTCTGTCTCCTGCTTCGCCGGTCCTGTGGGATTGGAGGTGGTATTGCGGAGTTCCAGTTAATATATATATATATATATATATATTTATTCTAAGCCAACAGTCAAACACCTCACAGCATGACAGCAGGCCCTCCTGTTGAGTTAAGGTAACAAGGTTTATTTTAAAGTTTGCTCAAATTGACCCCGCACACTTAAACAGTAAATTTTACAATATCATTAATATTATTCACAATGTTCCAATATCTTTTCAGTCATTCTCCCAAGAATTCCAAAGTCAGGTTTTCTTCAGTAGAAAATTCTTTATTCTCAAGAAACTTTTAAGATCAATAGCCAACGCGTTTCGTCCGTGACCGGACTTCTTCAGGGCTTATTTAGAATTCTCTATTTAATGATGCTTCACAATGATCTTCAAGCTCGAGGTATAAATATTCGCAAGTAGAGTATCGGCGTTCCGTAAAGCATGTGGTCGTCTGGTTGACGACCGCATGCTTTACGGAACGCCGATACTCTACTTGCGAATATTTATACCTCGAGCTTGAAGATCATTGTGAAGCATCATTAAATAGAGAATTCTAAATAAGCCCTGAAGAAGTCCGGTCACGGACGAAACGCGTTGGCTATTGATCTTAAAAGTTTCTTGAGAATAAAGAATTTTCTACTGAAGAAAACCTGACTTTGGAATTCTTGGGAGAATGACTGAAAAGATATTGGAACATTGTGAATAATATTAATGATATTGTAAAATTTACTGTTTAAGTGTGCGGGGTCAATTTGAGCAAACTTTGATTTGTAAAACAAGTTTCTTGTTTTTCGAAAATTGGGATCTAGGGGATTGTATCCCAGACTACCTGCACCTAGACATATACATACACTAGGGATTTTGTCACCAGTGCGGGCATAGTAGCCTTAATCCCCTGTTCTGGCTTGATTTAAGGTTTATTTTAATGCAACAAGGATTGATACAATTAGTGACAGTGTGGTATTTAAATTCAGCGGTGATTAAATGAAATACTACTATAGTTTTTGTACATGGTTTATTTATTCCCGAACTTTAAAAACAACACAGCTCTATTGAGCAACAACCCAGCGGGCAGGCAGCGTTAACGCACGTATGTACCATTCCTTACAACATGTGTTTCTTGCAATAGATTCAATAATACTTTCACATATTTACACTATAGAACTACCCCCCCAACATCCGTCCAAGTAATTCTGCGCACATTCTTGGGCATTAGTAACTAGTTTGCAATTCTGACCTGCACATTTATACCACGGGTAACCAGCCCATTGTGGTGTCAAACATGTCATGTACCAATTTAGCCTTGATCTTGTTCTTCCACATTGCCTATCACACCGGCAAGTACACCATGTTCAGCCCAATGTTGATTTTTCCAATTACAAGTTTTCTCCTCCCGACCTCACCCAACCCATGAATGGCTCCCAGATGTCAGACGGACGTGATCTGTTGGGCATTAATTCCCAGAAAGTGGAAAACTGATCTCTGCAATAGGTGACTGCTTTTACCCATCCTGCTACCGTGGGAGGTGCAGTTTTCTTCCAATGTATGGCTATCTACCGCTTTGCCAGAAACAGCAACATGGCCATGAGCTTTCGGTTTGCTTTCAAGACGTCCTTTACATATCCCAGCAGCGCCACCTTTGGTGTTTCTGCTATAACGCCATTTATTATATGCTCTACGTGCGTGAGTATTTCAACCCAGTAGGTCGCTATAGGTCCACAGGACCATGCGAGGTGAGCAAAGGAGGCATCCTGCGCCCCGCACCTCCAGCACCTCGCATCTGGATGTAACCCCATGTGGTGTAGCTGCAGCGGCATGCGGTAAAGTCGATGTAAAAAATTAAAGTGAATTAGTCGTAGCCTTGTATTTGGCGATATCTGTTCCAGTTGAGAGCAGCAGAAGTGCCATTGTTCTTCCGTTATGGTCAGGTCAGCCTCCCTTTCCCAGTTCTCTCTAGACATTGTACTTATGACTCGGTAATCTCTCCTAGTCATGCTATATATACATGTGATTAATTTGCGGGGGACGAATTATCCAAACATTCTATTGTGCTGACAGGGTGGGCGGCTCAGCCGGGAACTCAGCAAATCTAGCCTTGCGCGCTGCTCTGAGCTGATAATACCAGCAGCATGTCAGAGGCAGTAGGCGCCTGCGTGCCACACATATGTGACATAGTTAAAAATTCCCCATTCGGGAAAATACCACCTCCTGTCTCTAGTTTGTGCGCTTTAGCTCTTATCTTAATTGCCTTGTCCATTAAGGGCGTAATCAACAGGTTATCTCCTATGGGTATAGATGACGCATACGTTACTTCTTGGTGCGCTCTCTTGGCTATACCCTTTTACGCCCATCTCATCGTCTCTACCATATCTATTTCTTCCTGGGGTCGTTTGTATGGTGCGTATACCGCCATTTTCAGTGGCAGAGGGGCAACCTTGTCTATTTCTATCGCCACATGGGGCTGGAATGGCTTGGGATGGTGCCAGTAATGCAGAAATTGCGCCTGCGCACTGTAGGCGTATAATTCAAAATCTGGAGCGCCTAACCCTCCTTGCGTAAATGGTAGCATCAGGACCTTCCAAGCGACCCTGGGTTGTTTTCCAGCCCAGATTAATTCCAGCACTGTAGATCGTAGTCGTTTAAAAGAAGACGCAGTTAGGGGCATGGGAATATTTACGAATAAGTAATGTAGCTTAGGCAGTATAACCATTTTTGTAATGGCTATTCGTCCCATCAGGGACAGCGGCAGCCTTTTCCACCTATGCACTTTGCTTTCCAGCCAATCTATCAGTCGGCCATAATTCGCTAACCATATTTCCTGCAACGACCTGCTCATCCAAATGCCTAAGTATCTTGTCACCTCATCTACCCATTGTATCGGAAATTCCGTATTGAAAGGGGCCGTGTCATCAGTTAGCGGCATTAGCACCGATTTTGACCAATTAATCTGGATCCCGGTTAGACCCCCGTATCTTATTAATTCTCTCATTACCGTATCAAAATTATCATTAGGATTTGTCAAATATATCGTCATGTCGTCCGCATACATAGATATTAAGAGGCCCCTGGTGGTAAAGCCTATGCTCCTCTGCGCATGATGCTGCCGAAGCTTAGAGGCCAATGGCTCCGTCGCTATGGCAAACAACAACGTCGACAGCGGACAGTCCTGTCTTGTCCCCCTTGTGATGACAAATGGGTCAGATATCTGTCCATTAACTCTAACTCGTGCTACTGGGTTTGTATACAATATTTGGATTTGCCTAATGAATATAGGGCTGAGGCCCATGCGGGTCAATAAAGTAAAGAGGAATTTCCATTCTAGCGAGTCGAACGCCTTTGTGGCGTCTAACAGCGCCGCAACAGTCTGCACGTGGGGGCTAAGTAATGCAATATACCGGAAAGCGTTCTCAAATTATGAGCAGTCGAGCGCCTCGGTATGAAGCCAGATTGGTCTGGCAGCGCTATCTGGGGCAGTATGGGTTGCAATCTATTTGCTATTAATTTTCCATTGATTTTGGCGTCCAAATTTATCAGTGACAATGGACGATACGTATCCGGATTAGTTGGGTCCTTGCCAGGCTTCAATATAGTGATGATTGTAGCCTCACGAAGCTTTGGGGGGAGTATACCAGTTTCTAATGCTTCAAGAAAAACCTGTAGCAGTCTGGGAGCCACGATCTCGGCGTATTCTTTGGAAAAGGCCGCCGTCAGGCCGTCCACCCCCAGGGCCTTATCAGTCGGCATGCTATTTATTACTTGCTGTATATTTTCTGTCGTTATTGGCAGCTCCATATATTCCGTGGCGCCGTTAGTAAACCATGCCAGAGCCACGTCGTCTAATTAATCATGTATGTGGGCCTGGGCCGGGTCTGTGTGTGAGGTATACAATCGTCCATAAAAGCACGCCATTTTGCGTAAAATATCTGTTGGTGCTCTCACCATTCACCCGTCTTCGGAGCGCAGTTCAGTTACGTACTCTGGTCTTCTGGGCGTGCGTAGCAGCCACGCTAACGTTTTCCCTGGTCTGTCACTTTCCCCATAACGTCTAGCTTGTGAGTACTTAGATAGGTACTTTGTTTCCCTGTATGCCTTCTCCTGAAATTCTGACAACTTGGTCCGTATCTGTGCCACCGTTTTAGGAGCGGGGTCTGATTGTTGTGAGTTCTCTAAGTCCCCTATCTCCTGTTCTAATCTCCGTAGGGTGTTACGTATGTCCTTCAACATTCCAGACTTGAGCGCCATACAATGGCCCCTTATTACTACCTTAAATGCCTCCCACAAAGTTGCCGGTGAGTCCAACGAGCCCTCATTAAGCTCGAAATATTCTAAGACCTTTTCCCTCAGCCCCTCGCGAAAGACCAAGTCTAATAAAGCAACTGATGGAAATCTCCATGTGAAAGACAGGGCGTATGCAGGAGGGACACTCAATCGCAGCTGCGCAGGCGCGTGATCTGAGAAAGTATGGGATAGATGTGTGGCATCCAACAACCAGGCATGCATGTCCTTAGAAACCAGCCAGAAATCTAGTCGCGACCATGTGTTGCGGTGGTGTGTTACACATGTGCCCTCCCTCGCTAAAGGGTGTAATGCTCTCCAGGAGTTGAATAACTGGAGGTCCTTTATTATGGTGTGTAACATTGCTGCTGCCTGTGGATGATGTACCCGGGACGTTCCCTGCCTGACGGCACACAGCGAAAGTACAACATTAAATCGCCATATCACCTAATGTCTGTAACTGTTGTCCAATGTGGTGAAAGAAGTCTGGGCTGTCAATATTTGGCCCATATGTATTCACCAAAGCTACAGGTGTGTGACACAACGTCTCTTTCAGTATGATGTATCTCCCTTCATTGTCTTTTATCGTATGGTGTGTCTTCCAATGTATCCACCTATGAATCAATATCGCCACCCCCGTGAGTAGTTAGAATATCCAGCTTCTATTACCTCTCCCCATCTTCTATGCCGGAGCACCCCTGCCAATGTATCTGTTAGATGCGTCTCTTGTAGGAAACAGATATCTACCTCATGTCTAGTAAGATAGGAGTGGATTAGCCTCTGACATTCCACGTAACACACTTTAGGTTGGTCAAACTAGATGAATCAGTCATTAGCAATCAGTAGCATGCTAGGCCTATGGTATCCATCTGTCGCACATCCCACCATGGTACTGTGCTGGTGTCTGCGAATCGTCAGAAGTGTTATATGATTGCAGTACCACACACCCCCGAGCGTACAGCAGCCGGACATCTCCCCCACTGCTTGGTGTATTGGTTAGTGCATCTGCTTGGACGTTAAAACAAACAGCCTTCCCCCCTCCACCCACACCAACCCCCCAATTAGGTTGTGTAACATCTCCCCCCATTACCCACAACAAAAAACAATCAACATAATGTATCTGACAAAAGGGAATCATCCCATGGGGTGCGCGGGCCGCTGGCTAACACCCCTGCGCTCAAGGCAGGGTGGCGGAGCATATATCGTCCCGCCCGAAGAACAGGAATCTCACAAAATATACCTGTAACACGTCATTACATGGAAAGTCAGCCATTTATGCAAGTGTACATTACGTTCTTCATTGCGTCAACATCATAAATATTTCAAAGGGTCTTTCAACCTCCAGTGGTTCACCATACTTTCAACATCATAGTACTTTAGGAGCCCCCAGTGCATGCTCAATCATTCTCACTCAGTCTAGTGCCTGTTTGTTCATCCCCTGACACCTTCCGCTTCCCCTGCTCCTTCACTAGTTGTTTGGCATACATTAATGCCGAGTAGGTTTTCCCACCCCTTGTATTCGCAATTTAGCTGGGTATATCAGTGCGTATTTCATACCGAATTGTTGAAATATTTCCTTTGCCGGGATAAATTCCCTTTCGAGCCACCTGGACCTGTAGCGTGAAGTCAGGGTACAATGCAATATTGTTGCCTTGGTACTGGATATCGGCCTTTTCCCTGGCCAGTCGGAGTAATGTGTCTCGGTCTCTGTAGTTGAGCACTCTTGCTATGATTGGTCTCGCCGGCGCTCCTGGTCACGGCCTCGGGCCCAGCGATCTGTGTGCTCTTACAATGAGGTACATCGTGAAGAGTTCTGGTCCAAAGATGTCTTTCATCATAGTTTCTATGTATTTTCCCATGTTCTGGATATTTGTCGTCTCTGCAATCTCCGTAATATGCACGTTATTTCTTCGCGACCTCGCTTCTAAATCTTCATTCTTCCGTTGTATCACCTCCAGCACTCTGTCCATGCCCTTCGGTTTTTTTTCCAGCTCGGTCTGCCCTTCTTCCGTTTCAGTGACTCTCGTTTCTAGTACCCCCATTTGCCCTTCCTGTTTTTTGACCCATTGCGTGATCCTGTCCATGCGTTCCGCTAGGGTGTCCATCTTGGAATCTATGCCCTGGAGACTGGTTTTCAACTCTTTGAACATAGTGCGTATATCGTCTTCTGACACGGGACCTGTCTCGTCTGCAGGGTCTTGGTGCCCCCCATCGGTCTCTGCCTGTTTGGCAGTTTTCTTATCTACGTTAATGCGGGGCTGCCTGGTGTCCGTATGCCCATGCTGGTGCGTATTAACCAGTATCTGCAAGCAAGGGGCTTCCAGTGAGCGTCTCCATTGTTCGAGGTGTCCGGAAAGTAGGGATAGTCAGGCGTCAATGTATGCCTGGGTCACACACGGCTCTGTCCGTTTACCGCCCACAAGCTGCGCCACAGTTCACGCAACTACTGTCCCCTCACTAATGGGCCACGTTGTATCGCGTACCTCAGCGTGTAGGCCTTCACAGCTCTGAATGTCTCGAGTTGAGCCCATGTCTGAATTTCAGCAGCGTGCACCAATATCACGCTTCCCTAAGCACCCCGCTTTAAATGCTCCGTGAACCGCTGCATGGTTTATCCAGTCATAGGGCGGGTGCACTTCTGCTCTCCTGCACTCGGGGAGAGATCCACTGTTTCTCTAGTCCACCGACCCTTCTCCCAGCAATCAGGATCCTCAGGCTTGTTTGTCTCACCACCTCCCTGCAACTATCTCTCCATCCAGATCTGTCTCCGCTACGCAGTGTGGCAGTATCTCAGTGTCTCTCAGCTCCCGCTGCCTCTACAAACTATGAGTGGTTTTGTATGGCATGCGCAACCCCGCGCTAGAAGCAGTGGCACTTACTGACTTGCTTCACAGGGCCTGTCTCCCTCACCACAGCACCGCACCCCACTCAATTTCCCTCACCGTGTCACTCCGTCAGCCCAGGCCGTGCAGTTCACAACATGGCGGCCATCAGTCCACCCAATCCACAAAATGGCAGCGGCCACCGCTTTTCGTTGTGTTAGGGCTCCTTCAGGCCTGGATAGTCCATGCGGAGGTCAGCAATCCAAATCAGCCACACCCGGGGGGCGGGGGTCTCTTCATGCGCGCACGTTCCGGCCACTGCCTCTGCCTCTATCTTCGCGTGCAGCACTCCTTCCACGGACCTTCGATAGCGGCCCTCAGGCACAGCGCTCAGTGCTCAGCTCCTCTGCTCCCCGATCACAACTGTGCTCGGCCGGCAGAGAGTAGATCTGGTTAGATTGCGGCCATTCCGCTGCTCAGCGAAGCCGCGCCCCCTGGCAAATCAATATTTAGTTCTCTGGTTCTCATTTGCCTATTCAAGGCTGGATTGATGGATTATTGGAACTATGCTAATGTGAAACATTGTGACAGAGATTTCCATTTTGATTAATGTACATTTAACCGCTCCAACATGGCTGCCAACAGATGAGGCATGTGACCTATGAAGGCAATCCTCTCTCTACTGTTACTAAAATCCTCCAATAGGGATGTACAATGGTGGACATTTAAACGCTGAATTTACAGTGATGTCATTTGTACTGGCAAGGATTGAAAAAGGCTAATGCCGAAACGCGTCTCTTAATACCAATAAAAGAACCAAAGAAGGAATGGTGATCCTGTGAGTGCCCTGTGTGGTCCTTCGTGGATGTGTTGTACGATGTATCCGTGAGTCCACCCTTGCGCTATCGATTTAGCACCCACCCTGAGTTCGGCAAGTGTGGTGGAAACTGGCGAATGAATATATATAAATATATATATATATATTATATATATATTACCTACTGGCGGTCGCCAGTAGGTATATATAGTTAGGATTTTTTCTCTATGGGATTTTTGAAAATTCTATGTCGAATAACTTTGGCGTTTGAGGACGGAATTGGCTGAAATTTTCAGGAAAATGGCACATTTTGTTTCTGAGCAGCCCCTGAAAATTTGGGGGGGTTTCGTAAAGGGGGGCCGAGAAAAAAAGGGGGTCCCAAAACGTGTTTTTCCCATGCAATTTTCCATAGGGCGGTTGGCCTCACTTTTAGCTCGAACGGCTGAATGGATTTTCACGAAACTTGGCAAAATTGTAGGGACTGGTAGCCCGATGTGCCTTTGCTAGGTCTCAATATATGTGCTCCAGTGGATTTTGAGATATTAACGTTCAAAAATATATATATATCTGTAAGCGCGCTCCGGGCAGCGCCCCGGTTCGCGTACCTGACGCGTAACGGAACTTCGCGAAGTGAAGCTGATTGGCTCTCCGGTGTCTGTCAACATTCTAAACAGTCCGGAGCGGCCGCCATCTTGTGTCTCGGTAGGATCGAGAGACAAGAGGAGGCCAAAACAAAGGGGGAAATGACCCTAAGGGGGCATAGTAGATCCTCCCTGACCCCCTAGGTTTGATGTGGAGGCTTTAAAAGGGCCCCGCGGGGCAAAAATAAATAAAAAAAATGTTTGGTTTTTTTGCGTGGGGAGCGCCCGGTACGCGCACCGGGAAGCGGTCTGGGGAGCGTACTATAAGGAAAAAAGAATGATAGACTATGATATTTTGAAATATTGTATGTTTATTGATTGTTCTTTTTGTTGTTTTTTTTGTTTTTTTTATTTAAGTAGCAGTATTTATGATTATTAAATATAAATGTATTTTTGTGATTGTGCAGAGTATACTATAAGTCTGACTTTACATTATAATCAATTTGGTACTAGTTTATGAATTACATATAAAAATGATTAAAGACTCAAACAATTTTTGATTATTAAATATAAATTTATTTTTCTGATTCTTTTTCAAAATTTAATAGAACGTCTAACATTTGACTGTCTGATATGTCTTCTTTTTGACTGAACATAACTTCCCACATTTGACCGTCCTGATAATGAAGTAAGAAATCCACAGATTCTACACATTGTAGAAGTTCATGGTCCCGTGATTCATCCATGAATTCCAAGTCAATGGGTTCAATGATTTCCTCATTGTTAATCTCTAGGACAATTTCAAAGGAAACGTTCTGTTCTCCTTCCATTTTTGTGCTGAAATTTGCATAAAAAATAAATATATCAGTAGAGATAGGGCACTGTTGGGGTTTAAGTTCAGACAGGTACTTTTCAGGCGTGAAGTAGTACTATTAAAAAGTGCCTGTGAAAAAGCCTAAGTAAATTCATAATTATACCACAGAAACCTAAATCAATCCATAATTATAATAAACAAGCCATAAGGGGGCATAGTAGATCCTCCCTGACCCCCTAGGTTTAATGTGGAGGCTTTAAAAGGGCCCCGCGGGGCAAAAAAAATAAATTTTTTTTGTTTTTTTTGCGTGGGTAGCGCCCGGTTCGCGAACCGGGAAGCGTTCTGGGCAGCGTACTATAAGGAAAAAAGAATGATAGACTTTTCAAATACTGTATGTTAATTGATTGTTGGTTTTGTTGATTATTTTTTAATTTTTTTTATTTTTTAAGCAATTATTTATTATTGTGATTGTGTTTGAAAATTTAATAACATTTCTAACATTTAACTAGTTTATGAATTACATATAAAAATGATGAAAGACTCAAACTATTTTTTAATATTACATACAATATTATTTTTCGGATTGTTTTTCAAAATTTAATAGAACGTCTAGCATTTGACTGTCCGATATGTCCTCTTGTTGAGTGAACATAAGTTCCCACATTTGACCGTCATCATAATGAAGTAAATGATCCACAGATTCTACACATTGAACTAATTCATGGTCCCGTGATTCATCCATGAAATCTGAGTCATCATTGTCCTCAATATCTTTTTCTGTGTTGTTCTCCAGAACAATTTCGAAGGAAACATTCTGCTCACCTTCCATTTTATTGCTGTAATTTGCATAAAAAATAAATATATCAGTAGAGATAGGGCACTGTTGGGTTTGAGTTCAGACTGGTACTTGTGAGTTTATAACAGAGAAGTAATCTATGGACACTGTATGGTTTCAGGCGTGAAGTAGTACTATTAAAAAGTGCCTGTGAAGAAGCCTAAGTAAATTCATAATTATACCACAGAAACCTAAATCAATCCATAATTATAATAAAGAAGCCTTTCTCAATGTCTAACTCTTACAGAGGGATAGTATATAACTATCTGAAAATGTTTTCAAATTTATAAAATAACATCTTACCTTTTAAAAACAAGTTTAAGTTGTCAGTGAAAATGATTTTGCAATGTGGTTCAGGAAGTAGTAGTCAAAATGGCTGTGTTTCTCTCTCTTTCTTTATATATATTCAGGTACATAACCAATCAAATGTCAGGTAAAAAAAGTAGAAAATGAAAGTAACATTTTAATTGGTTGTCAATTCCAACACTTCAGATGTGTTTTGTGAAGTAATTTACCTCAGGGTATTTAGAGAGGTCTACAGGCTAAATGGCTAAATGGAATTCCAATCAAATTTGTGAAAATGGTAGGGATTGGTATGTAGTATGAGCTAATCTATATTTGGTGAAAGTGTCTCCAGTGGTTTTTCTGTGAATTACTTTCCCACCTTTTTTGAGCGAGCGCTTCCCGGTGCGCGCCCGGTACGCGAACCGGCAGCGTTACGGGAGTCCTCCATTTTGTGTTTCGGTAGAATTGAGATACAAGATGGAGGGCAAATAATGTTCAGAATGGGTAGAAGGGGGCACGGTAGACGTATCCTGACCCCCTAGGTTTTCTGAGGGTAGCTGAGGAGGACCATATGTGCGAAAAAACCCCATTTTTTTCAAATTTTCGCGCGGTTAGCGTCCGGTGCGCGTACCGGGTAGCGCTCCGGGGAGCGTACTTTGGTGAAAATTAGTGAAAAAAGTTAGAGTAAAATAATAATTGTGAGTCATCAGATGTAGGGTAGCTCTGAAAAGAGCTTTTGGGTCCTGTGGCTGATGTAGGTACCTACAAGTAGGTACCAATGCACAGTCTTAAATTGAGGATGAAAATTCTGTTCCCCTCATCTGAGAAGTGAACTCCATCTGCTCTGTAGATATCTTGCATGTAGTAACGCAAGTTATTGTTGTAGGTGGAGCCCATTCCATGGTCTCTCATGTAAGCTGAAACAGACTTATTTACATGCTTCCTCGATTTCTCAATTTGTGGACAAAATTGGTTGGACCACTTCCATTTCTGTCTTTGGCATATATTTGAATATACCAAGGCAGTTTGAGGAAATAGTGCCATCAATTGCTCAAAGGTGTCCTTTAAAAGCATTTCCAGACCTACCCCAGTCAAAGTGCCCAAGTCATTTCCTCCACAGTGCACAATTAACAGGTCAGGTTTTGGCAAATGCAAAAAGGTTTTCACCAATGGTATCAATTGGTGACATCTTAATCCTCTGTGACCAATCCAGTTGATTTCCACATTTTGTAAATTGAGATTGTGTAAATTTCTGTTATCAGCATACCTTTGAGCCCAGTGGATGTAACTATGTCCAACAATCCAGACAGAAAACATGGTGAGAGGAGGTTCTGCTGCAGTCAGATGAAGTATGAGAATGAAATGGCAGTTGAAATAGTAGGAGTATGTAATGAAAAAAACTGTGGAGTTTCTGTGCTAATGATTCAGTAGCAGTGATTGGTGGATTTTGATTGCTGAAAACAGAAAGTTAGGGTGCAAGGATGAGTTCTTTGAAAGATGTAATTTGAATGGTCAAGAAAAAATCATTTTATGAAAGACTGCACTGGATACGCAGGTGTACTGAGAGTTCAGAGTTCAATTGAAACATTGTTGTGTGAACTTGCAAACATGAGAGGTCTTTCAGGAGGTGGTTGCTATGGAAAAAAGGCAGAAAGGGCAGAGGGGGGAAGGGTGTTGATTTGAAAAAAGTGAGGGAAGAGTTTTGATTGGGTGACATGAGAGATATGTGTGATGAACATTTTAAGTCACTTCCCCATGAATGTAGGTATATAATTGCTTTACATGATTTGTTTTAAAACGTTTTTTGAAATCAATTAGGTTTCTTGATATGTACTGCTAGAGTTTCATAGGTTGCTTGGGGCATATTTACAAGGCCTTTGAGTCCCTTTGATGTTATTTTTCCCATTTTAATTTAAGACATTTCCCCGTGGTGCAAGGTCCTTGTAAATACGCCCTCATGTGTGCTTGGCAAATTTAGATTTTGATTCTTTGAGTTACATAGCCATGTTCCATACAGTGCTCACCTTCTGCGTAGTCTTTGATATGCTAGACTCCATCTGCACAATGAGATATCTAAGCAAAGGAAACACAGGTGATTTGATTGTGAAATGAGCAAAAGAAATTCCACATTTTTCAATTACATCACCTGTGTTTCCTAACTTTACGAATGACATTGTGCAGATGAGGTTTAGGCCTGTCCACGGACACAGAAGAGGTCTGGCCTTTGTTCAAGAGTGCAGTGGACATGACTCACTTCATTGGTAGGCCTGCACATGTATTATCTCCTCTGTACTCTTCAATAAGCCTAAATTTCATCTGCAACCCTGAGTAGGCCTCACCTCAAACAAATCTCTGGATAGGCCTCAGCTTATCGTCATCCTGAATCAATCATTTAAAATGTTAGGGGCAGATTTATGATGGCCGTGCGCCTCTTTTGCGCCGCTGTTGCGTCACTTTTGTGATGCAGCAGTGATGCAAAAGATGCACCATGTTGCAAGATAGGCCTCACTTCATCTCCAACAAGATACCGTCAGTTTAAACTGTAAACATTTAGGACTGTGTAGGGGGCATGGAGAAGCTGAATCTTCTGTAAATGTCAAAATTGTTGTATACAGTGCTCAACTTCTGTGTACTCTTTGATATGCTAGACTCCATCTGCACTATGAGATACCTAAGCAAAGGAAACACAGGTGATGTGATTGTGAAATGAGGAAAAGAAATTCCACATTTTTCAATTACATCACCTGTGTTTCCTAACATTACGAATCACATTGTGCAGATGAGGTTTAGGCCTGTCCACGGACACAGAAGAGGTCTAGCCTTTGTTCAAGAGTGAAGTGGACATGACTCACTTCATTGGTAGGCCTGAACATGTATTATCTCCTCTTAACTCTTCAACAAGCCTAAATTTCATCTGCAACCCTGAGTAGGCCTCACCTCAAACAAACCTCTGGATAGGCCACACCTTATCGTCATCCTGAATCGATCATTTAAAATGTTAGGGACAGATTTATGATAGCCGTGTGCCTCTTTTGCGCCGCTGTGTGTCATTTTTGTGACGCAGCGGTGGTGCAAAAGATTTGCTATGTTGCGACATATTTACAACTTGATGCATCTAGGCAGATGTGTCATGCTGTAAAGTCCTGTGCCACATGAAACCAATGCTATATTTACAACAAGGGGTGGTGATGGACAAGGTCTCTGAATTAAGCAGAATACTCTCACCCAGTCAAGAGATCAGGGCTAGATCCAACACCGTTTTTTAGCTCATTGCACCATCCCAGTTTCAGAACCTGGCTGTATGCAAATTAGTCTGTCCCTGGCCCAGTGCATCATGGGAACAGGGCAGACCAGACTACAAAAGCCAATTCTTACACTGGGAAGGAAACAAGCTTCCGGGGACCGGTTTCTGGCATTTCAGCCGTCTTCGGCCCGGCTTGCTTGAATCCTGATGGTGCAATGAGCAAGGGACTCACATCTGAGTATACCCTACCACGCTTATGGTGGACAAAAATATTTACAACAAGGGGTGGTGATGGACAAGGTCTCTGAATTAAGCAGAATACTCTCACCCAGTCAAGAGATCAGGGCTAGATCCAACACCGTTTTTTAGCTCATTGCACCATCCCAGCTTCAGAACCTGGCTGTATGCAAATTAGTCTGTCCCTGGCCCAGTGCATCATGGGAACAGGGCAGACCAGACTACAAAAGCCAATTCTTACACTGGGAAGGAAACAAGCTTCCGGGGACCGGTTTCTGGCATTTCAGCCGTCTTCGGCCCGGCTTGCTTGAATCCTTATGGTGCAATGAGCAAGGGACTCACATCTGAGTATACCCTTCCACGCTTATGGTGGACAAAAATATTTACAACAAGGGGTGGTGATGGACAAGGTCTCTGAATTAAGCAGAATACTCTCACCCAGTCAAGAGATCAGGGCTAGATCCAACACCGTTTTTTAGCTCATTGCACCATCCCAGTTTCAGAACCTGGCTGTATGCAAATTAGTCTGTCCCTGGCCCAGTGCATCATGGGAACAGGGCAGACCAGACTACAAAGGCCAATTCTTACACTGGGAAGGAAACAAGCTTCCGGGGACCGGTTTCTGGCATTTCAGCCGTCTTCGGCCCGGCTTGCTTGAATCCTGATGGTGCAATGAGCAAGGGACTCACATCTGAGTATACCCTTCCACGCTTATGGTGGACAAAAATATTTACAACAAGGGGTGGTGATGGACAAGGTCTCTGAATTAAGCAGAATACTCTCACCCAGTCAAGAGATCAGGGCTAGATCCAACACCGTTTTTTAGCTCATTGCACCATCCCAGTTTCAGAACCTGGCTGTATGAAAATTAGTCTGTCCCTGGCCCAGTGCATCATGGGAACAGGGCAGACCAGACTACAAAAGCCAATTCTTACACTGGGAAGGAAACAAGCTTCCGGGGACCGGTTTCTGGCATTTCAGCCGTCTTCGGCCCGGCTTGCTTGAATCCTGATGGTGCAATGAGCAAGGGACTCACATCTGAGTATACCCTTCCACGCTTATGGTGGACAAAAATATTTACAACAAGGGGTGGTGATGGACAAGGTCTCTGAATTAAGCAGAATACTCTCACCCAGTCAAGAGATCAGGGCTAGATCCAACACCGTTTTTTAGCTCATTGCACCATCCCAGTTTCAGAACCTGGCTGTATGCAAATTAGTCTGTCCCTGGCCCAGTGCATCATGGGAACAGGGCAGACCAGACTACAAAAGCCAATTCTTACACTGGGAAGGAAACAAGCTTCCGGGGACCGGTTTCTGGCATTTCAGCCTTCTTTGGCCCGGCTTGCTTGAATCCTGATGGTGCAATGAGCAAGGGACTCACATCTGAGTATACCCTTCCACGCTTATGGTGGACAAAAATATTTACAACAAGGGGTGGTGATGGACAAGGTCTCTGAATTAAGCAGAATACTCTCACCCAGTCAAGAGATCAGGGCTAGATCCAACACCGTTTTTTAGCTCATTGCACCATCCCAGTTTCAGAACCTGGCTATATGCAAATTAGTCTGTCCCTGGCCCAGTGCATCATGGGAACAGGGCAGACCAGACTACAAAAGCCAATTCTTACACTGGGAAGGAAACAAGCTTCCGGGGACCGGTTTCTGGCATTTCAGCCGTCTTCGGCCCGGCTTGCTTGAATCCTGATGGTGCAATGAGCAAGGGACTCACATCTGAGTATACCCTTCCACGCTTATGGTGGACAAAAATATTTACAACAAGGGGTGGTGATGGACAAGGTCTCTGAATTAAGCAGAATACTCTCACCCAGTCAAGAGATCAGGGCTAGATCCAACACCGTTTTTTAGCTCATTGCACCATCCCAGTTTCAGAACCTGGCTGTATGCAAATTAGTCTGTCCCTGGCCCAGTGCATCATGGGAACAGGGCAGACCAGACTACAAAAGCCAATTCTTACACTGGGAAGGAAACAAGCTTCCGGGGACCGGTTTCTGGCATTTCAGCCGTCTTCGGCCCGGCTTGCTTGAATCCTGATGGTGCAATGAGCAAGGGACTCACATCTGAGTATACCCTACCACGCTTATGGTGGACAAAAATATTTACAACAAGGGGTGGTGATGGACAAGGTCTCTGAATTAAGCAGAATACTCTCACCCAGTCAAGAGATCAGGGCTAGATCCAACACCGTTTTTTAGCTCATTGCACCATCCCAGCTTCAGAACCTGGCTGTATGCAAATTAGTCTGTCCCTGGCCCAGTGCATCATGGGAACAGGGCAGACCAGACTACAAAAGCCAATTCTTACACTGGGAAGGAAACAAGCTTCCGGGGACCGGTTTCTGGCATTTCAGCCGTCTTCGGCCCGGCTTGCTTGAATCCTTATGGTGCAATGAGCAAGGGACTCACATCTGAGTATACCCTTCCACGCTTATGGTGGACAAAAATATTTACAACAAGGGGTGGTGATGGACAAGGTCTCTGAATTAAGCAGAATACTCTCACCCAGTCAAGAGATCAGGGCTAGATCCAACACCGTTTTTTAGCTCATTGCACCATCCCAGTTTCAGAACCTGGCTGTATGCAAATTAGTCTGTCCCCGGCCCAGTGCATCATGGGAACAGGGCAGACCAGACTACAAAGGCCAATTCTTACACTGGGAAGGAAACAAGCTTCCGGGGACCGGTTTCTGGCATTTCAGCCGTCTTCGGCCCGGCTTGCTTGAATCCTGATGGTGCAATGAGCAAGGGACTCACATCTGAGTATACCCTTCCACGCTTATGGTGGACAAAAATATTTACAACAAGGGGTGGTGATGGACAAGGTCTCTGAATTAAGCAGAATACTCTCACCCAGTCAAGAGATCAGGGCTAGATCCAACACCGTTTTTTAGCTCATTGCACCATCCCAGTTTCAGAACCTGGCTGTATGAAAATTAGTCTGTCCCTGGCCCAGTGCATCATGGGAACAGGGCAGACCAGACTACAAAAGCCAATTCTTACACTGGGAAGGAAACAAGCTTCCGGGGACCGGTTTCTGGCATTTCAGCCGTCTTCGGCCCGGCTTGCTTGAATCCTGATGGTGCAATGAGCAAGGGACTCACATCTGAGTATACCCTTCCACGCTTATGGTGGACAAAAATATTTACAACAAGGGGTGGTGATGGACAAGGTCTCTGAATTAAGCAGAATACTCTCACCCAGTCAAGAGATCAGGGCTAGATCCAACACCGTTTTTTAGCTCATTGCACCATCCCAGTTTCAGAACCTGGCTGTATGCAAATTAGTCTGTCCCTGGCCCAGTGCATCATGGGAACAGGGCAGACCAGACTACAAAAGCCAATTCTTACACTGGGAAGGAAACAAGCTTCCGGGGACCGGTTTCTGGCATTTCAGCCGTCTTTGGCCCGGCTTGCTTGAATCCTGATGGTGCAATGAGCAAGGGACTCACATCTGAGTATACCCTTCCACGCTTATGGTGGACAAAAATATTTACAACAAGGGGTGGTGATGGACAAGGTCTCTGAATTAAGCAGAATACTCTCACCCAGTCAAGAGATCAGGGCTAGATCCAACACCGTTTTTTAGCTCATTGCACCATCCCAGTTTCAGAACCTGGCTATATGCAAATTAGTCTGTCCCTGGCCCAGTGCATCATGGGAACAGGGCAGACCAGACTACAAAAGCCAATTCTTACACTGGGAAGGAAACAAGCTTCCGGGGACCGGTTTCTGGCATTTCAGCCGTCTTCGGCCCGGCTTGCTTGAATCCTGATGGTGCAATGAGCAAGGGACTCACATCTGAGTATACCCTTCCACGCTTATGGTGGACAAAAATATTTACAACAAGGGGTGGTGATGGACAAGGTCTCTGAATTAAGCAGAATACTCTCACCCAGTCAAGAGATCAGGGCTAGATCCAACACCGTTTTTTAGCTCATTGCACCATCCCAGTTTCAGAACCTGGCTGTATGCAAATTAGTCTGTCCCTGGCCCAGTGCATCATGGGAACAGGGCAGACCAGACTACAAAAGCCAATTCTTACACTGGGAAGGAAACAAGCTTCCGGGGACCGGTTTCTGGCATTTCAGCCGTCTTCGGCCCGGCTTGCTTGAATCCTGATGGTGCAATGAGCAAGGGACTCACATCTGAGTATACCCTTCCACGCTTATGGTGGACAAAAATATTTACAACAAGGGGTGGTGATGGACAAGGTCTCTGAATTAAGCAGAATACTCTCACCCAGTCAAGAGATCAGGGCTAGATCCAACACCGTTTTTTAGCTCATTGCACCATCCCAGTTTCAGAACCTGCCTGTATGCAAATTAGTCTGTCCCTGGCCCAGTGCATCATGGGAACAGGGCAGACCAGACTACAAAAGCCAATTCTTACACTAGGAAGGAAACAAGCTTCCGGGGACCGGTTTCTGGCATTTCAGCCGTCTTCGGCCCAGCTTGCTTGAATCCTGATGGTGCAATGAGCAAGGGACTCACATCTGAGTATACCCTACCACGCTTATGGTGGACAAAAATATTTACAACAAGGGGTGGTGATGGACAAGGTCTCTGAATTAAGCAGAATACTCTCACCCAGTCAAGAGATCAGGGCTAGATCCAACACCGTTTTTTAGCTCATTGCACCATCCCAGTTTCAGAACCTGGCTGTATGCAAATTAGTCTGTCCCTGGCCCAGTGCATCATGGGAACAGGGCAGACCAGACTACAAAAGCCAATTCTTACACTGGGAAGGAAACAAGCTTCCGGGGACCGGTTTCTGGCATTTCAGCCGTCTTCGGCCCGGCTTGCTTGAATCCTGATGGTGCAATGAGCAAGGGACTCACATCTGAGTATACCCTTCCATGCTTATGGTGGACAAAAATATTTACAACAAGGGGTGGTGATGGACAAGGTCTCTGAATTAAGCAGAATACTCTCACCCAGTCAAGAGATCAGGGCTAGATCCAACACCGTTTTTTAGCTCATTGCACCATCCCAGTTTCAGAACCTGGCTGTATGCAAATTAGTCTGTCCCTGGCCCAGTGCATCATGGGAACAGGGCAGACCAGACTACAAAAGCCAATTCTTACACTGGGAAGGAAACAAGCTTCCGGGGACCGGTTTCTGGCATTTCAGCCGTCTTCGGCCCGGCTTGCTTGAATCCTGATGGTGCAATGAGCAAGGGACTCACATCTGAGTATACCCTTCCACGCTTATGGTGGACAAAAATATTTACAACAAGGGGTGGTGATGGACAAGGTCTCTGAATTAAGCAGAATACTCTCACCCAGTCAAGAGATCAGGGCTAGATCCAACACCGTTTTTTAGCTCATTGCACCATCCCAGTTTCAGAACCTGGCTGTATGCAAATTAGTCTGTCCCTGGCCCAGTGCATCATGGGAACAGGGCAGACCAGACTACAAAAGCCAATTCTTACACTGGGAAGGAAACAAGCTTCTGGGGACCGGTTTCTGGCATTTCAGCCGTCTTCGGCCCGGCTTGCTTGAATCCTGATGGTGCAATGAGCAAGGGACTCACATCTGAGTATACCCTTCCACGCTTATGGTGGACAAAAATATTTACAACAAGGGGTGGTGATGGACAAGGTCTCTGAATTAAGCAGAATACTCTCACCCAGTCAAGAGATCAGGGCTAGATCCAACACCGTTTTTTAGCTCATTGCACCATCCCAGTTTCAGAACCTGGCTGTATGCAAATTAGTCTGTCCCTGGCCCAGTGCATCATGGGAACAGGGCAGACCAGACTACAAAAGCCAATTCTTACACTGGGAAGGAAACAAGCTTCCGGGGACCGGTTTCTGGCATTTCAGCCGTCTTCGGCCCGGCTTGCTTGAATCCTGATGGTGCAATGAGCAAGGGACTCACATCTGAGTATACCCTTCCACGCTTATGGTGGACAAAAATATTTACAACAAGGGGTGGTGATGGACAAGGTCTCTGAATTAAGCAGAATACTCTCACCCAGTCAAGAGATCAGGGCTAGATCCAACACCGTTTTTTAGCTCATTGCACCATCCCAGTTTCAGAACCTGGCTGTATGCAAATTAGTCTGTCCCTGGCCCAGTGCATCATGGGAACAGGGCAGACCAGACTACAAAAGCCAATTCTTACACTGGGAAGGAAACAAGCTTCCGGGGACCGGTTTCTGGCATTTCAGCCGTCTTCGGCCCGGCTTGCTTGAATCCTGATGGTGCAATGAGCAAGGGACTCACATCTGAGTATACCCTTCCACGCTTATGGTGGACAAAAATATTTACAACAAGGGGTGGTGATGGACAAGGTCTCTGAATTAAGCAGAATACTCTCACCCAGTCAAGAGATCAGGGCTAGATCCAACACCGTTTTTTAGCTCATTGCACCATCCCAGTTTCAGAACCTGGCTGTATGCAAATTAGTCTGTCCCTGGCCCAGTGCATCATGGGAACAGGGCAGACCAGACTACAAAAGCCAATTCTTACACTGGGAAGGAAACAAGCTTCCGGGGACCGGTTTCTGGCATTTCAGCCGTCTTCGGCCCGGCTTGCTTGAATCCTGATGGTGCAATGAGCAAGGGACTCACATCTGAGTATACCCTTCCACGCTTATGGTGGACAAAAATATTTACAACAAGGGGTGGTGATGGACAAGGTCTCTGAATTAAGCAGAATACTCTCACCCAGTCAAGAGATCAGGGCTAGATCCAACACCGTTTTTTAGCTCATTGCACCATCCCAGTTTCAGAACCTGGCTGTATGCAAATTAGTCTGTCCCTGGCCCAGTGCATCATGGGAACAGGGCAGACCAGACTACAAAAGCCAATTCTTACACTGGGAAGGAAACAAGCTTCCGGGGACCGGTTTCTGGCATTTCAGCCGTCTTCGGCCCGGCTTGCTTGAATCCTGATGGTGCAATGAGCAAGGGACTCACATCTGAGTATAGCCTTCCACGCTTATGGTGGACAAAAATATATATATATAGCAAGATTTGCTATGTTGCGACATATTTACAACTTGATGCATCTATGCAGATGTGTCATGCTGTAAAGTCCTGTGCCACATGAAACCTGCGTCAGATTTCATGTGAGCGTTTTGTTGTAGGGTGGCCAGTCATTTGCATGAAAGCCCTGTAAAACTAACACAGTAAAATTAAGAAGATTTCACTGAGTCACATTTATGGCATTGCTGAATCAAATCCTTACGCCTGTTTGAAATAGGCATAAGGAGTGATGCACCATGCAATGTGTGGCTTGCCCCTGTGCATTGCAGTAGACATGTCGCGCTTACGACGTGATTCGTGCAATGCGCCGTTTTTGTGGAACAGATGCGTGACGCATCTGTGCTGTTTTTGCTCAATGGTGCTCTGCATTGTAAATGCGGCACATCATGAGTGGCAGAGCAGTGGCGCACGTTAACTGGTGCATCCCTGGGGATGCGCCAGTTAACATAAATCTGCTCCTTTAAATTTAAGTATTAGCAGGGGACACAGTGTTGGTGAGGCTTATCCAAGGTTAAGAAGACATGAGTCCTGTTCACTGAAAAATTGGACATAGGCCTCACCTCCTCAGCATCGCTGGACATGGTTAAATAATATCTGCAAAATGTTACTCTTGGTAAACAATTTTACTATTATAGTCTCTGAGATTTGTCTCTTACTCTGCAACATCTCATTGTTGTTCTCTTTCTTTAAAGATAACGACAACACCAAGCATGAGTGATAATGAGCAATCTGTTAATCTCGATATTATCATTGAAATTGTGATTGAAACATCAGTGGAAGTAGATCCCTTGGATGATTTAAATCCTGAGGATGATGAAGAACATGATGAGGATGCCAATTTGTCAGAATTGTATGACATAGGGTGGGAAGCTGACCTGCTTGAGCCTATGGAACTATAAACATTTATTTTTAAAAGTTACTGGAAATGAAAAGTAAACATGTAAACTGTTTCATTTAAAATTAAACACAACTTCAAAAACAGCTTGTGTGTAGTGTCTTTAATAAAATAGTCAAATATGCTCATAAAATTAGTTCAGATTCACATATAAAACAGCACAGGTCAAATGTAGAAGCATTCCATTTCTTTGCTACTATTTGTGACTACTAAATTTGCCAATGCACTAAAAATTATTTTATGTAAAAATGACAAGTAGTGTGTTAAATTTTTGACGACTGTTATTGATTTACTGTTTGGTAATAGTGGTTAATAACATTTTTAATTATATTTTACCACAGATTCAACTGCAGATCATTTCAAAAGGATATAATGCCATCTAAACAACGAAACCGAAAGGCTACAAAACGTCAAAGACAGCAGCTTACTAAATGCTTGCAGCAGTCCTCTACAATAAAAACTCGTCAAGTCACCAAGAAAGCTCCGGGTAAGACAACGAAATCATTCCTAAGAAACATTTGTAAAAAAAAAAGGAGTACTACAGAAAATGTTTTAGTCCAGAAAAAGAGAACCAATTTAAACGGAAAGGAAAGGCCAATCAAAAATGTTACTGCTAGAGCAGGAGATAACTCTGTGCATGGACGTAGAAGGAAAAATCCGTTTAGGGACATTCGTAGACGAATGTTCCGCAACAGGATAATTGGCAATTTGGTAAAAAATATTAAGAAAGGTCAACAGAAAGTGGTTTTTTATAAGAGAAAAAAAAAGTTGAGAAAATTATTGATCAGGCATTTGAAATTAAGCGAAAGTTATTTATTTTGATAATCAATAGAATTAGGAAGCTAAACAAGGCAATTTATGATTTCAAAAGAAATAGTAGATGGAAGAGAACAGTTAATCGTAGTAATTTTTGTGAAGTTTTTTCAGGAGAATGGATGCATAGTTCAAGTTGTGAGGCATTTTTTAATGAGGAGAGTTATTTCCAGGATAATGATTTGGTGCATGCAGTTGACACAAGTGGTCGAGCTTATGAGGTGAAAGATGGTTGTCCAGTTGAAAAAGAAAAACTTGTGGCAACAGAGGCAGAAGAGGTGTTAGGTAATGAGGTTTTAGGAAGACGTCCTAAGGGACCAGTGTATATCTGGAAGTGTAGTAGTATTTTCAGTGTGCGACAGGATTCCATCAATTTGCTTTGTGATTTTGTACGGACATTTAATAAGAAAACTTTAAAACAGAAAATGAAGTTGTTGCAAGAATTAGATCCTTGCAGAGTGAGAGAAGTGACAGGTTTGCATGGTCATTCACTGGCCTGTCTTTCCAGGAGAGTATGCCAGAGTGTTTTTCATCATTTCAGGATGCTAGCAGTGCATCATAATAAAGTGAGGAAATTAGTTAGAATGTTGTATTATGCTAAGAGTCCAGCAATTATGCTTAAACAATTATGCACTGCTCTTTTGCATGGTTCTGAAGTAGATGTGAAGAATATTTGTGAAGAAATTGAGTTTTGTTACTTTGCAAGTAAAGAGGAGAATGTTGAAATTGACCCAGAAAAAGAAGGTAATGTGGAAGATAGTGTACAGGTTTCCAGTACAGATAATTTTCAGAAGGAAATTGCCACGTTTCAGGTGAAATCAAGTGAGAGGCCTAATTTCACTTGTGTGTGTTGTCGACGCACTTATTATAAGAATCAGACTAAGTTAGTGGATTTATATGCGAAAAGTGAAAGGGAAAATAATAGTGAATGGAAGGATTTTGCAACATACTTGATGGTAGAAAATTGTTTTGATTTGGGATCGGATCAACGTGTGTGTACTTATTGTTGTAACAAATTAAATCAAAACCGGATGCCTGCTAGAGCGGTTCATAATAATCTGGAATTGGTTGAGATTCCTTCTGAATTGAAGGATTTAAATACTTATGAATCTATTTTGATTCAAAGTATCCATCCCTTTCAGGCTATTGTAAGAATAGAGCCAAAGACAGGGAAATTGCCTCCATCAGATTTACAGAGAGGATTAAAGGGAAGAGTTGTTTATTTGCCTCTAGATTTGAAGAAAAACATTAATACAATTGGAGTAGAAAAAGTGGAAGAGGAACCTCTGGTTATCTTAGTTAATGGGGTTCCGACAAAGAGTAAGAAAATATGGCAAGATTTAGTGGATGTTAGGAAAGTCAAAAAGGCAACATTGTATTTGAAGAAAAACAATAAGTACTACAAGAATGTATATGGTGCAGAAGAGGAAGTAAGTGAAGAAGAGGATAGCGATTTGTGTGCTGGTCAAATTGAGAAAGTAGAACCCTCTAAAAATGAAGAAATATATGAACATTATAGTGTTCATCCTTTGCATTCCAAGGAAGTCATGGGGAATGCTATTGAGTTGTTTCAAATGAAACAAGCCAAAGGGAGTCCCATTAGTGTTTGGGAGGAAAGTTTGGAAGCTCTGTGTTTCCCACAGCTATTTCCAACAGGTCAAGGAGGAAGATATGATGAGCGACCTCATCAAATTCCTGCTTCTGAATACCGGACTTTACGATTGTATGCAGAAGATCCTAGGTTTCGTCAATGCATTCCCTATTTGTTTCATCTCCTGTTTGAAAGCGATCTGTCTGGACTGTCATATGCAGTGAACCACATCTTGAAAAGTGGTGTACAGATGCAAAACATCTCGGCAAGTGACTTTATGGATAAAGTCAATGTGCAAGACAGTATTTTGGATTCTCACCTGATTAATCTCATGGCATGTCAGCGTGGTACTAATGAGTACTGGTACCGTCGTCATGGTGATTTAAAATGTATGCTGAGGAACTTAGGAACTCCCACATGGTTCCTCACTCTCAGCTGTGCCGAGTATGACTGGGAAGACTTACTTGAATTTCTACGAGAGGCAAATGGAAACATTGAAAATATCGAATTCAAGACACCCGGAGAACTGTGCTCTTTGGATCCAGTGAATATATGCAGGTACTTCAATCATAGATTTGAAGCTATGATGTCTTTCATCATGAACAAGAAAAATCCACCTCTTGGAGAGGTGTTGGATTTCTTCTGGAGAAAGGAGTACCAAGCAAGAGGTGCTCCTCATATACATATGCTGCTGTGGATCAAGGATGCACCTACATTTGGAACAGATCCAGAAGACTTAGTGATGAGTTTCATAGAACAGTATTCTACATGTGCTGTTCCAAACGCAAAGGAAGACAAAAGCCTAAGAGAACAAGTTTTACGCTTCCAAAGCCATCGTTGTGGAAAGTACTGTCGTCGTAAATTCAGAAACAAGGACAAGTTCTACACCAAATGTCGTTTCGCCTTTCCACGACCGGTGATTTCTAAAGGAAGAGTGAACAGTTTGATGTCTTCGCTGCGACATAATGTGATGAAGAAATCACCTAAAAACACATACAATTTGAAAAGGAACGAAGAGTCCAAGTACATCAACGACTACAACCCAGTGATTTTGTCCATGTGGAATGCTAACATGGATATACAGTTTGTGGCTGATAACTGTATGGCTGTGGCTCGGTATGTGACATCTTACATCACCAAAAAAGAAAAGACAGAATTGAAGGATATGTGGGAGGACATTTCCCATGAAAAGAGCCTCAGTAAGAAGTTGTACAGTTTCAGTCTGAAGATGTTGTTGCATCGAGAAATCGGAGCTTACGAATGTTCTGACCGGTTGTCTTCAGCAAGTCTCTATGCCAAATCCAGGAGTATCGTTTGGGCGAGTCTTGGTCTTGCTGCAACGCGTAATCGAGTTCTGAAACCTGTGCGGGAAATTGAGTATTTGGCGGAAAAGGAGCCAAACAGTACAGATATTTTGAAGACCAACATGTTGGATACATATTATCCAAATAGAAGCAGTCACCTTGAGAATGTTTGTCTGTATGAGGTTCTACAAAATTACATATTCAAGAGGAACATCAAAGAAGATATTGATAAAGGAGTGTATGCTGTAATTGGAAGTGAGGGATGTCTGGTCAAGCAAAGAAAATGCCACTTGGTAAACCATCGAAAATTGAGTGGCGAATCTCCTGAAAGAAAAGAGTTTTTCTATTTAGCACTTTTGCAACTTTTCAAGCCTTGGCGTGCAGAAGAGGAACTGCTTGGAGATTTACTCTGTTACGAAGACTCTTTAAATGCCGCCAAGGAGACCATAGAATGTCCTGTTTTTCCCAAATATCTAGAAATGTTGAATGCGGAAATCGAGCAGGAAGCAACGATTGCAGCCGAGATTGCTAGAGACAGTTCTCAGGACAGTCAGAGTTCTGTTTCATTGAGTCAGGATCCACTAGGAGGACCAGTTATCGAAAATGAAGCTGCCACTGCCATGATCGAAGTGGAAAGAGCCATGGCACATGCTCAGGAGGATGCGGTTAACTTAGAAGACTTGGAAAGACAACTCAACGTTGAGCAGAGGAAAATATATGACGAAGTTACCAACCAAATAGATCATGGATTAAGTCATGAGAAGAAAGAGTGCTCATGTATGTCGTTGAAGCCTGTCCGACTGTACGTGAGTGGAGAAGCGGGAACTGGAAAAAGTTTCCTCATTAAAGCAATTTCATATTATTTGCAGAAAAGGACTGAGTCATCGCTGTCTTGTGTTGTCCCCGCTCCAACTGGACTGGCAGCACATAACATTAAAGGTATTACTTTGCATCGTCTACTGATGCTGCCAGTGGAGCATGATAACAAATTACAATACCACAAGTTATCTGGAGATGCTTGTTGTGAAGTTTCAAGAGTCTTGAGGAAAATGAAACTTCTTATCATTGACGAAGTAAGCATGGTTTACAATGTCATGCTTGCCTTTGTGCATTTGAGAATGCAAGAAGTTCTCAAAACAGAGTATGATGTGTTATTTGGTGGCAAACACATCATTGTTTTCGGTGATCTTCTGCAGCTGACACCAGTGAAAGGACAACCTGTGTTCAAAATGCTCACGCATGAAGATACCAGGAAGTGCCTAGGGAGTATTGGCAACGTCAATATATGGTTAAACTTCAATTATGCTGAACTGCGTGAAAATATGCGTCAAGCGAAGGATGAAGATTATAAGATTATTCTACAAGATGTTAGAATCGGAAAAGTGACCGAGCATGGGAAAGAAGCTTTACATGCACGATTACTGTCAAATTTGTATCCAGAAGAAGACGTTGTGCCTGAGAATATTTTTCAGAAAATTACTGAGAAGAAATCTGGAATATGTTTGATGCCAACTCTTGCAGAATGTGCCATCTTCAACAACAAAATGTTGCATTTAGAAAACCAAGAGATTGTGAAACTGGAAGCTATTGACAGAGTAGAGCATATGGGAGCAACAATTATTTTGTCTGAGAATTTGAAATCAAAATTGGATTCATTAGAGAAGACTATATCTAAAACTGCTGGTTTTGAAAAGACTCTGAATGTGTGCTTGAATTGCCGTATAATTTTAAGAAGGAATTTACATGTTGAAAGAGGTCTGGTAAATGGATCAATGGGTAATGTTGTTGATTTTGAGAAATACAGAAATAGAAATGGAATTGAATTTTTAAAAATTAAATTTGATGGCATTGAGGAAGTACAGCTAATTGGTCGTTGCTCTGCTAGGTTTTTGCTTGTAAACGACTTATATGTTCGCCGTAAGCAGTTTCCTGTTTGCTTGGCATATGCGGTGACAATCCATAAATCGCAAGGTTTAAGTGTAGACAGTGCATTGGTGAATATTGGCAGTTCTGTGTTCAAGGAAGGTATGGCATATGTGGCATTGTCACGAGTCAGAACTTTATCGGATTGTACTTGATTGAGTGTGATGTCACAAACATTTGTGCGGATCTAGATTGTGTTAAGGAATACAATAGGTTAAGAAGAGAGTATGCGCCACATTTGCCTCAATATCCTTTGTTTGAGAAACGTGTGGTAGGCCGGAAACGAAGAAATGTGACCAATAGTAGAGAGGTTGTAGCAAAAAGACAAAAAGTCGATGAACCAGAAATTATAAGCAGAAAGAAAAAGGATTTTGTTGAAGATGTTGTTGGTTTTCAATTTGAAAACAGTTCTGGTGTCAACTGCTATGCTAATGTAGTGGTTAATGTTTTGTTTTCTCTAGAAAATTTAAAAGAAGAGATTGTGGTCAATTCGGATAAAAGATTTTGCAGTTTGTTGAATTCTGTGTTAGAGAAATGTAGCACTGATAGAACAATAATAGAAAGTGTGTATGAAATTCGAAATCTGTTAGACAAATGTTCAGGTCAAACGCAATTCTCTCAAAATATTCAGCAAGATTGTCAGGAGTTTTTAATGTATATGCTTGATGTATTGCAAGATGAAGGTGTAGATGTAGATCACCTGTTTGGGCTTTCTTATCAATGGCAGCATGACTGCGAGAACTGTAGGGTATCAAGTACTACTAGTGTAGACTCAGAAAAAATTATATATTTAACTTTGCCAGACAGTAAATCAGTGTCCTTTAATAAGCTAGTAAAAGCAGCTGATCACAACATGGAGTGTAGCCAATGTAAGTCTGAAATGTTGTCCACATTATTTATATGAACATATGGCCAGTTTGTCATTTTAATGTTCCAACGATGTAGGCCTGATGGAACAAAATTGACAACTTTAATTAAAAGTTTTGTGGCTTCACAGTTGTCAATATCAGGAAGGACTTTTGTAACTGCAGCAATTATATATCATGACGGTCCTTCAACAACATCAGGACATTACACAGCTTATTTGAAGTCTAGAAACGGCTGGTCATTCTGCAATGATTCTGTTTTAACTTAAAAAAAAAAATTGCCTTTTGACCTTAAAAATTCTTACCTGGTGTTTTTACAACCAAAATTTTAGGGAAAGAATCTCGGGATTTGCTCTGAGGAATTTCAAGAGGTTCTAATGGCTCCTCCACATTTTGGCCTTGAGGATAAGTGTAGTACAGAGTTAAAATTTATTTTTGAGTTTAAAGTAGTTACTGAAAAAAAAAAAGGTTTTCTTACAGAAAGTGGTGGTTACGGATTAGTTAAAGGACAACAGAGTATTTCCCAAAGCAAACGGTGTTCTTACCATAACACTTGATGTCATGGAAAAATAACGGCACTTTGAATGAGTTCAGAAAAACTGTTTCTTTTAATAAGCTAATTCAAGCAGCCAATCAAAACATGGAGTAGAGGTAATGTAAGTCTGCAATGCTGTCTACATATTTTGAACAAACTTTTGGTTATAATGTCATTTAAAAATTCCAACTATATAAACCTGATGAAAATAAGTTTTCAACTTTAATTACAAATGTTGTGGCTACACAGTTGTTGATTTTAGGAAGAACATTTCTAACTGCAGCTATTATATGACATGATGGTCCTTTGACAACATCCACTGTGATCAAGAGAATTAAATAATTGTAGTAGTCATAGAGGTAGTGCAATGTGCCTCATAGTAAGCAGTATCAGTGTCATAGGAAATGTGGAACATGAGTGAGCAAGAAGGGTGAGATATTACTAGTACAGGATTGTGAAAGTGATCTTGAACGTTTTCTTTCTGAAAGTTGCGGAAATACAAAATGACGGGATTTGCTTAGAAGAATTCCAAGAGTTATAAATGGCTCTTACACGATTTGGCCTTGTGGAAAAGTGGGGTAGAGAGCGAGAAGTCATTTATTGTATGTAACATATTTGTCAAAACGATGGAGCTTTTCTTTCAGAAAGTGGCGGGCTGAAAATAATAACAGCACAACAGAGTGTAAGCTGTTCATAGGATATCCTTCGACATCATGGAAAGTAAGTTACTTTTCAGGAGTTCTGATTTCTGATTGGTTATGTTATATGGGTTTTTTAAACACAATCATTTTGATTGTGTTTTTTTTTCCCCCGCTGTTATATGATGAATACCTTCAAGTCACTGTTTTTAGTGAAATTTGATAAATTCTGAGAACAGCAAAAATAAACCATTTAACATGTATAATTAATTCTGTACTTTTTGTATTTATGATATACATTTAGAACTGTGTAGTAGGCATGGAGAAGCTGAGGCTTCTGTAAGTGTCAAAGTTGTTGCATACAGTGCTCACATTCTACGTAGTCTTTCATATGATAGACTACATCTGCACAATGAGATACCTAAGCAAAGGAAACACAGGTGATGTGATTGTGGAATGAGCAAAAAAAATTGCACGTTTTTCAATTACATTACCTGTGTTTCCTAACATTACACATCACATTGTGTAGATGAGGTTTAGGCCTGTTCCAGGAGACAGAGGAGGTCTGACATTTGTTCAAGAGTGCAGTGGACATGACTCACTTCGTTGGTAGGCCTGCACATGTATTATCTCCTCTGTACTCTTCAACAAGCCTAAATTTCATCTGCAACCCTGAGTAGGACTCACCTGAAACAAATCTGTGGATAGGCCACACCTTATCCGCATCTAGAAACAATCATTTAAAATGTTAAGGGCAGATTTATGATGGCCGTGCGCCTCTTTTGCGCCGCTGTTCCGTCACTTTTGTGACGCAGCAGCAGTGTAAAAGATGACCATGTTGCAAGATAGGCCTCAGTTCATCTCCAGCAAGATACCGTCAGTTTAAAATGTATATAATTAGGACTGTGTAGGGGGCATGCAGAAGCTGAGGCTTCAGTAAGTGTCAAAGTTGTTGCATGCAGTGCTGCACTTCTGCGTACTCTTTCATATGCTGGACTACATCTGCACAATGAGATACCTAAGCAAAGGAAACACAAGTGATGTGATTGTGAAATGAGCAAAAGAAATTGCACGTTTTTCAATTACATCACCTGTGTTTCCTAATATTACGAATCACATTGTGCAGATCAAGTTTAGGCCTGTCCAGGGAAACAGAGGAGGTCTGGCCTTTGTTCAAGAGTGAAGTGTACATGACTCACTTCATTGGTAGGCATGGACATGTATTATCTCCTCTGTACTCTTCAACAACTCTAAATTTCATCTGCAACCCTGAGTAGGCCTCACCTCAAACAAACCTCTGGATAGGACACACCTTATTGGCATCCTGAAACAATCATTTAAAATGTTAGGGACAGTTTTATGATGGCTGTGCACCTCTTTTGCGCTGCCGTTGCGTCACTTTTGTTAGACAGCAGCAGTGCAAAAGGTGCACCATGTTGCAAGATAGGCCTCACTTCATCTGCATCAAGATACTGTTAGTTTAAAATGTATATTTTTAGGACTGTGTAGGGGGCATGGAGAAGCACAGGCTTCTGTAAGTGTCAAAGTTGTTGAAAAACTGTTTGTCCTTCAATCTTTTCCCTTGTCTTTTCTAATTTTTAAATACATGTTTTAATATTTTTCAAATGTTTGTTCTCTCTTTCACAGATTGAAAGTATAAAAATAACAAGTGACTAAGTTAACGACAATTATAAGGTAAATGTTTTGTACTCTTTTCGTTACATTTCTATCACATTTAACTTCTATTAGTTCCACTACTTCATTTCTTTAACCCTCACTTTCCTGCCTTTGCTACTTCCCTCATTCCTTTCTCTATTACTTACTTACTCTACTCCTTCCACTCTTTTTCTCAGTCCCTCTCTTCTCATACTTCCTCACTCTTGTTCACTCACTCCGTCTCTATTACTCTCACTGTCTCTGACTGATCACTCTTTCACTACTTGTTCATTATGCTTTCTCTCTGTAGTTCAAGCACACTAAGGGGCATATTATCAACACAGGCAATAAAATTATCGCTGCTTTTATCGGCAGAAAACTGCCGCAAAAGCGGCTTTAGCGGCAGATTTCTTCCGCAAAAGCAGCGATAATTTTATCACCTATGTTGATAATATGCCCCTATGTTATTTACATTTCTTTGCTGTTTCAATCATTCCTTTTCTGTTACTTCTTCTTTTCTGCTTTCTGTTTTTTCTCTCTGTTATTCCACATGTTTTAATCTTATTTTGAACATTCACTCACATTCTCTAAGAAACTCTTGTTTATTATTCTTCTTCTCTACTTTTTTTCTTCCACTTCCTTATCTATTTTGTTTTTCACAATTATACCCTCTTCCATCTTTTCTTCGGTAAATAGATCTATTAAACAGTATCTCTGTGTTACTCCCTATAGATGTCTTTCTTTTAACATTACTCTCTGTTTCCTTCCCTTATACTTACTCTTCTTTTTTTAAAACATTTTTTTTTGGTTCGCTCCCGGTTCGCGTACCGGCGAGCGAACCGGGAAGCGAACCAAAAGAAATAGAGGTTGCCAGAGTGCTAAACATTCTAGCAATTTTTTTATAAAGGGGAGGTAGTTCTGAAAAGAACTTTTTTTTATTATTTTTGTTGTTTTATATTTTTTTATTATTTTTCTGAACAATTTTTTACTTTTTTTGTATTTTTTGAACGGTTTTATATTTTTTTGTTTTTTTTGAGGGGGAACAACGAAAAACAGGCATTACAAAGGGCTCAACAGGAGCAAAAATTTTTTTTTATTTTTTGGGGCGTTTTGAGCACTTGTGGTTTTCAAATGCTCTGTTTATCAAATTGATACTCATATTTGCACATGAGAGTAGGTCACCACAATAAAGGCACACTATCTTCATGTGCACAAAATTCTGTTGAATGTTTGGCACCGTTTCCCGCGCCTCTGGCCCCGACAGAGTTACCTGTGCCGATGTACTGGCCACAGGAGTTGGTGGGTTGTCTTGGAGGTGACGCATCTCTGCAACGCTGTAATTCAGTGGATGCCACCTCTGCATATGACGGTGCATAGTATAGTTGCCGTAACTTTACTTTTTATCTGTGCCTCTAGATAAAACATCTTTACATATGAGGCATGTCACGTGGCGAGCATTCACTTTTTTTTGGCCTCGAGGAAAAGAATAAAACTGCCAAATAAAACTATCTTTGTGGTGAGATATCCGGGGCTCCTCACGTAAAAACTGTCTTGGCTGTACTTCCTCTTCCTCTTCTTCGTCCTCTTCCTCCTCTGGGTTGGGAAGGAACTGTGGAGGTGGTCCTTCCTTCCTAGGTGGTTGTGGTGGTGGTGGGGGTCCACCAGCTGCAGCTACTACAGATGCCATTATTTTAATAAGCAAAAACAGGTCTTCCTCTCACAAAGATGAAAGTCAGAGTGAGGAAAGAAGGTGGGGGCTTTCATCATTTGGGAAAAAAAATGTTCTAAACCAATGAAAAGTGTTATTTTTAGGTCACATGACCTAGCCTTACATCATTAGGAAACCAAAAGTGAAATGAACCAATAGAAAGTTTTATTAACAAGTCACATGACCTGTTACGCTTACGTTACGCGCTCCGCGCCGCGCCCCGGATCGCTTCCGGGGAGCTGCGCTTCGCGCCTCGGTTCGCGCTCCGGAGCACTTCCGGGTGCGCTAACGGGGCGGGTCATAAGACGCATTACGCGGCAACGCGATACGTCGCGCTTACGCGACGCGCCCCGGATCGCTTCCGGGGAGCTGCGCTTCGCGCCTCGGTTCGCGCTCCGGAACACTTCCGGGTGCGCTAACGCGGCGCGTCATAAGACGCATTACGCGGCAACGCGATACGTCGCGCATACGCAACGCATCACGATGTTGTTTTCTAACGCGGCGGTTGCGCTAACGGAACGTTTACCGGTTCGCGGACCAGGTCGCGGCACCAAATTGAGCTAACGGGAAGCTACCCGGTGCGCGGACCGGTAGCGAAACAACAAAAAAATTAAAAAAAATGTATATATATACATAAAAAAATTATATTAAAAACATATAAAATATATTTTTCGATTTAAAGAAGAATACATTTTAAAGCTTTTGATATTTGCTATTAAAAAACCATTGAAATTCACTGAAAAAACCATAGGTTATAGACCATATATAGTTAGGAATTAGCATTTATAAAACCTTGAAAATTCACTGAAAAAACCATAGGTTATAGACCATATATAGTTAGGAATTAGAATTTACAAAACCTTGAAAATTCTGTGAAAAAACCATAGGTTATAGACCATATATAGTTAGGAATTAGCATTTAAAAAACCTTATTTTACTCACACAAAACCATTGAAATTCCATATATAGTTAGTTGCACTAACTATATATCACGCACCCGCAATCCACTGCTGATGATGTCACATATTACATCATTCATGACATGGTCAGTGACATCACTGATGACATCACTGATGACATCTCAAATGACATCACTGATGACATCACTGATGACAACATCCAGTGACTGTATGTTTCTGTAAAGTTAAAATATGTCTTACATATTGAAGAATGAGTGGATTTATAAGTGTCTGGATGAAGGATTTATTAGGTGCATGACTGACTGTATGAGTGAGTGATTAAATGTGTCTCACTGAGTGCATGGGTTAGTGACTAAACTGTCTTAATTTCTGCATCATTATATCTTTTGTTCTGTAAACTGCTGCATGTGTTGATCAGTAGCTATATGAGTAACTATATGGGTTATTGATTGGTTGCCCATGTATTTGTATGGGAGACTGAGTGTGTGTGTGGGTGTCTGGGAGGTGTATGACTCTGTGCATAGATGTGTGAGCAGTTGATTCACTAGATGTATGGGTTCAAAAGTGCATGTGGAAACAGCTGTATGGGCGGTTGACTGTGTGCATGAGTGTATTGGTGAGTGAATGGATATCTCAGCGCTACATGTCAAAGTAAGTACATATGTAAAACACAGTACATGTGAGAGTTGACATATATAAATAACTGTGCATAAGAGCCAGTGAATGTGTGAGTGGCTGTATGGATCATTGTGAACTTGTATCCGGGATTGTATAAGAGAGTAAATATGTGTTAGTATGTGTTTGAATAAGTAAGGTGTGTATAACTGTATAGTTGAGAAAATGGAGGTGTGATTGATTCTTTGCATGACTGACTAGGTGTGTGTGTAACTTCATGGATGAGTGACAGTCTGTGAGTGTCTGTTTACACTGAGTGTATCTAAGGCTATATTAGAGTCTAAAGAAGTTCATCATATTATCACATGAATGATGTCATCAGTGATGTGATCAGTAATGTCAAATGAGATGTCATCAGTGATGTCATTTGAGATGTCATCAGTGATGTCATCAGTGATGTCATTTGAGATGTCATCAGTGATGTCATCAGTGATGTCACTGACCATGTCATGAATGATGTAATATGTGACATCATCAGCAGTGGATTGCGGGTGCGCGATATATAGTTAGTGCAACTAACTATATATGGAATTTCAATGGTTTTGTGTGAGTAAAATAAGGTTTTTTAAATGCTAATTCCTAACTATATATGGTCTATAACCTATGGTTTTTTCAGTGAATATATATATATATATATATATATATATATATATATATATATATATATATATATATACACATATATATATATATATATATCCAACAAAGTTGCCTGTTTTAAAGAAGGGCCCGCTACAGGTAAGTATACGTCAGAAATTTATTTGCAGGGAGCAGTTGTAGAAACCCACAGCAAAGTCCACAAAGTTTCTCTCACCCAGCCCAACGCGTTTCATGTACGACACTTCCACAGGGGCTCAGGGTCGACAGTCAATGCTTCGGCATTTTGAACAGCATCCATTAATATTCGCATTACCCCACCTCCAGGGGCGTGACCAACCATGGCCTTCTGGTAATTGTAGTGCGGTCATGTTGCTCCAGTGAGCTGCCGTTGCTGAGACTGTTTTCTTCACAATTTATAATCCAAGTGGAGTGTGGTACGATGTCTACGGGCATCACTCTGCTTATAGTTCCTTCAAGTACGGCACCTGTTTCCATCACAGATCACGCTGTGTGACGCGACCACAGGAGTGCCATTGCTGGCACTGGGGCTGACTTCACCGGCACAGGCAGGCCGTAAAAAATCCAACAAAGTTGCCTGTTTTAAAGAAGGGCCCGCTACAGGTAAGTATACGCCAGAAATTTATTTGCAGGGAGCAGTTGTAGAAACCCACAGCAAAGTCCACAAGGTTTCTCTCACCCAGCCCAACGCATTTCATGTACGACACTTCCTCAGGGGCTCAGGGTCGACAGTCAATGCTTCGGCATTTTGAACAGCACCCATTAATATTCGCATTACCCCGCCTCCAGGGGCGTGACCAACCATGGCCTTCTGGTAATTGTAGTGCGGTCATGTTGCTCCAGTGAGCTGCCGTTGCTGAGACTGTTTTCTTCACAATTTATAATCCAAGTGGAGTGTGGTACGATGTCTACGGGCATCACTCTGCTTATAGTTCCTTCAAATACGGCACCTGTTTCCATCGCAGATCACGCCATGTGACGCGACCACAGGAGTGCCATTGCTGGCACCGGGGCTGACTTCACGGGCACAGGCAGGCCGTAAAAAAACCAACAAAGTTGCCTGTTTTAAAGAAGGGCCTGCTACAGGTAAGTATACGCCAGAAATTTATTTGCAGGGAGCAGTTGTAGAAACCCACAGCAAAGTCCCCAAAGTTTCTCTCACCCAGCCCAACGCGTTTCATGTACGACACTTCCTCAGGGGCTCAGGGTCGACAGTCAATGCTTCGGCATTTTGAACAGCATCCATTAATATTCGCATTACCCCGCCTCCAGGGGCGTGACCAACCATGGCCTTCTGGTAATTGTAGTGCGGTCATGTTGCTCCAGTGAGCTGCCGTTGCTGAGACTGTTTTCTTCACAATTTATAATCCAAGTGGAGTGTGGTACGATGTCTACGGGCATCACTCTGCTTATAGTTCCTTCAAGTACGGCACCTGTTTCCATCACAGATCACGCTGTGTGACGCGACCACAGGAGTGCCATTGCTGGCACTGGGGCTGACTTCACCGGCACAGGCAGGCCGTAAAAAATCCAACAAAGTTGCCTGTTTTAAAGAAGGGCCCGCTACAGGTAAGTATACGCCAGAAATTTATTTGCAGGGAGCAGTTGTAGAAACCCACAGCAAAGTCCACAAGGTTTCTCTCACCCAGCCCAACGCATTTCATGTACGACACTTCCTCAGGGGCTCAGGGTCGACAGTCAATGCTTCGGCATTTTGAACAGCACCCATTAATATTCGCATTACCCCGCCTCCAAGGGCGTGACCAACCATGGCCTTCTGGTAATTGTAGTGCGGTCATGTTGCTCCAGTGAGCTGCCGTTGCTGAGACTGTTTTCTTCACAATTTATAATCCAAGTGGAGTGTGGTACGATGTCTACGGGCATCACTCTGCTTATAGTTCCTTCAAATACGGCACCTGTTTCCATCGCAGATCACGCCATGTGACGCGACCACAGGAGTGCCATTGCTGGCACCGGGGCTGACTTCACGGGCACAGGCAGGCCGTAAAAAATCCAACAAAGTTGCCTGTTTTAAAGAAGGGCCTGCTACAGGTAAGTATACGCCAGAAATTTATTTGCAGGGAGCAGTTGTAGAAACCCACAGCAAAGTCCCCAAAGTTTCTCTCACCCAGCCCAACGCGTTTCATGTACGACACTTCCTCAGGGGCTCAGGGTCGACAGTCAATGCTTCGGCATTTTGAGCAGCATCCATTAATATTCGCATTACCCCGCCTCCAGGGGCGTGACCAACCATGGCCTTCTGGTAATTGTAGTGCGGTCATGTTGCTCAAGTGAGCTGCCGTTGAGGAGACTGTTTTCTTCACAATTTATAATCCAAGTGGAGTGTGGTACGATGTCTACGGGCATCACTCTGCTTATAGTTCCTTCAAATTGTTGGATTGTGAAGAAAACAGTCTCCTCAACGGCAGCTCACTGGAGCAACATGACCGCACTACAATTACCAGAAGGCCATGAAAGATGCTGTTCAAAATGCCGAAGCATTGACTGTCGACCCTGAGCCCCTGAGGCAGTGTCGTACATGAAACGCGTTGGGCTGGGTGAGAGAAACTTTGTGGACTTTGCTGTGGGTTTCTACAACTGCTCCCTGCAAATAAATTTCCGGCGTATACTTACCTGTAGCGGGCCCTTCTTTAAAACAGGCAACTTTGTTGGATTTTTTACGGCCTGCCTGTGCCGGTGAAGTCAGCCCCAGTGCCAGCAATGGCACTCCTGTGGTCGCGTCACATGGCGTGATCTTCGATGGAAACAGGTGCCGTATTTGAAGGAACTATAAGCAGAGTGATGCCCGTAGACATTGTACCACACTCCACTTGGATTATAAATTGTGAAGAAAACAGTCTCAGCAACGGCAGCTCACTGGAGCAACATGACCGCACTACAATTACCAGAAGGCCATGGTTGGTCACGCCCCTGGAGGCGGGGTAATGCGAATATTAATGGATGCTGTTCAAAATGCTGAAGCATTGACTGTCGACCCCGAGCCCCTGAGGAAGTGTCGTACATGAAATGCGTTGGGCTGGGTGAGAGAAACTTTGTGGACTTTGCTGTGGGTTTCTACAACTGCTCCCTGCAAATAAATTTCTGGCGTATACTTACCTGTAGCGGGCCCTTCTTTAAAACAGGCAACTTTGTTGGATATATATATATATATGTATATATTATATATATATATATATATATATATATATATATATATATATATTTATTCACTGAAAAAACCACAGGTTTCACACACGTTCTAGTTAGGAATTAGCATTTAAAAAACCTTTGAAATTCACTGAAAAAAACATAGGTTTCACACCAATTATAGTTAGCTGGACATTTCACTCATACAAAACCTTTGAAATTCCCCCGTTATAGTTAGTTCAGCTAACTATAACTCGTGCGACTGCAATGCACTGCTGATGAGTCACATATTACATCACTCATGACATGGTCAATGACATCACTCATGACATCACTGATGACATCTCAAATGACATCACTGAAACCTATGGTTTTTTCAGTGAATTTCAAAGGTTTTTTAAATGCTAATTCCTAACTATAACGTGTGTGAAACCTATGGTTTTTTCAGTGAATTTCAAAGGTTTTTTAAATGCTAATTCCTAACTATAACGTGTGTGAAACCTATGGTTTTTTCAGTGAATTTGCAAGGTTTTTTAAATGCTAATTCCCAACTATAATGTGTGTAAAACCTATGGTTTTTAAGTGAATTTCAAAGGTTTTGAAAAATGATAATTATTAAATGTATTAATTGTTATATTTTTTTATACCGATTTACTATATATATATATATTACCAACTGGCGCGCGCCAGTAGGTAGTGATAAATAGGATCGTTTTCCATAGGAAATCCGCAACATTCTATTGGGAATAACTTTGGCGCCGAATGAGGGATCTGCCTGTAATTTTCCTTAACTTTGCCTCGCTGCGCTCCGCTCCTTCCCTGGAAGTGTCGGGGGGATCCGTCAAGCGGGGGCCGAGATAAAAGGGGGCTCCCAAAACGTGTTTTCCCCATGTTAATTTCCATAGGGCGGTTGGACTCACTTTTAGCCCGAACGGCTGAATGGATTTCCACCAAACTTGGCAAAATTGTAGGGACTGGTACCCCGATGTGCCTTTGCTATGTCTCAAGATATATGCCCCAGTGGTTTTTACGAAAATTAACTTTGAAAACATATATATTGAGCTACATTGGGCTATATATATGTTAGAGCCCAAATGTAGCCCAATGTAGCCCAATGTAGCCCAATGTAGCCCAAAGATGGCCACCAGAGACAAAAAAAACAAATGTAGCCCAAATATCAGCCAGATGTAGCCCAACTATAGCCCAATGACAGAATGTCCCAGAGTGTTCTAAAGAACAACTAGAGCGCTGACAGTCTTACTTATGACAAAAGTATGGCACACCTGAAGTCATCTTGATTGGAATAAAGTATTAACACTTAAAACATTTAATTTGCAAAGGAACAAAATGAGGGGGTTCATTTTGCCATAGAAATTATGATTAGTGCTGAAGAAAGAAAAATTAGGGCACATTTTGAGTGACTTCTAAAATCCTCTTATATTTCATTAAAAAACATTCTGATATGCAGTCTCCCAAGATGGCCACCAGAGACAAAAGAGCCCAAATGTAGCCCAAATATCAGCCAGATGTAGCCCAACTATAGCCCAATGACAGAATGTCCCAGAGTGTTCTAAAGAACAACTAGAACGCTAACAGTCTTACTTATGACAAAAGTATGGCACACCTGAAGTCATCTTGATTGGAATAAAGTGGTAACACTTAATACATTTAATTTGAAAAGGAACAAAATGAGGGGTTTCATTTTGCCATAGAATTTTTTTATATATATATATATATTACCTACTGGCGGTCGCCAGTAGGTATATATAGTTAGGATTTTTTTGAATAGGGATTTCTGAAAATTCTATGTTGAATAACTTTGGCGTTGATGGACGGAATTGGCTGAAATTTTCAGGAATATGGCACATTTTGTTTCTGATGTCATGAGTGATGTCACTGACCATGTCATGAGTGATGTAATATGTGACGTCATCAGCAGTGCATTGCACGCGCAAGTTATAGTGAGTCCAACTAACTATAACGTGGGAATTTCAATGGTTTTATGCGAGTAAAATTTCCACCTAACTATAACTGGTGTGAAACCTATGGCTTTTTCAGTGAATATATATATAGATAGATAGATAGATAGATAGATAGATAGATAGATAGATAGATAGATAGATAGATAGATAGATAGATAGATAGATAGATAGATAGATAGATAGATAGATAGATAGACAGATAGATTGATTATTCTGGGCAACTCGACAACTTCAGGAATGAGGTCAGGCACTAGAGGTCCCTACCCATGTCTCTACTATGTTCAAAAAGATGGTCCTACTCAAACTCCTTTATGTACTCCAAAATACTACTTACAGGATCCCACCGGATGTCTTCAGGAAGGTGGAAGTGGAAGTTAGACTGATGCTGTGGAATGGAGGCAGCACATATAGCATTGACTAAACTAATAAGGGAATGTCTATGTTGTCGGATTTGCACTGCCAGACATCCAGAAATACTACAGGCATCACAGAGGGTAGTCATCAACAAATGGTCCTTTTCACAGAAAACGAGCCAACTGAGAGAGCAGATTGAGTGGCTGTGGAAAAGAGGGGATACCGAGCTGCTTTGTATGGATCACATATGAGGGCAGACATGCCTGTACATACTGAGTCAGTATGTAGAGCCTGGTAGGAAGCCAGTATATACCTGGCATGGAAGAACGTATTAACAAATGAAACCCTAATGGGACACTGAGGCACTAGCAGATGTGGGGAAAACGCAGAGATCCTGCAAAAAGAAAAGGATAGAAATCAGCAAATTGGGAGTCTTATGGCAAGATTGAGGCTGATCCAGGGGGTGCCCTTTGGGAGCAGTATCAGATGGCAGAGACGGATGTCATACCTCCAGATTCCACATGCCATGTTGACCCACATAGCGGCAGAAGCTGAGGTTGTGAATGCATCCTCGCTGGATGACCACTTTTTGTCAGATTCCCCTACCAAAAAGCCATCTTGCTGATCTATAGAAAGTTGCTCAACAACTCCCTGAATGTTCTGGGAAAGTTAAAGAATGACTGGGAATCTGATCTGTAGGACATTGATGAAGGGGAGTGGAAGGAGGTGCTCAGATCACCCAGAAAGACAGCAATTCCGGCCAGCTTCCGACTGGACCAGTTACATATTCTTCACAGAGGCTACTATACAAAAACTATGAGACATATGTACATAGCTAAATACCGGTCAGTAATGGCCGAAAATGGGTAAATTTCCCATTACCGACCGGTATTTAGCCCTTTGTGATGTAGGATGCTGGATTTAAGGATTCGGTAATTTACTGATTTGTTATTTTAAGGAATCGTAAAATACCGATTCCTTAATTTAAGGAATTGAATTGGTAAATTACCGAATCCTTAAATCCTATGTAGGGAGCACTCAAGTAAGTGCATTTCTGCTTTCAGGATTCGTTATTTACCACCAACCACAAGTTGGTGGTAAATACCGAATACCTTAAAGCAATTTTGTGGTTTTTTAAAAGTGCCATGTGTCAGACCTACATGCCCTTAGGGCAGGTATGTGCGCCACATGTGCACACATGCACGATTCAGGGGTGCAACAGGGTGTCAATGTGACACCCTGCCACGAATATGCTCCCCATATTACCGATTCGGTATTTACCGATTCGGTAATAGTGAATGGCTTCCCATTCATTCCTATGGGCCTCAAGGCCCATAGGAATGAATGGGAAGCCATTCATACCGAATACTGAATCAGTAATAACGAATATTACCGAATCGGTACAATTTACGGATTTTTTTACCTACATTCTATTTACCGATTCTTAAATACCGAATCGGTAAAATTCGGTATTCAGGAATCGGTAATTAGAAATTACCTACATATGGCGCAAAGTTCTTTAAAATGGGGAAAATAGTTTTGGCCAGTGCTTAATTTGTAAAATAATAAGTGCCAGGGCCTGACTAGGAGATCACTGCAGCTTGCACCCCCCATAGCCCCTGTCATCCCTGCCAAAACAACTAATAACTATCTCTCTCGCCTGCAAGAACGACAGATCATATTATTGCAAGTATCCAAAGCTAAGGGAATGGTTGAGGAGGCAGGTATTAGTAATTTCTAACGCATATTGTATTCATAACCAACAGTTGTTCTGCTCATCTCCAAATGTGATAAGCAGTGCCACCATTTGGCAGACTGTCCAAATTCCAGTGTGTTGACAATTAGGTGCTTGTGCTGAGCACCGGAAACCACCTGCTCAAATTAAGCACTGGGTTTGACTCTCTGTTCCAGGGGATGCAACCAATTGGGAACATTTCTCCAAACCCTAAGGGACTGCCTGATGTTAACTGGGTATTGGATGGCAGCATGGACATGCCTGATGCACGTCACCAGAAACCATGCTGAACTCTCCCCCAAGGCAATGGTACTCAACACCTGGGAAGACGAAATGCAATGCCCACATACAAAAACCCTCATTATGTTGGGGCTGATAGTTGCAAAAAGAAATGTGGTCTAGTAAGGGGGATCTAGCATGCTTACAGACTTGGGGAAAAGAGATGGGGACGAAAGTCTAACTTTACGACTTTTGGTATTCACAAAGGGCATTCACCATTTGTAAATGGCCTTTGTGAATACTAAAAGTTGAACTTTATGACTTTCAGTATTCACAAAGGGCATTTACGAGTAGTACATGCCCTTTGTGAATTCCAAAAGTCGTCAGTTAGACTTTCGTCTCATTTTACCTTTGCAAATTGGGCCCATGGATTGGTTAATGTTGGTGGAGAGACAGGTTTATGAGGGATGGGGTTACCCCAAAAAGTGGCTAAAAATATGGAAGCAATGGCAAATGTACAGGGGACTGCCAGACACTGACCTGTGATTGAGAGAAAAAGACCATCTCTAGTACAGTGGTGATTGAAAAAAACATTACTGGTGCTGACAAGCGAAAAAGGGCATGGCGGACCCACAAGAAGCAAGTTATGTGACCTACATACTATGTTGTATAGCTATTCTGTACTTTCTATGATCTTTATCAGCTGTAAAATGAATACAATGTTTATTAAAATAAGAATGCTGGGATTTGCAGCCTTTCAGTTCACATTATAGGAATCTGTGCATGCTTTAGTGCTGGTGGCTGAAAAACAAGTAGACTGCCAAATGACAGCAGTGAAGTACTCTGTGATTTCTACTAGAATCAGTTGAAAATGAAATTCTCCTTTCTTTGCATTTGCTTGAGATTCCAAGACGCTTTGAAAATTCAGTGCTGCCCAAACATATAGCAATGTCGACTGGGCTAAAAAATGTTTGTCCAGTAATTTGCCATTTTCCGTTCTAAGGAGGTCATTAGGATGGCGGTCGGACTTGAGTCCGTCCGTCATCCTGTGGTAAACCGGGACGGTCCGCAATATATGCGGCGGTCCCGCATACCATATCAGGATGCGACCGCCACCATGGCGGTCGCATTTTGGGTTTTAACATTGCGGCGGATGCTGCTCACAGCAGCACCCACCACGAAGTGAAAAACCATGTGGTGCATTTCACTGCACTACGTTGCAGGCACCACACGGTGCCTGCCAAGTAGTGCTGTGAAATGTAGGGGGTACCATGGGTACCCCCCAAGTGCACTTTCACCTCCCCCAAACACATGGGGGGCCGCAAAAGGTCCCCCTAAGTAATCCCCAGATGCCTTTCCATGGCAGCATCATCGCCATGGAAAGGCCTGCAATTTCCATCATCATAATTTGGTGGACGGTGCCTGCTAGGCACCGCCACCATTTTATGGTCCCTGGACCATCCGCCAGGCAATCTGAATGATTGCTTATGGCGGACAAATGGCGGACAGTCTTTCCGTCCGCCGCGGTCAGGAAACGATTCCCCCTGCCATCCTAATTCAGCAAGGGGAAACTCGTGGACGGTGGAAGGACCGCCACCACCAGCCATGCGGTGGCGGTCCTTCCACCATCCTAATCGACCCCTAAGATCCTTACCATGTGATTCATGTGGATCCTGGTGGACTGAGTCAAATGCACCTTTAATGTGCCATACATGTTACCTTACTATCCTAATGCACTATTGTACATTCTGCAGAACGATTGTACTTATTAGGTCTGGCGTTAGGCAAGACCTTTTGATTTTACTAAAATTATATTCGTAATATACTTATTGGGGCTTTCAGTCAGCTATCTTCATCGATGGGTCTGTGGTTGACATTCAACTTTTTCTTTCTCCCACTACTGGATACAGCATGAGGTAGTAGGAGAGCCCACTCCAGATATTAGCTAACTTTACAGTGAATTACTGCATTTGCACTCTCAAAGGCAGCACACCCATGCACAAAATACACTTCCGTGCCAGAGACTACAATGGCAAGTAGTGGATTTTAAGACCAAAAATATGTTTTTGCTTTGCGGCAATATTTTTTTTTTTTAAAAGATATTGCAAGGGCCCAGGAACTCAAGAAACAAAGATTCACAAAAGCCATGATACAACAAAAAGAGCATTGGCCAAGCCAAAAGGCTGTCATCTAATACCACTCCTATTATCTTTGACAATGCTGATTTTTGAGTCATAGTATTTCTGCATTTCAGTACCTAATTTGGAAATCGGGGCATTTTGCATGCTTCCATTAGGACCTCCTGATCCCTTGCTTTCAAAACTGTTTAATAGTAACCGCTTTCCGTGTTCGGTATGTGATCTGTGACAGAAATACAAGGGGGGGCCAATAGGCCCCCACGCAAGCATGGCGGGGCCCGGTCCCTCCCACAACCCGTCCCCTTCGGGGCCGCGTTCCTCGCCCCCTCGCCCCGGAAGTACTGGTGTGCTTCCGGGGCGAGGGGGCGGGGTCGCGGCGGCGAAGGGGTTAAGAGCCTGGGGAGCGCGGGAAGCGGCCTCTTTGTGCCCGCGCTCCCCGGGCTCGCTCCTCGCCCCACCGTGGGGCCGTTTAATTTTCTCTGGTTTTTATTTCAGGTGCCGGCGGATTCTAGGGGCTTCGGGATCGCCTGGTTCCAGCCGACGTACGGCGGAAAGAATAGCGGGAGGACTCCGGTTATTTTTCTCTCGTTCTTCATTTCAGGTGCCTGAGGATTGCGGGGGGCTGCGGTGATCGCCTGGTTTTTCTGACGACGTACTGCGGAAGGACTGCGGGAGGACTGCGGTGTCGTCGCGGAGCGGATTCACCATCAATCAGAAGGAAGGCCGAGAGTGGGCAGGACAGTTGGGCGTTAGGTGAGCCACGGGTGCTGTGTTTTTTCGTTATGCGGGGCTCTAAGGACTGGATGTCAGTTTTTCACCTGCTCAAATGCAATCAAACCATGAGGCTTACCTTACTGAGTGTTTTAAATTATAATGAGGGGCCATCCAAGTGTGTACCTTGCTATGCTAAGTTCGAACAGCATCATACATTGAAGGAGTGTCTTCTGCTACTGAATCCTATAACATGTCTCACGCAGCCATGACAAAATGATCTAAACCCATTTTTGCTCAGTAATAAATGTTGCCTCCGGGCTACGCTGACGGGGAGACGGGGGTCCGATTATGCCGGTATGTGCCATGGGGGTGATTAGGCCTGTCCGTGCCATGTGCCATGGGGGTTTGAATACTTGGGGCAGTGTGGACATGGGGGGTGCGTCGGAAAGGAGCTTACTAGTTTGTCTGTGAAAGGTGAGGCAGTTTACGAACCTTAGTTGTGTCTCACATCATATTCTAACTGGACATTACCAGTGAGGGGATTCAGCTAGAGGAATTGCACTTGACGAACAACGGGACTTGTTCTGCCAGTTGTATGTTTTGCAGGGCAATGTTAATGTTTATCGATTCTCAGTTAACAAAAGACCACTACATGATAAAGGAACGTTTAATTTCTGTGCAAGAATTTTCTTGGGGCTAGAATATCGCTGTTTATCTACTTCACTTGTGGCACTCAAAAGGTTAGTACTGCTGTGTTTGTGCTGCGGCATTACCATGCTTGTCCTAATAAGTTTTGTTATTACGGATGATACAGCTGGGATATTAATCCTTTCAGCACTTGTGGTATACTATGTCCTGCAGCAAAAAAGGGGCATAAGAGGCACACAGGTTCTTTGCCGCAGCCGGCATTCAGGAGTGTAAGAAATTGGGTCATAGAGTATGGCGATGTAAGCCGGTCCTGCAGGACGACGGGGCAGAGCAGGCCTGCGCTCCCAGATTTATTATATGGGTGGGATGAATTACCAGGATAGCGCTACTCCCCCCTTCCCCTGAACTCTGATGTGGACGAACAGTGGCGAGTGCTGAATCACTCACGTCTCGGTTGCATTGAAAGGGCCGACCATAATAGGGCGCAAACATTTTCAGAGGGGAGAATTTATGCCACCAAGGCCGGTGGGGCGTTTGTCCTTGTGCCTGCTGTGTTTAGCACACTTTAGAGTAACATACCTCAGATTGTACTTTGTTTTCCTCTTGTGGTCTGCACACGGGTCACTTCCTGCCTGTGCAGTTTTGGCTACCTATGAATTTTGTTTGCTCGCATTTGTCGCTATTACCTCAAGTAACTTAACGTCTGCTTTGGTAGTCTGTTCTCGGGGACTGTTCTCATCATGTTGCATTGTTGTTCTTATCGCGAAGCGCTATGTCGCCGTTGGGTAAAGTCCGCGCTATATGTAAAAGCATAAATACATAAATAAAGACCCAGGGCAGGAGCACTTTAGGGCATACAGCTGCCATAAAAAGCAGATAAGTAAGATGGAGGGTACCACCACGTCAATAGGTTTCCCCTTCCATTGCTCATTTTGAGGAAGGCTTCGTAGGTGCAATTTTAGACGCTGCACTGGCTGGCATGAAGATGCACGGAGGCAATATTAACGGGTGGTGAGATTCGTTCGTGATAAATAGATTGGTTAAACGGTCTATGCTGCCATCTAGTGCGCCAATAACGTCACCACTTGCACAATGCCGCGAGAATAGACTGTCTTTGTAAAGCACATCTTTCATATGCGTGATGTTAGTCCCTGGCATGGGCCTGGGATATTAACTCCTAAACATTTAGAGATGAGTGGTGCACAGTACTGGTGTTCGCTTTAGGCAAAGGTACATTAAATATTACATAATAGTGTCTCATTTCTCTAATGAACACTAATGATAAACTTGGCTAGCCACAGCACGGGAGTGCTTGAAACAAAGCACGAACTTTTCTGCCCAGCAGAGGATTATCCAGTTCTTGTTTCATAATTGCTCCCCAGAGAAGTTTCTTTTCATACATTAGTGGGTAATGATGATTACCGATCATGCCCCGGGACCTGGGTCATCAGTTAGCGGCTACTGGGTGTCTCCCTTTGTCAGACATTTATCTCTATAGAACTGAGGGTGGGTGGATAGAGTATTACTGCACGTGGGCGACAGAGTTTTCTGTACACTAAATTCTAGCCTGTCCCTACCTTTTACGTCAATTAGGATTAAATTGCCATTAAAACACATATCTTGGGATTAAGGTGGAAACAGGATAGGCTCAACTCCTTTCTGTATAAAGAGCCACAGTGGAATAATATTTCATGCTAGAAGTGACGTTAGTAGTCCAGTTCAGTTTCAAATGCCCTGAGTGGATGTATTACTGTTTACACGTTTATATCAAGTACTGTTTTGCTCCAGTTTGGTGGTGAAGGGTTGCGCGATGGTTAGAGTGGCAGACCCTGATGCAGAGGTCTAGCCCGGGACCAGGGGTCAATCCCCCGTCTTGGCGGGTTTTTGGGCTCAAGTACCAGCAACTGCCAGCCTCTGATGTTCACGAATTTTCATTTAAGTACAATGGTGGGGTAGGATAAGTACTATCCCAGATCCTATCACACCTGTTTACAAACAAGTTGGTCCAGGGAATTGTTGACCGGGGGACCACCTGCTACTGGGGATTGCATTAAGGCAGTGGGAATTTTAAGTAGAATTGTGTTGGTAGGTTAGGTACTATCCCACATCCTATCACACCTGTTTACAAACGAGTGGGTTCAGGACATAGTTGGCCAGGGTGACCACCGGCTACTGGTGATAGCAATATGGCAAGGGGCCATGTTAGCTCACAAGTTATTCAAAAGGATGGGTCAGGGCCATAATTGCCTGCTGAAATGGGAAGAATTTTATCTTTTTCGTTAAATCAGGAATGTCCAATGTAGGCACAGGAGGGCTGCACCCATGACAGATTTGCAGGAAAACCAACACGCTTTAAAAAATGTTATATGTAGAGGCACTGTATCTAAATGCATTTAATATGTTAATTCTAAGCTCAGGGATGCCGCCCATTGTACACCTACAGTGGGGCAAGAACACGTCAAACGATCATTTGTCAGAATGGTTGAGTGCAAGGAGCATGAAAAGCTGCCCACATGGGTTTAAATACTGTGACATTAGGATAACAGTTGCTGTGCCCTCGCTGTTCCTTTATGACTCAGCGACAAGACAGTCGTGGTAGCTACTTATGTGGTAGTTAGACAATGTGACCATGATGGCTGGGCGGGCACTGCAATCTGATCCCTGCTTGACACCGGCCTTGCACTGACCCCGCAACCCCATAATAATTTTTTCTGGGTGCGGGAATTTTTGGGTGTTTCCACTTCACCTGGGTATCTGCCCGCTACTCACAACGATAACATGGCAGAGTGGTCTACGTAATCGACAATAATAGTTCGGGGTGACCGGGGGGCTTGCTGATTCAAGTTACACTTGCGTACGTGCTTGCCTAGGCCTATATGCACTTGCGTGTCGACTTAACAGCATTTGGCACTTAATTCTTCCCCACCTGTTTTTTTTTTTTTTTTTTTTTTTTTTTTTTTTTTTTGCCTAAGTAAGTCAGCCATACCAAAGGTCAGCCAGGAAAATTGCCATTCCATAGTAGGCCTGTTAGTTTCAGGTACTTTCCCCAGAGGACATAGAGCACGCAAAAAACTCACGATAGTAGAGTGGATCTAAAGAGGATGGTCGTGACCATGCCTAAATCCCATCTCTGATACTGCGGGTGCTCTTATATGGGCAGGTGGGTCAGACAGATTTGCAGATGAACAAGGCTGAACTGGGGGTGGCAGAATGGGTTGATGAACGGTAACACATTAAACCCTGATCTGTTGAAACTAATGTTGCATCATGATTTACAATAGGTGGCAGTGTACTATCAATTGATTGGACAATCATGGGTGGCAACGGGGGGGCCACCTGCTACTTGCAACTTGTTAGGGAAACGATGCTCAGTCTGGGATCATGAGAATAATACTTATAGGTTATGGTTGCCCCTTAGTTGTATTACGCGTTGCCACTGTCAGCCACGATCCAAGTCAACAGTCAGGCGCAAGGGGTTCGATACTTAGAACACGTATATCTCATCAAGTTGTGATTGGGTGGGTGCCAATACAAACGGACTGTCCCTTTTTAACTGTTATCCTAATCATCGTTAAGGAGTCATGAGGGCGTTATGGTATGCACTGGGGACTCCATGCTTTGTGGCAATACACTACACACTGGGTAGTATTTGTTAATGAAGGCCATTTTTTCAGGGTACTCTTCATAACACTGATACAGTCACGCTACAGGGGACACAAACTCAGGCTATGCTCAACACTTAGTCGGAAGTGTTTAGGAGTAGGCATCTGACGCTAATCGTATCTCAAACGTGGCAAGGGATGGCAATGTAAGACTAGCACATGTACTGCAGTTATCGCCAGAAACACTAATGGTTTGTGTTTATCTTTTCCATTTATGTGTGGCCGGGTCCATGGTGGATATCTGGAGTGCTCCGCATCACAAAGCTGCTACAGGTGGACAGCCCATGGGATGCTGACGTCAGGTAGAGGATGGCAAACAGCAACGCAAGTGTGATGGTCGAGCGATTAAAAAACGCAGGAGGTGCCAACACAGAGTTGATTGTTTCGGTGTGTAAGCCCTTATATGGGGCTGGCGGCAGTAACGTAGCAGGATGTGGCTTCACAAAAAATTGCAGTATTTGCCGTCACAGGAAAATGTATACCTTCAGTAACGGCGCCTGTGCACGCAGGGCCACCAGTGTCAGATATGCATAGATCACCAATTGGTAAGTGACAACGGTAGAGATGGGGCAGTACACAAGGGTATGCAGTCCTAGCCTCGGCAACCCCAGGAAGGATAGGCCTATGCAGCGCCTCGTTTCCCCGGTTCAGGAAGTGGGGACTTCCATGGTAAAAGTAGTATCAGGCACTTAACCCTTTCCAGGCGTAATGGCTGGGTGTGGATGGTTAGCAGACTGTACAGTATACCAGTGGGAAGGGTAGAATGTAGTACCAGGTTTCCCCCGGTCATAGCATCTGCAGGGAGCCTCGAGAGGCGTGCCCCCCACACCCTCAGTCATGTTAGGGCATGGGGTAACGGTGATAGGACACAGACGGCACCATAGGGGGGGCTCGGTTTCCCCCAGGCTGAACGTAAGAGGAGTGGGGGGGCTAGGCGAGTGCAAGGAGTCACTCGGTGAAGAATCACTCGATAAAGAGGATCAACACTTGGTTTGAGAAACTATGTCATACACATTAAGCGCAGAATATCCCACAGGGGGTCATCGCAGGACCAAGTAGACTAACAGTCGGTGGATCAATCACAGGGTGGGGGTTCCGGTAGACAGTTGGGGATGCCCTAGGGATAGGGAATTAAATAGTAGGGGTAGAGGGTTTTTGGATTAGGAAGTTATGACCTTTCAGTGTAGGCGGTTTGGGGGGGGGCCAGATAGTCGGTTAACTACCTGGCCTGTGGCGGTAAGGTCATTAATCGGTGAGCAGCATTTTAAGGTCCTTACGGGGGGGGCGGACCCATTCACGAAAGGGGCCGCCCGCGGGAGGGGCCATTTGGTCTCTCTCAGAACTTCAGGGGCAGGAGATGGTCTCCATTAATTTAAAGGGTGCGGGGGAGGGAGTTTACGCTTTCCTCAGGCTGGTAGCCACCCCTCACAACACTATGACGTCATTAAGGTGCGCGAGTGTCTGGGCCCTCCTGTTATGGTTAAATGGAGTTCGGGGAGCGCACGTGGGTGTAACGTGCCCTGGGTTGCGCATGCGCATCTTCAACGCGAGAGCGCAGCTGTAAAAGGATCTGACACCGGTTGGCGACCTTGCCCTAGGCCTTTATTAAAGTTATTAAAAAGTTATTAAGTATTGGAAATATTAGAATGCAGTTTAATTTTCAGGATGATTAGATTACGTTAGGAGACACGCTGTATTAGCTATTTGTTAAGGTTAGCCCATCATACCATGTCGAAACGGATGTCAATCTAATATTCTGAAAAGTGTGCATTTTAATAATTATCAGAAATGTTTATTTGATTAAAATTTTTGATTTGTTTTTATATTTTAATAAATACGGCCAGGGGGGGGGCCCCGTACCCCCCCTTGACTTCCAAAGACCCCCATGTGTTGACTGGTTGAGTTGGGTAATTCAGTCAGTGTTCAAGGGGGGAGGTGGCCGGCAGTCCAAGACCATGATACAAGGGGGGGCCAATAGGCCCCCACGCAAGCATGGCGGGGCCCGGTCCCTCCCACAACCCGTCCCCTTCGGGGCCGCGTTCCTCGCCCCCTCGCCCCGGAAGTACTGGTGTGCTTCCGGGGCGAGGGGGCGGGGTCGCGGCGGCGAAGGGGTTAAGAGCCTGGGGAGCGCGGGAAGCGGCCTCTTTGTGCCCGCGCTCCCCGGGCTCGCTCCTCGCCCCACCGTGGGGCCGTTTAATTTTCCCCACCCTCCATCCCTTATTTAGCAGACCTTGGGGCTTGGCAAAATGGTGAGTATCAGGTTTTGTCAATGTGCCGGAACATAGATGTAAGGGGGACTTGATCCAGTAGGCCTGGAATTTCCTGTGTACTGGAAGGAAGTACAGAATTTAAACGTTGGTGCAGTGCCGTGATTTTAACCAATTCTTTCCTTAGGCCCCTTTTTTCCCGCTTACAGGAGTAATTATATATGTGATGTTATGCTTTGCTGTGTGTTAACAATTTTATCCTTAGGCCCTTTTTCCTTTTAGAATAGCATTGTCGTATTTATTATGTGTGTCTGGCGGTAAGGTCATTAATCGGTGAGCAGCATTTTAAGGTCCTTACGGGGGGGGCGGACCCATTCACGAAAGGGGCCGCCCGCGGGAGGGGCCATTTGGTCTCTCTCAGAACTTCAGGGGCAGGAGATGGTCTCCATTAATTTAAAGGGTGCGGGGGAGGGAGTTTACGCTTTCCTCAGGCTGGTAGCCACCCCTCACAACACTATGACGTCATTAAGGTGCGCGAGTGTCTGGGCCCTCCTGTTATGGTTAAATGGAGTTCGGGGAGCGCACGTGGGTGTAACGTGCCCTGGGTTGCGCATGCGCATCTTCAACGCGAGAGCGCAGCTGTAAAAGGATCTGACACCGGTTGGCGACCTTGCCCTAGGCCTTTATTAAAGTTATTAAAAAGTTATTAAGTATTGGAAATATTAGAATGCAGTTTAATTTTCAGGATGATTAGATTACGTTAGGAGACACGCTGTATTAGCTATTTGTTAAGGTTAGCCCATCATACCATGTCGAAACGGATGTCAATCTAATATTCTGAAAAGTGTGCATTTTAATAATTATCAGAAATGTTTATTTGATTAAAATTTTTGATTTGTTTTTATATTTTAATAAATACGGCCAGGGGGGGGGCCCCGTACCCCCCCTTGACTTCCAAAGACCCCCATGTGTTGACTGGTTGAGTTGGGTAATTCAGTCAGTGTTCAAGGGGGGAGGTGGCCGGCAGTCCAAGACCATGATATTTAGTTTCATTGTGACGTTGACGCTTTGAGTTGTGTGCCTCTGTATGACATTGTCCAAGAGTAATTGTGTCGAATTAAACAAAAGAGCTTCTTTTGGGTAAACGGAGTCAGTTACTAAGAGGAGCGTGACGTTGGGCTGCTGAAGATCACAAGGGCTACTAATGACGACTTTCAGAATATTACACTGTCTTGTAAATGACATTCGTCAGGAGGCAGTGGGGTGGGGTTCATGGACATCATTTACGGGTCGCCAGGTGTCACAGCTGCGACCTCTGGCTTGGCCTTGCTGCCTTTGTGAGGTGGCGAAATGAGTGCCTGGAACACAGGTGAAGCTCATTCCAGTTTGGAGCTCCATTTTCCTAGTTTTCTTTACAATTTTTTTACTACACAAATAGTGAATAAGATTATTCAACTATTAGTGTAATAAAAAATGGAGTACAATGAGTGAGGATAGACTCTATGTGACAGCTAAGGTAGGTACAAAAAAATGCTTTTAAATGTATGTTTATGCATGCTTGCAGGTGAGTGTGTTTATCTGAGAGGGAGCGCGTGAATGTATGTGTATGTTTAGGCAGGTGTGTGTGAGTCAAATTAAAGTGTGATGTCCCTTCCGCTACCCCTGTGGTGAATTGACGCCAATGGTGGGGTTGCCTTGCACAGACTAGAACCTGTTACATCCATGATGCAGTTCAGGACAGGCAAGAGCAGGGGCTGGTCTACAGTATAGCAACATCCGGTGACCACTCAGTCAGGTCGCAGCATAATTGGCTGAGGGTGCCAGCATAACCCCTTAGATATTAGCTGTAGGCCTCTGACTTTGTCAACATATTTGAAACAGTAAATATCGAAGGCCGCTCCCTTGGTCGGAAGGGAGCAGGATGTATAACCCCGCAAGTGGCTGTCATAAGACGAGATGAACACCGCCCGGGGAGTCACGAAAAGATGGAGGGAGCCTGTGACCTGGACGTGGCTGATTTTGATCTGAACATTTTCGAGTCAGGATACCTTGATGTTGTGTGTCAAAGCAGTGGCCACTGCCTCCCTCCGCGTGCGGTGGGCAGGACCTGCCTTCCTTCCCCCTACCCCCTTGATGAACTTCTCCCTGGCCCACCTCTGATCAGCGGAGGGTGACGGGAGGGCGGCGGGAGGCCAGTCTCCCAGGAAATGAAACCTGTTCACACAGCCCAAGTATGCTCCGGACCAGCGTGATTTATATAGACAAGGAATTTCTGGCCGCGGGAACAATAATGTTCTTAAACTTCAGACCCCCTCTCCCTCGCGGAGGCACCTCCCTGGCGGACCAGTGAAATTGGGCGAGCCTGTGCCAGTGCCACTCCCTTCCTCGAGGAACCCCAGACAGGGCGGCCCCGGGGCGGTAAGGGTGAGCGTCAGCGAGGGAGGGCCCCTATCGTTAAACACATCGGTGCACCGGGCTCTCGTATCAAAGAAGACTCGAAACCTGCCTACTTTCCTCACCAAGTCGAGGCATGGAGACATTAGACTTAGTCACTTAGCTGCCCTGCCACATTCATAGTTCTGCCTGTTGCTGAGAAAGGGGTGCAGGAGATGAAAAATGTCTGCCTGCAACATGCCAGACACACACTAGCGGTCAAGAGGGACCATATTGTGTTCTTTCTTACGGACCTATTTGTTTTTTTTCCAGCAGCACCTTTCACACTCGTACCCATCAATCAATACTTACAACTCCATCAAGTATTGGCAAAGGCAATAGTTTGGGCCCCATTGGCTTTGCCAACGCTGTTTATTCATGCTGCACGCAACCCCCATGCTGCGCAGCTTTGCTAAAGAATAAAAAAAATAGCCTTTGAGAAAGTGCAGGCTATGTGTTATTTTGTAGGATTAGTAACTGAAATGGAAAAAAGAAGTACACATGCATGTACTTGTTTTCTTTTAAGGGCACTGGGGAAAGCAACATGGGGGGCAGATGTTGAAGTGTAGGGTGGAAGTAAAACAGAGGGTGCATTTCGGAGAAAGCAACTCAGAGTGAGCGGTGAGAGAAGAGCAAACAGGCGAGAGAAAGAAAATGTGTGAGAGAAGAATAATATATGATCCGCATATACACAATTAGGTATGCCTCCTATTGCCACATGATTTAAAGTCCAATCTGCTCAGATCAGTGTGGGAGCACCACAAGAAGATTTATTGTTAGTCACTACTCAGGCGCAGTAGTTGTGTACATGCAACGTGGACTCTATTAACCCCTGTACGTGGGAATTAGTTTGGCCGTACAATTGCTATCCCTGTGGCTCATAATTTTGGCAACATCGATGTAGGAAATTTGGTTACTGGTTGACAGGGTGAAACCCTACTCAAGCAGCAACCACAATTCTCTTCAGAGTGAAACACAAGCAACCTCCAAATTAACCTTTGCTTAACCCCGTGGTAGCTTCGCACAAAAGCAGTCAGACTTAACTTGGAGACAATATAGAAAGTACTTGTGCAACACACAAACAAGAACAAAGTGAAAACACAACACAAGAAAAATCTCACACTAATTTAGAAAAGTAGAATAACATGTATTAAATTAATTGAGACCAAAATGACAAAAATCCAATCAGTAGAACCAGAGATTAGCAATTTTAAAGATTTATGTAAAAAAAATAGTGCCTAGAAGCACAAAGCGTCAATTTTGGTTATCTAGTCGCTCTGGACTGGGACAAAGTCCCCAGTTTAGGCTGATAATGATAAAGTGCGGCCCGGAAACAGGGACCAAATAGGCCAGCTAAACAAAGTACCTTAAATCTAGGCTGCAGAGTGTTGTGAGATCCCGCATGGAGGATGCGTCGCGCAGTGATAATTCTGAAGGGTTGCGATGCCGGGTCCGGCATTGATGAGGCATCGCGCAGTGGTGGTTCAGTGGAGTTGCGGGGCTGCGGTGAAAGGTTCTGCGATGAGGAGGCATTGTGCAGCGGTGGTTCCAAAGATCTGCGGGGCACTTCATTGGGGATACGACTCACATCAGTGATTCTGATGCAAAGCTGCGATGACTCAATTCTTCTTGGACCACAGCTGGGCTGGCAGAGCACTTTTAGGCCTACTTTCATGCGTCCAGGACTGGGTGGCACCTCTTGGTGGGCAAAACTCACAGCAGACAAGGACCAGGTGCTGGGTTTAAGGTGGTTGGAAATTGTTATGTCCCTGAGGCTCAGATTAGGAGGCCCGACAACTAGCCCTTGGAGTCATTCTGACGGTTCTGGGTTCAATTTACAGGTCCAGTCCTTTTCACTCAGGCAGCAGGGCAGTAGATTAGCAGTCCTTCTTGCAGTAGAGCATCACAGCAGTCCTTAGGAGTCTTCCACAGGTCGAGGCCTGTACTGAAGAGTTGGGTCTGAGGGTCCAATATTTATACCTGATGCCAGATTTGAAGTAGGAGAATGTTCTGGAGGTTTCCACCCCAAAAGGTGTTTGGAATTTCCTGTCTCCCTACCCTGGCCCCAGCTTGTCTGGGGGCTGAAAAGACTACTGTTAAACCCTTTGTGAGTGGTCTGAGCCAGAGCCTTTGTGATGTGGAAGTGTAGTAGTTGACAGTTCGGCCCCCCTATCAAGTATGCTATAGCCCATCCTGCCCAAACCTATTCCCCTTTGTCTGGGAGCAATACACAAAAAACAACTGCCAGCTACATCTAGTCATGTGACCCAAGATACAGGCTGCAGACACCAAACTGTTAGGACTGAAAATGCCAACTTTCTAAAAGTGGCATTTTCAGAATTGAGACTTAAAATCCTACTTCACAACTAAAGAGGGTTTTGGTTTTAAATTACACATTTTTTAGACACCAAACTAGACATTCCTACCTGCTCCCTATTAAAGGTTATCACTTATTAAATGTAATAAGGTAACTCCATGTTGTCCTGTGGTGGAGGCAGGCATTGCAGTTGTGAAAAACAAAATTAACAGTTTCTCACTACCAGGACATGTAAAGGTTAGAGGTACATGTCCAACTTTTTAAAAACACTGCACTCTGCTAGCTGGGCTATTTAGGGATCTATGCTAAGAGTGACTTGTATATATTACAAAGGAACGGTTGCGACTGGCAAAAGGTTTACTTTACCAGGCCAAAATGGTGGTTTAAAACTGCACACACAGGCTGTAATGGCAGGCCTGAGACATGTTTACAAGGCTACTTAAGTTGGTGGCACAATAAGTGCTGAAGATGGTTAGGTTGTTCCGTACATTCTTCTGGTGTCAGCAGTTTCCCCGCTCGCCAGGAGAATGCGCAGAAGGAGGTTGTGGGAGGATTCAAGAATTAGAGGGTTGGCAGTTTGTTTGCTACCGTGAAGGAGAAGATGTATGTTTTCTGCTGGCTTAAATAAACCTTACTTGAGAACATCGGCATGTGAATCTTTACACTGGTGACGAGATACACGTGTAGATACAGCATTGGAAGTGATAGTGTCGTCTAGCAGCTTCAATACAAGTGGCTGGAAGGAGAAGTCTGGACAACTGGTCCGGTATCCATGTAGTATGTCTCCCACAACTGAGGCACAATACAAGTGTGTCATCTTAAGGTACTGTGGAGTATAATGATTATACCAGGATTTCCAAAGCCGCTCTGGGTATTTATGCGATCGGTGCATGCAAACCAGTCCTCTCCTGTCTCTGTCTTCTGGGCGTCCTACTGTGCCACGCAAGCGTCAAATGTGTGGCAGTCATCTTAAATCAGAAAGTTTTGATTTCGATGATCGTCACACCACTATGAATGCCTGCATCTGTTCGGCGACATGCACAACAGGGTTTAGGAGCAGATATTGATTTTCTGAGTGTACGATTTCTAGTGCACGCCAGCCTGCGTGGCGGCCATCTTAAGTCAGGAAAAGTGCTGATTTCGGTGATTGGCACACCACTGTGAATGCGTGCATCTGTCTCCATGACACGCACACAAAATATTGGTTTTCCATTGGGGTACGATTTCTAGTACACGCCAGCCTCAAGCAAGCCCGCAAGAGTGTGTCCATTTTGAACAAAGAAGGGCGCCAGTTCTCGGTCATTGGCACACCACCATCGATGCGTGCATCTCTTGTGGTGACACGCACACCAGACTCATCACATTAAACAAGCATAATTAATAGAAGCAATTATTAGGCAATTAAGCTTGCATTTTAGAAATATACTGAGCTCAGTGCCACACCTTTAAACTATTTTATAGAAGTATTGGAGCATTTTTTGCCATTTATTGTGCTAATTACACGTTTTTGATGATTTGCATACCATCTTCACATGTGACATACACTAAATTCATTCATCTAACAATATTTAAGCGTCCTTTGCTCCTGTGCATTTCATCTGCTGGTATTACACATTTTGTGATATTGGCATATTTATTTTTATTGTGGTTACAGTTTGAGGCACAAAGCGTCATGCTACAAGTAATAGCGCCACCAGCAGCTTTTGTGCCCAATTCTGCATCACCTGAATTAGATTTGGAAAGATGAAAAGAAGGGTTCAAAGTATACTTGGATGCTCTTGAAGGAGATTCATTTACACACATGAAAAAATATGCAATTGTCAGGCATTGTTTGGGTTCAGAAGGCCGCATTATTTTGAAACATATGCCAAAAGAAGTTGTTCTCAGAGGTGAAGGTGATGGGGTGGAAGATGAGTATGCCACAGCCATCAAAGCTCTGAATACACATTTCAAAGCTTGCAAAAACGTAACGTTGGAGAGACGTAAATTCTACAAAAGAACTCAATTACCTGGAAAATCTGCTTCAAGTTATGTTTGTGTGTTATACATTTCAGCGGCCTCTTGTGAATATAAGGTATTCAAAGTAGAAATTAGAAAGGACCAATTACTGGAAAAGACGATCAGTACAAAAGTACAGGAAGCCCTCTTATCCAAACCAGACCTAACATTGCAAAAGGCTTTAGACCTCTCCACGAGGATAGAAAGCACAAGCTCATTTACAGAGCAAATGACATTGTCCGATGGTAAAGCACAGAATGTCATAACGGTCAAAAGAAAGTACGAGAAAGCAAAGGAGTTCCTAGGAAGGACTGATAAGAGTGACAGTAGTAATAACACAGCTAGGAAAAGATTAGAATGCTATAGGTGTGACACTACCAATCATCTTGGGATGCTAGAGTATGTCCAGCTGTGGACAAAACATGTGCCAAATGTTCATAGAACTGTCACTCCGCATGAATGCGTAGGTCAGGTGGAAAAAGTTCACCTAGGAAGGTGCACAATTTGGAATTAACCACTGAAGTGTATTCGTCATCCTGTGAAGAGGATCAAATCTTCACTATCCTGGACATGGAACATACAGAGGAAATATGTGGTGTCAGTTAACATGGGATGAGGAAACCGTTGTGTTCTATCAATATAAATGGTGTAGATAGAGTTCTGGTAGATTCTAGGTTTCAAATTCACTCTAATGAGTGAGAAAGTTTGGAAGGAATCATTCCTAAACCATGATTTAAGACAGTCTTCTATACACCCAGTGGGTTACAGTGGAAAAGTTGTTGATGTTATAGGTGAATTGGATGCCAATTTTGAGTTCAGGGGGAGTAAGTCTAAGGGAATCACATTTGTAGCAAGGGATAACTCATGCCTTTTAGGGTGGAAGGACCAGGGTAATCTAGGTATCATACTGGATCCCAATAACGCTGACCAGATTATACCGAAGAAGAGATTTTTCCAAGTGCAGGTAGTCAAGGAATAATCATGGGAGTTCATGTAGCCTGAAGTTTTCAAGAAGGAATTAGGCCTGTTTAAAGGTTTTAAACATAGGATAGGATTGGTGGAAGGAGCCTAACCTGTTGTGCACAATGTCAGAAGGGTGCCTTTGGCATACAGTCAGAGTTAAAACACGAATTGGCCAAGTAGTGTTCATGTTCACTGATCGAGTCCTCTGACTGGGTGTCTCCAGTGGTTCCTGCTAAAAAGGCTAGTGGTGCCTTACGTATATGTGTGGATTTGCATGATCTCAACAAGCATATATGGGTAGACCAATATCCTTTACGCAATGACATCCACGCTCAAGGGTGCCAAATGGTTTAGTTTGTTGGATATGTCATCCACATATCAACAGATTCAACTGCATGCTGAATCCAGGCATTTCACAGTGTTCAATACACCGGAGGGTCTTTTCCAATTCAAGCGCATGCCCTTTGGTCTTGGTTCCGCTTCAGCAGTTTTCCAGAGAGTTGTAGAGACCATGTTCAAAGGGATGTCAGGAGTAATGGCTTTACAGGATGACGTGTCAGTGTATGGAGCTGACCAAAATCAACACAATGAAAGACTACATCAAGTTTTGACCTTGTTGAAACAAAGAGGTGTGACACTAGGTCTGGATAAGTGCCAGTTGAACATACCCACTGTGGAGTATTTAGGGTATAAGTTGTCATCGGATGGGGTACAGCATAAGTCTACCTCAGTTAAAGCAGTTAAAGAGTTTTGCACTCCGGGTGACGAGGACCAATTGAGGTCTTTGATGGGACTCGTGGAATTTTATGGCTGGTTTGTTCCCAATTGTGCTGCCAAGACCTATAACATGAGACATCTCATTAAAACGAATGTTAGGTTTAGTTGGGACAACAAATGCGCCAAGAAGTTTGAGCAGATTAAACAGAAGGTGGCGCATGCCATTCCCTTCAAGGCGTTTGATACCAAGGGTCAAACTATAATCGTGACTGATGCTAGTCAAAGGGGATTTGGTGCTGTACTCATGCAGCACAGTGGAGGCATGGATGAAGTGATAGCTTTTGCTTCTAGGAGTCAGCGAAGAGCTGAGTCCACTTATTCTGTAATTGAGCAGGAAGCTCTTGCATGCTGGTGGGGCATCATTCATTTCACGCATTATTTGTGTGGTTCAGGGTTTGTAGTACGTGTTTATCATAAACCTCTGGTACAGTTATTTAACAAAAGAGTGGGGAAAAGGCAACCCTCAGAATTGCCAAATGTCAATATAGACATTTGGATCACAATTTGTGTGTTGAGCATGTGCCAGAAAAAAAAAATCTTGTGGCGGATTGCCTTTCTAGGTTAACTAGTTTTTATTATAGTGTAGGAGAGGTAGACGCAAGTGGGAAGCTTGAGATAGTTTGCAGTCAAGAGAATCATTCTGAAGGGGCCATAACAGAGCAAGAGTGGAGAGAGGCCTATGAGATTGATCAAGAAATCAAGGAAGTCCTGAAGGTCATAATCAAGGGGTGGTCAGATGGAAATAGTGACGAAGGTCCGGTCAGCAAGTATAAACATGTATTTGATGAATTATCAGTTGCACACGGGTTGTTGTATTGATCATCTTATTTGTTAGTTCCTGATGCCATGAGAGGCAATGTACTTGCATTGTTACATGAAGACCACATAGGTATGCGGGCTATGAAGCGTAGAATATGAAAACATTTCTGGTGGCCTGCTTTAGAGAAGCACATAGAACATTTTGTGTGGGATTGCATGAGTTGTGCTGTTAGCGACAAGTCGCAAGTGACGATCCCCAATCCGGTAGAGGGAATTGATGTACCCAGCAAGCCATGTGTTAAACTGGTGATTGACATCATCGGTCCCATGAATTTATCAGGTAATGTACCTGAGTATGGCATAGTCTTCATGGACTACCATAGTCGCTGGCCGGAAATTGAATTGGTGAAAACATCCAATTCTGCCTGTGTGAGTAAGTTTCTTGAATGGCATGGCATGATTGTGTTTGCTAGGGAAGACATGCCTGATGAACTACTTAGCGATAATGGTTGTCAATTTACATCCACACAGTTAGAGGAATTCTTACAATCCATGGGTATTATGCATGAAATGACGTTCCTGTACCACACAAGGAATAAGGGTCTTGTTGAGCGATTTAACAAAGTGATAAAAGAGAATGTGCAATTGTCGAAAGCCAATGGACTCAACCGTAAAGTGGAATTCGGGAAACTGTTGTGGGCAGTGCACACAGCTGTCAAATCTGACATTGTTGTGTCACTGTTTGTTTTACTAACGGGTTGTGTACCCTCCACCAAGTTGTTGACGAGATGGATGGGTGAGAGTGAGTTTGTGTTGCCAAAGAGGAAAATAGAAGATGTTGATAGGAAACGGGCTGAGGCACAGAACAAATATGATTGAACGCATCTCGAACAAGGTTCCAGGTAGTTAAAAGCGGATGTAGGTGATATGGTGAGAGTGAAGTGTTCCAGGATTTTACCCAATTGAGAGTCTAAATTCTCCGATCTTAAGAAAGTGATGAGGGTCAATAATAGTACTGTAAAATTGGATGATGGTAAATGGTGGAACAAGGGAAAAATATCTGTGTCAAGATCAAGCTTGGACGAAGGATTTAAGAATCAGGTTTGGGTGGAAGGTCATAGGGCAACAAATACCATGGGTCTTTCCCTGTCTTCGACGTCTACCACATTGCCTTATAGGTTCCAGGATTATATTTTACAGCACTAATTCTTGATCTGTGGTGCCGTTGTTTTCTATGCCTTTTATGTCATATTTAATGTGTTATTTGTGGTACTCCACTTCATATAGTTGTCACATTTTTTTTGTAATTTTAGGATATTATTTATATCTTTCAGTCCACTTAAAGGGGAGAGATGTGTTAGGCTGTTCCGTACAATCTTCTGGCATCAGCAGCTACCCTGCGTGCCAGGAGAATGCACAGAAGGTGGTGGTGGGAGGATTCCGGACCGAGAGGGTTGGCGGTTGGTTTGTTATCGTGAGGAGTAGATGTACGTGTTCTGCTGACTTAAATAAGCCTTACATGAAAAGATTGGCATGTGAATCGTTACAAAGACCCATTAGTAGCATTTAATTTACAGGCCCTGGATACATGTAGTACCACTGTACTAAAGACTTACAAGTAAATTAAAATGTGCCAATCGGGTGATAGCCAATGTTATCATGTCTAAAGGAGAGAGCACAAGCACTTTAGCAGTAGTTAGTAGTGCTAAAGTGTGCCGAATCCTAAAGCCAGCAAAAACAAAGACAGCAAAAACAAAAGGATGAAAGGCAAAAAGTTGGGGGGAAAACCACATCACAGATGTAAGGTCCAACACTCGACATGAGCACTGAGTGCTTATTGTCTGAGGTTTTTGTGTCAGATTGTGTGTATGTCCTAAGGAGACCCATTCAACTAGTGGTTTGGCCGAAACATTGACACTTTCTTAGAGGTTGCCCTTGAGAAAAAAAATCCATATAAGGAATCATTTTCAGATTGGACTTTAAATCACGTCCACTACCCTGAATACCATCTCACTTCTTCCCTTTATTAATCCACTTCAATTAATATATCTAAATTAAAACATTATAGAGTAAACACATGAGACTTCAAGGGCACAAACTTAAATTAAACAAAACTAATCCTACAAGGAAAAGGAAGCAAACGTTGCTAATTTACTACCTTTCTACCTGTAACCTTGGCTACCGGAGTAGCGTGCTACTTACAAGCGATATATTAATACAATTTACAATTAAACGTTTAATGTAACTAAAATCCGAGATGTCATGCGTAGTAATTGATCTAATCGCCGAGCTGCCTTTATGTAACATACCAACAAGATGCAACAGTAAACAATATTTAACAAATGACCATGTCATGGAGTAACAGCAGGTTTGATAAAAAAAGGACATGAATTAACAACAGTACATTATTAAATAAGAGCAATGCACTTAGAGATGGCAATTGTTCGTGGCGTGCACTGCACAGGCAATATGGTCAACCCAATCTTTTTCAAGAAAGGAGAACAAATATTTTGATCAATACATGCTAAATCTTAATTTCGAGGGAACCTTCAAAATTGGAAATATATTCAATTTAACTTCAAAAGGGTAAAGAGCGGGAGTCGTACTCCTTCCCGCCTGATTTTTCATAATTGGTTTGGTCAGCTATATGGGGGGGGTGATAGTGTGCGCAGTGTTATAAAAGTCGTACATAGCAGCGCAAATTCAAGTTGTAAAGGCCACATTTCGAAACAAATGCCTGGATTCGACGAAAAAGCATAATATATGGAAGTCTTCAGCAAGAAGTAAATTGTCAGCTTGGCATTGCTTTGAAGCGAGAGGGCACATTGCCTGCTAACTTGTTCACATTATTTGTAGTCAAATAAAACATCTCTGTTTAAAAGAGGCTAATCAGCCGCACACCGACGGATAAAGTAACTGAGAGATGTCTCAACAAGAGCTATAGGGCTAGAGCAGTCAGTCAAATGCCAGGATGGCCGCCATACGACTATAAAACAGTGACCAGGGCATTCCCTTGGAGACTTGCATAAGCACCATCCTGACGGGGTGGCTCACGCTTTCAATGCAGTCCAGCCAGCCTCTGCTGGTGGTAGCATGGTGGGTTTCTGTGTGAGATGCAGATGGCTGGCTCCCACAGTGTTATCCTGACCTTAATATTTTCGTAACTGCAGTGTGTTGAGCCCCTTAGGTTTATTTTATTTTTTTAGAGTTTTATATAGCGCGAACTAGACCCGAGACATCGGGTATCAGAGCGCTTTACATGAGCACCAGTTTCGTTACATGAGGACACATAGGTTCCCCCTTATGCCTACTCCCACGCCATTCCAAACAGGGGTTCTTGCTGGACGCTGCGACACAGCGCGGCCGGTGTAGGTAAGAGTGGTAGGGCAGTGGGGCCGGGTGAGGGGGATTTCAACAGACGACGACAACAGAAAATTTATTATTTATGAGCTATAGCCTCCAATGCCAAATACAGTTTCCCACAGTAGTTTCTGCTTGTGCTTCTTGGGAGGCGAGCTACTACTGCTGCAAAAACTCCCTCGAAGTCAGCACCCCCACATAACATTTCATAAGCAGTCAGGCCAAAGACGGAGTAGCTGTGTGGCCCTCTTTCAACCATTTCTGCCTTCAAGAAAAGGATTGCCCAACCGTTCACATCATAACCTCCTTAGACTGCTTTCCCACAGGCTACTTTCATGAAACGGCAGACCATGCAGAGGAAGCAACCGAGCGAATTCCTAGCTTTAAACCCTGTGATTATGAGACACCTAGAAACCCTTCAGTGACTTGTGATTGAAGCTAGAATGATGAGATAACCCGTACCATGCACTCGGCTTTTTTTGGGGGGGGGGGGGGATTAAGCTACAATCAGGGTCCTAGCCAGGAATTAATAACTGATTGGGTTTTGACAGAATATGGTGGAGCTGATAAAGGTGACTTTGTTTTGGCTTGGTAAGATTTAAAAACAACTTATAGCTGTAATTAAGCTATTTAAGGTACATTGGGCCGCTAGTTATGACGAAAACTTGATAGTTGTGGAAGCTAATATAAAAGGTTGTCATAGTAGCTCTCTCACAAAGCATCTTCAGTAGAAGGTAAATATCAGTCTTAAAGACCAGGATTGCAGGTATATTGGCCAGAACGGGACACAATTTAAAAGCAAATTTGACATTTGCTACGAGGTTCCCCCAGGGATTTTTTTCAGAACATAGAGTTGCAAACGGGACATCATGGAGTCCAGTTACTCTTTTCCAAACATATGAGTTAAAAAGTGATATTACAGGGGTGTGAAAGCTCTCACTTAAAGATATAATATAAACTATGATTGCAAAAGGTACATTTCCCATCATCCTGAAGTGACATACGTTGCTGCCTTCTCCCGACTTCAGTCAACTCTGCATGGTGTCCCATTACTGGGGTGTTTCCAACAAGGGTGGACACAGACAAGGGTACTGCCTGTTAGATCCAGGAAGAGCTTTTGGCCAGAACCCCTTTTCCAATTAAAGTATAGGGCAAAATGTAATTTGCCTTACACAGTACCCCATACTGCCAATCCCCATGATCAGACCCAGATCTAGACAACTCAAAAACTCTCATAGTGCATGCACAACACACAGATCTAAACTCCTACACATCGCACTAACTACCATAGACCATCAAACTACAGAATGCACATTCCAACTCATGATCATTAACGTCTGCACAACAGTACTCCCCCCACCAGACACAGCAGACCTCCTCATCTATTACAAGCTTGACTCCTTCCTCATCTTAGAAACATGGTTCACCGCCACATGTTTACACATCAAGACGTCTTTCTTTTCACAGGCTACAGCATCTATCATGTCGCCCTTGCACATAAGAAGGGTCCTCCTGGTCCTACACCTAAGGGAAGTAACACTCAACTCTAAAAGGCTGCTAAAATGGTGTTTTCTACTCTGCAATCTAGAGCACCACCTTCCTAATCTACAGGTCTCTAGCCAGTACAAGGATTATATTGATGAATTCTCAGATCCCCTCACCCCCTCATCCATCCAACATGCTTACACAACCCTCTTGGGCGACTTTAACGTCCCAGACAGCAAACTTTAAAAAACAATACACGTTCCTCAACCTCATCAACAAACTTAACTTAGTCCCTCATGTCACATAACCAACACATTCCAAAGGCCAATCCTCAACCTTGTCCTCTCAAAATCACTAATAATCCATTCCAAACCACCAATAGCCACGGACTGGAGAGACTCCTTTGCATCTTTATCTCCCCTCGCAGCATCCTATCAACAAGCCCAAAAGATCATACCTTCCTATCCTTCCAATATTTCTCCAAAGACCATCTAATACTTCAACTCTCACACTATCAACTCCACTTCCGACACCAACACCCTTCTAAACAACTTCAACACTTTTTGGGAAAATCATTTGAAAATTCATCTCCCAGTTAAAATATGCAAGTCAAGACAACGTCTTCAACACTCTGCAATTTTAAAGACCTAACTGACAATAAACAATTATAGAATAGGAGGAAAATGGAAGAAAAACAGAACTCCTGGTGACCATATGATTCCAAAGTCTTGCTACGCAATGCACAGATAGCTCATTACATCAGCCAAAGTAAAGTACTTTACCAACACCATTAAATAAGCTGCCAATAGAAGCAGAATGCATGCTTTTCAAGAAAATCAAACACTGCATCAATGCCCTATGAGGCCAACCTCTTCCTCAATCCAAAGAAAGGAGTTATGACATTAACCTGTTCTTCAGTGAAAAAATACAGAAGCTCTGACAGTACATTGACAACACAGAGCAGGTTTCATCTTGTAGACACACTACTTCATGTATAATCCTGTAATGGTCCTTGTTCAAAGCCCTATCTCTGGTAATCTAGCCAGCATGTTCCATTCCCTCAAAGTCACTTCTTTTGAAAATGTTTCACCCCCGTCCTTCATCAAAGCTCGTGCTAGGGACACACTCTCACCCCCTATTCACCTTTGTCAATGTCTTCCTTACTCAAGGCATCTTCACAGAAGATCTCAAGGCAGGCTAGATACTCACCTCGCTGATGCAACCTACATTTGACCCTGATGACTTCCCTGAATACTGGCCTATCACACTCCTACCATTCATTTGCAAGATCATTTAAAAGACAGTCTATGTTCAACTCCAAGACCACATAATTCTAACCATCTCCTGCACGACTACCGATCTTACTTCTGATCATGCTTCAGCATGGAGAGCACTACCTTACACATTGTAGACAATGTTGTCCTGCCAAGAGATGAAGATTATCCCTGCCTCTTGGTGCTTCTGTACCTTCCTTCTGCCTTTGAAACAGTTGAACATCCCACTCACCTGGGACTCTGGAGTCTTGAATGTGATTTACTAGAGATGTCCTTCACTGGTTCTCCTTCTACCTTTCCAACCGACACCAGTTTGTTTACATTTGCACCTCCATGTCCAAACAGATCCCTATCAACTGCAAAGTTCCCCATGCATTTCATTTTCTCCCTTGCCATTTTCAAATTCAACTTGAAGCTGCTTGATGTTCTACTGAGAGATAAGTGCACCAAGATGCACCAATAATATGCTGATTATACACAGTTCTGCTCTGAAAGTACAAATCTGGCTTAATGATGTACCTTAACAGCTTCAAATCCAACACCAACCGTAACCTCAGTGAGCACATTGGCAAAAAACACTAAAACGGACTGGTACCATCTCCCTTTCAATTATAGCAAAATTGTTTCTTCCAGAAAGCAACTTCAAAACTGCTGTTCAAGCCCTCATACTGTTCAATCTGGATTGTGGTACTGCCCTTCCGACATAGCCTCCAGACTCGACTCTGCCACCATTTAATGGCATCCTACATACCACATTTTAATAGGAATATGATCACACCCTTCTATACCCCATCCTGATGGAATTACAGAGACTCCCCTTTGTGTACCACACACGCTTCAAAAACTGCTCATCATTTGCAAAGCCATAACAACCAGCACCCTACTTCTCTTGAACCCTGCTTCTCTTGAGGCAAGCTCGTCATTGTGTTGATTCTCAGTACATCCACAGCTGAGACACCATCAGGCTAAAGACTAAGAAGTGTAAAAAGAAAAAACAAGACAGTGTGCACCAGGACTTGGCATAACAGCTCTGGTTCAATCAGAACTGCCTCAATGCTACTCCTACTTAAGAAAGAGTTGAAGACACACATGTTTAAAGAATATAGCTTAACAGTGGATTAACAGTGCTCAAACTAGCTACCTTTCATATCACTAGTTTACTTTATGCTTGTCTTTGACCCCGTACAGTGCTCCACTGCCTTTTTGGCTAGGTTCGTGTTTTAGAAATACCACATCAAAGGCACATTGGCTACTATTAAAACTAAATAGAATGTAAATGCAATATTACTGCGGCAATTTAGGGTTGTTACCCAAAATGTTGAAGAAAATTATTGATAAAATGTCATTTCATTGTAACACAACCTAATAGGATTTTAAGACAACTATATAGAGCAATAGGAGGTTCTCTTATAATAAAGGTTAAGCAAATGTTGCGTTTTCATGACATTTGGTTGGAATCACGGCTACAAACTATAGAATTTTCTTTAAATTGGGTCTGCCGGCCTTGCCAACTGATTTTTTGAAACAATAGTGACAAATCAGGTATCTCATTGCCCACAGGGAAAGAACCTGTGTTACAAAAGGGAATGGGCTTTTAAACTGTGATCTGAGTGGGTAAGCCTCATGGTGTTTTCTTAAAATATAGCAATTTTAGTGCGCCTTTTTTAAAAGTGTAGACTTATTTACAATGTTGAGATTGTTTTGTGGATTTGACTGACATATCTTAAGAAGTAGAGAAGCTGGTCATTACGTGATTAGCAAGGAACACGCTCACTACGCAACATTGCACAGAAACATGCTACTACTGAAGAGAAGAAGCTCAATCACTCCCTCACGTAAAGAGTTTTACAATGGAAAAAGTAATACTAACGGAGAGGCTCTGACTAGTATTTTGCTTCCCACTGTGTTTGATGATTTTTAAAATGATGGAGCACATGTAAAACGAAGTGACGGAGTGCGGCTTTAGTCTTCTTGGCTTAACGCAGTGCTCCGCCACTTCTGAACCGCAGGGCTGCACCGTATTTAAAACAATACAGTGCAGCCCTGCGTTTCACCCCAAGTTTAGCTGCCTAACACCAATGCACGCACTCTTGCACCATTGTGCAAGTGTGCTTGCTTTGCAGGGTAAGATGTTTATGTGCAGAAAGGTGTCCCTTTCTGTACATAAACAATCAGTAATGGTATTTTGTAACTTCTATATGGGCTGCAAAATGCTGCCTACATAGAAGTTGCAACTTGTAATTTTTTATTTATTACTGTTTATATGCAAGAAGGGACACCTTGCTGTACATAAATAGTCAATGGTGTTGTGCTGTTTCTATGTGCGCTGCACAACACAGCACACATAGAAACAGCAAAACCAAGAAGAAATTAAAAATGTCTCCTTGTTTCACCAGAGTGAGACCAGGTTTTCCCTGGTCTTCATTTTTGCACTGCCCCATATTTACACCACCCTTGTAAATATGGGCAGCGTCATAATCAATGGGTGTTGCAGCGAAACGCCCACCGCAACACCCATTGCCACCCCTTTCACGCCAAGTAGAGCATGAAAGGGGGCCTTTTTTTACAAGGGATTATAATAGTATAGCTTTTCTTTTAGAACAAGTTTGAGTTATGTGTAAGAGGGTTCATTTTTCTGCCCCCCATTACCTACGTCTAGGAGTTTGTCCACATGTTGTAGATTAAAAGAATGATCTATTTGTACACATTGTTTCCCGCTGTATGAATCGAAAGTTTGCTCTATCTTCGGGATCTCAAGTTGCCATGAGTCAGATGCGATTAATTTGTGCGGTCCTGATTTTCTACGTATTCAAGTGCATCTATTTTTCTCTCATTTAAAACTCATGACTACCTGCAACAGAATGCAAGGAAAGGGGTGGGGCTGGTTGTGCTACTACCTCATACATTCAAGCAATACTTAATAGCCACTCTCCATCCTGTATTATATCACACAATGTGACAAATGCCTCCAAATACCTAGATGTCAAGTGGTTTGTCCAGATTATGAGTGGCACCTTCAGTCAAAATGTCATTCTTGTTAGCACAGGTGCAACAATTAAAGCTTGCAAAGTTCTTTGGGGTAAGTTGTCATACAAGACATCTTACCACTTGGCAGTTAAGTCCACAGATTTGTGCACCTAGTGCTCCCATAATGTGAACTGTGTGGATGAGGTGTGCCCCACACAGAATAAGCCACCAGACAATTGATGGAGCAGGGTTTTCTCAAAAAATAAAACCTGCTCGGATTGAACCCTCAGTAACATCTACTAACCGTGTGCAGTGAATTTTATGCGGAAAAGGCCTAAATATGAGGGAAAATACTACTGCGCAAGAGCGTACTAAAGTACTAAGAGTAGACCGCAAATGCTTTTTGACTAACGGAAATAAAAAGGACTAATGCTGCTTTTATGCACATTATGAATGTTTACTAGGAAATGGGTAATAATTAATATGGGTTGCACATTTTTAATTGCAGCATTGGGTTGGTGCTTAGAGAAAAAGTATTATAAGTGAATAATAATGCCTGTGTTTGTTTTCCTAGAAGCATGATTTTCTATTCTGCATGACGAATAATGGGTTAAAGTGCTGTCGGAATTCACATGCATTTAGAAGATGAAAACTCGAGAGCAAAGAAGATGGTGGAACATTATTCTGCCCTTCAAGTCTTGAGTGCCTGCCAAACCCAGTATGAAAGAACAATGCAATAAACAGAGGGAAGCTTCCTCTGTGGAGAGGCGCACAGAGAGAAAAAGATATACAAAGTTGGCAATATTGCCGGAGCAGAGGAAGAGAAGAATGACGTAGGTTTGAATTTGTTTTTCCTGGGGTGAAAGTTTATGTCATCGATTAAACAAACCAATTAAACATTTAGTAAGGTGGACGTGCTGAGAATGGTGGGGCAGCTTTACAATTTCTGGCACATCCCTGCAAATCAGCAGGGATGCGCCAGGAAACTTGCGACACGTATCGCAATCCTTGCGCCACCACGGATGCGCCGCATTTACAATGCGGCGCATCATGGCGCAAGGAAATGCAGATGCATGTTGCATCTGCCGTCATAACGTTGGCGCAGTGCTTGAGTTGTGTCACAGGAGCGACAGCAACTCCAGCACTGTTCCAACCTGGCCTATCCTCAACATGGTACGTCACGCCTTACGCCTGCTTCAAGCAGGCGCAAGGTTTTGATGCTGCGAGGTCAGAAAAGGGACTGAGAAATCTTGTAGCTTTCACTCAGGCACTTTTCAGAGGTGTTCCTGCACCGGAAAGCCCCCTCCTGCGCCGGAATGCCCACATGAAACTTGACGCAGGTTTTATGTGCGCAGGGCTTCACAACGTTGTAAATCCCCCGCAGCATGGTGCTAGCTTTACGCCACCACTGCGTCACAGAAGTGACACAACGGCGGTGCAAAAGTGGCGCACAGGGCTTGTAAATCTGCCCCGGTGTGACTATACAACCCCTTCCTTAACCCATCAAATATGTAGAAAACCTGCAGTTAGATACATTTGCTTGTTAGACATGTGGGTTTTAGGGTATAATTGAGGAGCCTGGTGGGAGGGGTTAAGAGACTGACTCATGAGTCTGTTGGGAGATTGTCGCTGTTGCCGGTTTGCTATCCTGTTCCTGTTTACTGATTCCTGACTTAGTCTTTGCCTCTTCCCATCTTCAAGAGGTGCTTTGCTGCTCTCATGGCCAGAGAGTAGATTTCTTATTCCTATTTGGGTTAGTGTAGACTGTAATCTGAAATTGCATAAACATTTGCAAATGTATTGTGTCTCTGAATCTTTTGTCTCTTTGCCTATCCACTCCTTTATGCATTGTCATTGATATGAATATGTCATTTTCTCTTCTGATTGTGTTCTCCTTGTGAAGATCTATGATTCATGCTGTATGATTGATACAAAGAGAATTATTTCACATGATTTAGATAAACATGATACATTTGCAAATGAGTCTATCTTTATTAGGAGTGATTCATTCCAGTGTATTGATTTGCCAAATGTAATCAACTATATAATTATTACATCGCCAATTTTGGTATATTAGAGATGAGAGTACATTATTGGAGATTGGTAACTTTGGTATAGTTTATAAATTACACTAACCCAGCGTGAAGGGACTATATTGGGTATCGGAAAGTGGGCCTTGTCTTCAGGAACATTTCTAGTCCTAAATCGCTGGATCACAATTAATTTCCCAATGTGTAATTAACAATCATTTGCATCAAGGCATATGATACTAATTAAAATCTATGGTGGTATGGGGACTTGTTGAATCAATAGAATCACTAAGTACACAATGCTGGATTTTCATTTAACAGCTTTATTGTGGGAGTTAAATTGTTGGTTTTTCACAGTTGACCAATTGTGCTAGTCACCTGACATCATTCATATAACAAGTGAAATTCAAGAAGCGGCATCTGAAGGCTGTGCCAGGCTACCTCTCAGAGGTCTTAAGATGGTGTCATTTTCTTTGGGGGATGTGCAGCCTGCTTTAGCGAGATAGCCCTTAAAACGTGGAGGGCTTTGCATCCCACCTGATGAACATTGAACATGTGTTGGGCAGAGCAACACATAAAAACGGGGTATCTTTTCTGGTTTTATATGGCCCTGCGATAGGAACGGACAGATTAGTTCGACTCCCTAAATGAATTACCTTCCAAACCCGAGATCTTAATTTGCCTTAGGTCAAGCCTCAGTAGCTCACCATGACATGTTTTATTCCTTTTCAGTTTGGGACTTGTGGTTCTTCATTTATTATCAGAACAAAAACCAAACTAGAATCTCCAAGATACAAAGAATAAGCTAACATTGGCAAAGCCAATACGTCTGGTGTTGGCTTCCAAATTGTGGCTTTGCAGATGTTTGTGAATGTTTTTGTAAAACTGCAAAGATGGGCTACTTTTTTTGTGTACGTGCACATTGTGCAAGAACCCAATGCCAACACTCAGAGAGGAAAGTCAATGGCTGAATGGGCAGAATCCTGTTCCACATGCTGTAGAACAAAAATATTAATAGGAAGCACACTCACAGACCAATGGACGAAGACAACTGGCTGAGTCCCCCTATAAATATGCATATTATGTGCTTAAATTCACTAACACCATGAGGTATTAGCAAATGCCAGAACTAAAAATTGAATGGATAATTTACTTGCGATTATTGCACAAAGCTAAAGGGAGGTTGGGAGTAGCTAAAAATCTTTTCTTAAGTCAAAGTCAGCCAATTTTCCCAATTTGGGACAGCTTGAGGTGCCATTTTTTTTAGCAGTGCACGATGTAGCTTTTTTTTGGGCCACATGTAGTGAAGGGGACACACTGTGCAGATGCCCCAATGGCAAGTCCGTCAGCGTACAGCAACACCCATTGCCCTCCCTTTTCAAGCTAAGTAGAGCATGAAAGGGTGCCTTATTTACAAGGCAGTGTTAAGCCACATCAAGTGGCTTACGCTGCCTTGAAAATAAGGTGAAGCCCCTATCACCACCACAACATCCAAAAAAGAAAAGTGACGTTGTGTTAGCGATAGGTACTTGTAAATATCCCCCTTTATGTTTAGCTTAGCCCCTGTGCATAGATGCACTTTACAACACCCTCCACTTTCACTAAAGGATGGTTACTCCTATGGTCAATGTGACTGGCAATTAAAACCTCCACTATGGGCTAATGTCACTACCTCCAACCCTGAAGTTAGGAAAAGGAATATGCAGTTCTCTGAAGCCTTGATTTACGTCTTTTCACTGCAAAATCATGCTGGTAACTTTTTTGACATCATGAGAGAAGGTAATTCGCACATGTTGTTTATGGCTATATGAGTCATTGATACCGACAATAGCCACAGCCACTCCTAAAGGCAACACAATATACAATAAGGACAGCTTAAGTGGCAGGGGGGCGGGGTTGTTATGGTGTATAAGGAAAATTAAGTCTGTGTGCCAATCCCTATTGATTATCTTGAAAGAGTGGATGTGTTGGGCTTCCGTCTCTCCCTCTCACCCCATCTACACAAGCCGGGGTACAAGGGAGTACAAAACACCCCCAACTTTGAACCAAAGCTCTTATGGCACAAAGCAAACAAAGCAAGTCATCGCGACCCTCCCAGAAGAGCTTTCTTGTCTCTTCCATCCAAGCATCTATCCATTCTTCCTTTCTACTGCCATCCACCTGCTTATATCCACCATTTTACCTTTATATTCCGTCATCCTTTCAATGTTTCATCTATCATTCAGTCTTTCACCATTCCGTCCATTCACCCATCCATATACAAGAATATTCATCCATTCATCCTTTCACTCATCCATTTCTCCATCCCATTTCACACATCCATCCATCCATTCATCCATCCATTATCCACCCATCCAATCATCCATTCATCATCCATCCATCCATCCGTCCTCCTTTTCACACATCCATCAATCCACCCTTTCATTCAGCCCTCCAATCATCCATCCTTTCACCCAACCACTCATCTATCCATTTACCCTTTCACTTATCCATCCATCCATCCACTCACTCATACATCCATGTTTTCACTCATCTATCCACCCTCCCTATCACTTTGTCTTCCATTCTTTCACTCATCCATCCATGCTTTCATTCATCCACCCTCCCTCCCACTCATCCATTCTTTCCTCCTTCCATCCACCCTCCCTTTCCAACATAAAACAACACCAAGCGACTCACCTAAAACTACCTTACATCCATCCACCTATCGGCCGTGGAACAAACTCAATTTGGAACACTTGGAAACACAACTAACATCCAGTATAAATCTGGAAACCATAAATTCTGTTCAGAATCTATATGAGTGGCTACAGGAAGCTTTTGACATCCTGATACCACTCAAAACCACACAACAGAACAAAAGAAAAAAAGCGCCTTGGAGAAACAGAGAAATAAAAGACATAAAACAACAAATTAGAAAGCTGCAACGTACCTGGCTCAAAACAAACACCAAACAAGACAAACTTCACCTACAAAAAATTAACAGATTATATAAGTCGGCTATCAAAAAAGCTAAGAAAAGGTACTATTCAGACAGAATTCAAAACACTAAGGGCAAGATGTAGGTCGCCAAATACCGGTCGGTAATGGCCGATTTCGGCCGTTACCGACCGGTATTTGGAGTTTGAGATGTAGGGGGTCTAACTTTACAGAATCGGTAAAGTTACAGATTCTGTATATTTACCGATTTGGTAAAATACCGAATCGGTAAATTTACTGATTCTGTAAATCCAGATGTAGGTGGCACTGAAAACAGTGCCACAGGCCCTTAGGAATTCATTATTTACCACCAAATAATACTTGGTGGTAAATAATGAATTTCTGTGTACATGCACATCTGTGCATGTACACCGGTGCCATGTGGCACACATACATGCCCTAAGGGCATGTATGTGTGTCACATTGCACACAAGCCAGAATCAGGGGTGCAACAGGGTGTCAAAGTGACACCCTGTTCCCCTTGTAAATTCGGTAATTTTACCGAATCGGTATTTACCGATTCAGTAATTGACATGGATTCCTGTGGGCCTCAAACTCCATAGGAATCAATGGCAATTACCGAATCGGTAAATACCGATTCGGTAATTGAATAGGTAAAAATACCTACATCCCGATTGCCAGTTCTTAAATACCGAATCGGTATGATTCGGTATTTAATAATTGGTAATCTGGGATTACCTACATCTGGCCCTAAATGTGCAAATAAAGAATTCTATAAAATACTCAATGAATTTCAAAAACCAAATTGCCTAGAAGGAACTCATCCTGTTACTCAAGATTTCACAGACACAAAGCACCAGCACTACCCCTTGTATACAACAACTATGCAAGAATGCTCTAATCAAGCCTCTCCGTTCCTTCCAACACATCTCACACGATGAATTTATGGACCTAGTCAAAGCAAGCAGGCCTGCCGGCAGCCCTTCTGACCATTGTCCGCCACAAACTTTCAAGAAAATTCTTTTAAAAACCTCTGCTGCCATTCCAGTAAGAAGAACCATCAACGATTCCTTAACTACTGGAATATTTCTAGAAGAACTCAAAAAGTCATACATACTCCCTTTACTGAAGAAAACAAACTTGGACCTGCTGAACCATGACAACTACAGACCCATTACAAATGGACCTTTCCTGGGCAACCTGATAGAAAGAGCAGCATTCGCCAAGATGTCACAATTCTTTGTAGAGAATGACATACTTTCAGATTTCCAAACAGGATTCCATCCGGGAAGAGGCACTGAATCTGCCCTCCTTGCCATCTGGGATGACCTAAAGAATACAGTTGACCGCAACGGGGTTGCTGCGCTACTCCTCTTGGACCTCTCAGCTGCCTTTGACACGGTTGACCATGACACTCTGAAACAAAGACTTTATGAAGCCGGCATAGAGGGAACTGCTCTAGACTGGATTGCGTCCTACCTTCGAAACAGAACTAATGTCATCCACGCCCCACCTCTCTCGTCCAAACCGTACTCCACAAAAGCAGGTTCTATCATCTCGCCTATGCTTTTCAACATCTACATGAAGTCTTTACCAGTACTGATCAATAAACTTCACCTCATGTGCTACAACTATGCAGATTACACGCAAATACTCCTTGAACTGGAATGCCCCAAAGACATTGGAAAATCACCAATGTTCAGCTGTCTCAGACCCATGGATCAGTGGATGACTTGGAGCCATCTCAAATTGAATGCTTCAAAAAACTGAAATACTCACGTGTGGCGATTGGAAAAAATACAACCCGCTTGCCGCATGGCCTGATGAACTGGGATCACTGCCTAAAATATCAAAGGAAGTAAGAAACCTTGGAATGACCATGGACTCCAAGCTGTCGATGAATGTCCAAGTGGATAAACTAGCAAGATCAAGCTTTGCTACTATAAAAACGCTGCGACGAATTTTCCCTCATTTGGGATTTCCACACAAGGTCCAAGCTACCATCTCCCTTGTTCTATCCAAACTCGATTACGCCAATAGCCTCTACCACGGATCACCTTTAACGACCATGAAAAGACTACAACGGATTCAGAACTCGGCTGCCAGACTACTCTTGCATATCAAACCACGAGACCACATCTCCCCTGCCTTGAAAGCCCTGCATTGGTTATCGGTTGCCAGAAGATCCACGTTCACGCTGCTTTGTATTACCCACAAAGCAATACATGGAATAGGACCACTCTTCATCAGGTATAAAATCACCAAACACATTCAACAAAGGAACCTCCGCTCTAAAGGAGTATCTCGCCTCAGAATCCCACCATACAAGAAAAAAACCATGGGTGGCACATCCTTCTCTGTTCAAGCAGCCAAACTATGGCACTCTTTACCCCCAACATAAGATCCACCGACAACCACCTTATCTTCAGAAAACTACTCAAGATCTGGCTCTTCCCCACATAAGCACCATACGGAAACAGAAACTTACAGCATATCCCTCTGAATATAAGCATTTGTTTTCACTATAGATATGTACGTATCTTTGTGTATTACTTTATAAAACATGTAAAATAATTATGTTGTTAACCCTTTCCATGCTCATGACGAGCTCAGCTCGACATGGCATATACCTCTCAGGTGCTCATGACGAGCTGAGCTCGTCATGACCACACCGGTTTTCGTTGCTGTCCAGCACAGCAGGAGAAACTCTTAAGCAGCGATGTGGTTAAGAGAAAATAAATAATAATAATAATAATAATAATATTAATAACAATAATATTAATATTCATCAAAAAATAAAAATCATCTTTGGTCTACATGTACATACTTCCATTGTGCATCTATGTACCTTCCATGTACTTGGATCTGTGTGTCTGTTACTTTTCTCCTGAAAAAGCATATCCAATGCACTACCCTATTTCTCCTCCTGTGCCTCTATCAATATATTTAATCTAAATATACTTACTTCCTTTATGTATCTATATACTTTCAATGTACTTATGGATCTATATATTTATCACTTTCTTCTAATTTAGCATTTCCAATGCACTAGCCTATTTCTCAGCCTATACTTCGCTCAATATATCTTCTAGTCCAACTTCTGACTCATCTCATACTTCTTTCTACTACTCCTTCTAATGCACTACCCTATCTCTCATCCTATACATCTACCAATATATCTTCTACATCCACTCTCTCATTTATCCGAAACCCCATACCACTACTATGATCGCCAAAATAACCCTTTCTAGACTCTCTCCTGCTCTACCCCTCCTTGCATCATCTGACACCTCTTTTTACTACACCGTTCCCCTAAAACAAACCTTTCTAAACTCTCCCCTCTGACTCCTTCCCTCCAAAACTCCTTTTTACTCATCCAAAAGCCTCTTCCTACTGCTAAGACCTAAAAAAAAAAATCCTTCACTCTTTTATCCCTCCACTATCCTTTTTCAATCAAAATTAACAGACTAACATGTTCACTTCTCAAATTCCATATTCCATATTCAACTATACTAATATACTGCCCAAATACCTGAATAACATATCTACTACTCAAATTACTTCATATTTATACTATACTAATTTTCAACACTAATCCTTTATGGGTTCCGGAGTGGCGTGCTACTCGCCAGAAAAGCGCTTCAACACCCATCAGGGGTAACAAGTGCTATATGAATGCAAATCTTTCTTCCTCTTTTATCCATCCGCTATCCTTCTCATTCCAAGTAACAGACTAATATTCACCACTGAAATTACCTCATATTTCACCATATTAATTCACCACTAATCCTTTATAGGCTTTCTGAATAGCATGCGTCAACAAGCGAGCGATAAATAAATACAAACCTCTGTCCTCCTCTATCTGCTATCATTCCAAATCCAATTAACTGACTAACCTATCCACCACTTAAAATGTACTTGCATATTTCACTATACTAATTCAACACTAATCCTCTATGGGTTCCGGAGTAGCGTGCTACCCGCCGAAAAAGCGATTCGACGCCTCGTCAGGGGTAGTAAGCGCTATATAAATGCAATTACAATACAATACAATACAATACAATACAATACAATACATCCATCCACCCTTTCAATCATCTATCCTTTTACTCATCCTTCCACCCAGCCACTTATCCATCCATTTACCCTTTCACCCATCCAACCATCATCCATCCATCCACTCCATTCATCCTTGCACTCCATCCATCAGTCCTACTTTTCACTCATCCATCCACCCTTTCACTCAGCCATCCAATAATTCATCCTTCCACTTATCCTTCCACCCAACCCCTTTTTGATCCATCCAGTTATGCTTTCAATCATCCATCCATCCACTACTCACCTATCCATGCTTTCACTCTTTCATCCATTTATCCACCCTCTCTTTCACTCATCCATTCTTTCATTCACCTTCCATGCTTACATCCACCCTTTCATCCTTCCATCCACCCTCACTTTCACTCATCCATCTACTCTTTCAATCATTATCCTTTCACTCATCCATCCATCCTTTCAGTCATCCATCCACTCTTGCCCTCTATCCCTCTCTCCATCCTCCCTTTCACTTATTTCATCCATCAACCCATCCACCCTCTCTTCCACTCAGCCATCCATCCTTTTGCTCACTCATCTATACACCCTTCCACACAGCTGTTCATCCATCGATCCATCCTTCCACCCTTTCACTTCATCCATCCTTGCACTCCGTCAATCCATCCTCCTTTTCACTCATCCATCCATCCACCTTTGACTCAGCCATCCAATCATCCATCCTTTAACTCATCCTTCCACCCACCCAACCACTCATCCATTCATTAACCCTTTCAATCATCCACCCGTCCACTCACTCATCCATCCATGCTTTCACTCATCCGTCCATCTATCTCTCTTTCACTCATCCATCCTTTCACTCAACCATCCACCCTTTCATCCATTCACCCTCCCTTTCACTCATCTATTCTTTCATATAGTCATCCACCCATCCACACTTTCATCCTTCCATCCACCCTCCCTTTCACTCATCCATCCACTGTTTCACTCAGCCATCCATCCTTTCGCTCACTCATCCATCCACCCTTTTACTCAGCCATCCATCCATTCATCCAGCCATCCACCCTCCCTTTCACTCATCTGTCCATACATTCACTTAACCATGCTTTCACCATTTTATCCATCCATCCTTTTACTAATACATCCGTTCTTTCATTCATCCATCCTTTCAATTATTCATCCATCCATCTACCCATCAACCATCCTTTCACTCACTCATCCATCCACCCTTTCACTCACACTGCCATCCTGTCACTCTCTCACTCCCCTTTGCCTGCCAAGTTGCAGACAGAAGAGGCCCCTCAAGAACTCCACCCGCTGGAGCCTCTAAAATTGGAGGTTCATGACATCCCAGCATCCAGCCTTTCACTCATCCATCCATCCTTTTGCTCATCCATCTATCCACCCTTTCATTCTGTCCATCTATCCAATCTTTCACTCCACCCATCCATCCACCCTTTCACTAATCTATCCATCCTCTCATCATCCATCCACCCTTTCACTCATCCATCCATTCACTCTTTCATCCATCCACCCACCCTCCATTTCATTCATCCATTCCTTCACTTATCCATCCTTACAACCATCTTTTCGCTTATTCATTCATCCATCCATCAATCCATCCATTCTTCCACTCAACCATCCACTCTTTCACCCACACACCTATCCATCAGTTATTTCACTGAACCAACCAACCACTCACCCTTTCATGTTAATTCAAGCCTTTTTTCTGCCAAACTGCAGGTAGAAGAGGCCCATCAAGAACTCCAACCCCACTTTAGCTGCTAAAGTGGGGGTTCATGATGCCCCTGCCGGGTTATTAATTTACAGACCCTTGGGCCCTGCAGGACTTTTTCTTATGTCTTTGGGTAATGCCCTGGCTGATTAGGCCCTAAGATACGCACATTTCCTAATATTTAAGTATCTCAATTTAGATATGGATTAAGTAGAAGACAGTGAGGCTTCTACACTATCAGATACCATGTCCACCTTAGAGCTTACCCAACATGTGTTCAGCCCTACACATCAAGCTGGTCATGTATTGGACCAAATTTTCGCCAACATCCTGCTGCATTTAGAAGAGATTATTCCGCTGGTCTGGGCGGATCATTTTATGATCAAGTTTGGCTGGCCTGTTGTAGCAAAAATGTGACCTAACAGTCAAAGTTTCATGTGCTTCAAGAGCATTTCATAGAGTCCAACCACTGGAATGTGGAAGAGAGTACCCCCTTTCTCTCTGGTTTAGTAAAGGAAGATGCCATCCTGTTTCGCGGCTGGACCCGCAACACTTCCAATAAGTTTGCACCAGCCTCTTCTGGCACACCCTGTAGAAACAAGCTGTCTAGCCCTTAGTTTACTTACTTCCTCAGGAATGAGAAGAAACACTGTAAAATCTTGGAGAGACAATGGCAGAAAAATTGCAATGCAAATGAAAAAGTAATTTTTTTGTGTAAATCTTTTTATTAACAAATTGTCAAAGAAAAGAAAAAGACATCGGGTAAGTTAACAGTTACATCTTTGGTCAAAAATAGAATGTCGTTCATACAGAATTATAAAGCCAATATGTGAGTTATGGATCACTGGGATTCTTGCGCTTCCACCTCTGCTTGTCATGCCGGAGGCGCACAAATCTCTCCGCTGTAACTATTCCAGGCCCCCAGACCTTCCCCCATTTCTCAGGACAACCCCTGGCCACATATACTGACTTCTCCCAGAACATACACCCATCCAAGTCTTCCACCCATTTGGAAACCCGGGGTGACTGGCTGGCTCCCCATAACTGCACAATATTTCTTTTCGCTAAAATACACACCAGTGTCACCCATTGTTTCCCATACGTATTCAAGTCTGTGGGTTCCCACACATTCAGTACACACCTCCGGGCCTCCGGTCGTATCTCCACCCCCAAAGTGACTCTTATCTTGTCATGAACCTTCGTCCAATATTCCTGTACTTCCGCGCAGTGCCACAGAATATGCATAACGGTGCCCAGTTCTCCACACCCCCTACAGCACTCTCCATTCTCCATTCGACCCATTCGTACCAGATGAGGCCCTGTAATGCACGACCTATGTAAGATCTTTAGATGCACAAGTCTAAGTCTCATCTGGATCGCAACTACCCTCGGGGAGGAGACCGCCTCCATCCAGTCTTCATCATCTAGCTCAATCCCGTCTGCACTACACTGTGTTCTAATAACCCCAGCGGGTCCTCCATATTATTAATTAGCTTTTTGTATATTAAAGAGATAGTCTTCTCGGTGAGGTATCCGTCCAACACTCGAACCTCGAAAGGAGAGGCCTCTGGAAGCGTAGTGTCTCCAGGTATGTGTGTGAGGAGAGCATGCCTAATCTGGAGGTAACGATAATACTCACTATTGTGTAGGCTGTACTGCTGCTTGAGAGTGTCGAATGTGTGCATCGTGTCCCCTCCCCACACATCTTTGATCTGTGTGATCCCGATGAGATCCCACTTGTCAAATCCCTTAGATTTCCAGAAGCTCCCAAGCCTCTCCCAATTCCATAAGGGGGTGGCCAAGGTTAGCTTCACCTCCCAGGAAAGATATCTATTGACCGCGTGCCACATGTGGACTGCATGTGCCGTGGGACCCACCAGGGAAAACCGCCGAAGCCTGGCATACAGCGCCCTGGTGAAATCCCCACCTGGTGCCTGGCCACGATCCATGGCATACCCTGGATCCCTGGGGGTCCGTACACAACATGGTTCACCGCCGCAAGTTGTGAAGCCCAATAGTATTTCTGCAGGTCTGGCAGTCCAATCCCCCTGCCGTACCAGGGGAGAGTGAGTTTAGAGAATGCTATACAGGGTCTTCCGTCCCAAAGAAGTTTCCTCTGGAGGGCCTCTATTTCTTTAAAGTAGGATGCCCTGTACCGGGTCCATTGAATTCTGGAGTACATACAAAAATCGGGGAAGAGCCATCATCTTAAACAATACTGCCCGACCCAACAGGGAGAGTGGAAGGGCCTTCCAGCGCTCCACGTCCCTTTTAAACCGGTTCAAGGGGAGTCCCAGATTATTGGTATACCACAACTTCGAGTCAAATGTAACATAAATACCTAGGTGTTTAAACCCTACTGCTCAATTTGTATAGGGCATGACTGCGGGATCACTGGTGGCTTGCCCCTGAGAACGAAGAGCACCGATTTTGACCAATTGATTGCAAATCCTGAATACTTCCCGTATATGGCAAGCACATCCAGAAATCCGATCAAGGAATCCCTAGGGTTGGTGAGATAAAACAGAATATCATCGGCATACAGTGAAATTTTATCATCCTACTCCGGCGTCCACCGCAGGCCTCATATTGACCGGTCCCATCTGACCCACGCCGCTAGAGGCTCTAGTGCAAGAGCGAAGAGAAGTGGGGACAAAGGGCACCCCTGTCTCGTGGCCCTACCAAGGGGAAAGTCTGCCGACCTGCAGTTGTTCACAACAACTCGGGCCAAGGGATCAACATATAACAAACGTACCCAACCAACAAACTCTGGTCCAAAACCCATCTTCGTCAGTACCGCAAACAGGTAGGACCACTCGACCCTATCAAACGCCATAGTGGCATCCAAAGACACTAGTACTACCGGCTCCTGAATCTTTGGAGAACCACCCAGGATGCCATGCAACTTCTGCAAATTGAGGGCTGTGTTTTGGCGTGGCATAAAGCCCGACTGATCCGGGTGCACCAAAGTAGTGATTACCTTAACAAATCTAGTATCGAGTAGCTTCACCAGTATTTTAGGCTCAGTATTAAGCAGTGAAATAGGTCTGTATGAGGAGCAATACGTCTTAAGTTTGCCTGCCTTATAGATAACCGCAATATTTGCCACCCGCTGATCGTTAGGGAGTCAACCTTTCTCTCTACTTTCTGTGAACATGGGTCGAATATACGGGGCGAGTTTATGTGCATTCAATTTATATAGTTCTATAGGGATTCCGTTTGGGCCGGTCGCCTTCCCGGATTTGACCCCTCTAATTGCCTGTGCCACCTCGTCATCGGTAAAAGGGGAGTCCAGATATCTCTTATCATCCTCTGACAGCTCAGGTATACGGATGTCCCTGATCATGTCACTGTTCTCAGCCTCTGTATATCCCCCGACCGAGGTATATACTTCTCTGTAATAGTCGGAGAACACATCTGCCACTGCCTGTGGGTCTGTGACCATGACAGTGTCCTTCCCTTGTAACTCAGGTACCAGCCGCGATACCCATTCCCCACGTTTGAGCCACCAATCAGTTTACCATCCTTTTTTCCATGTTCATATATGCGACTTTGGGTGGCATTATTCTGAGCTATCGCCCTATCTCTGGCTAGGCCTTTGTACTCATCCTGTCGTAGTTTTAAAAGGTGCAGGTCCGCCGGAGCAGCCGTCCTAGCCACCCTCTCTTCCAACCTTATCCCTTCTGCTTCTGCCCTCTCAACCTCTGCCTGAAGCTTCTTTTTCTTCCCCGCCACCATGGACAGGACCTCCCCGCGTATCACCATCTTATACGCTTCCCACAAGGACTGCGCAGATTCAACAGTACCTACATTCTCCTGGAAGTAACGTTCCGAAATCGTGGCAACCTCTTTCTTAGTTGCGGGGTCTTTTAAGTGCCATGAACTTATTGGAGCCACTCTACCTACCGCAGGCTGCCCAAGCTCCACCCGCAACCACATGGGAGAATGGTTGGAAATGCCCCTACCAAGGTATAGTGCCTCTCTGACCGTAGCTGCCTGTGCCGCAGGTATCAACACGTAATCTAGTCTGTACATGCTGCGGGCGCGGTGGACACATGTGTGAAGTGTGTCTGAGTTGGATTACGTATCTGCCAGCTATCTACAAGCCACCTATGAGCCTGTCCATCTCCCCGTCGAGCACCGCATTAAAGTCGCTTCCTAACACCAGGAGGCCCAGGGGCAAGGTGAGAAAGACAGTCCCAAGGTTGCGAAAAGTATCGGATTGGAGGCCAGGTGGGACATATATTGACAAGAAGGTAACTGTCCTCCCCCCCACTGCCCAGAAGCTCTGATATACCGGCCCCTCTGGTCAGACCACGTAGCCTGGATTGTTAAAGGAAAGGAGTTTATCATCAAAATCCCAACCCCCCTCGACCCTGTGGTAAACCGGGCATGAGCCACCAATTTATATCCCCCTTTATGGAGAGCCATGCAGCGGTTACCGACAAGATGCGTCTCTTGCAATAATACTACATCCGGAGAGTGCCGTTTCACCAATTGGTTAACCATTCCTCTCTTGATCCCGTCCCCCGGGCCATTCACATTCCAACTCAGCACCTTCATCCCCGATCCCTGGCTAACATATGACATTTGACCAATATTTGTATTGTCGAACTGCAGCATTGCCACCCGATGCATAAAGGAAAAAAAATAAAGAAAAACCCAACAATGTAAACATTACTGCGTACGATAGGATCTCCCATCCAAACCTCTTTGTCCACCCCATGTTCCGCACCCTCTCCCTGCACCCCTGCATATGGCCAATGCCCATCCCCATCTCGCAGTGTGCCTGTCGCCCAATACCCCCCAATGGCAAACTAATGGTAGTAACGAGGAGGTAACCATTGCCCCGCCCCTCCCCCCAAACCCCAAAGGAACCTTTTGTGCCCTGAATCAGTTCGCAGCCGTAGTACAGTCTATCAGGATCAGGAGAAGACAGCCGATGAGCCGCCCCACATCCAAGTCTCTGCAGTAGTGCAAACAGTTCCATGGCTGCCAACATTTCTGTTCAAGTCGTTACTCCTCGCCACCGAGTTCGTGCTCTACCACCCCAACCGGGTGCCTGCTATCAATCCAAACCGATGCCACTTCCGGGTTGACAAAAAACCATGCCTTCCCCTTGATTTCCATTGGTAGCCAAGCCGGATACATCATCGCATATCGCAGTCCCTTGTCCCTGAGTTTCTTCTTCACTGGGAGAAAACTTTGCATTAGTTTCTGTACCGCCTGGGTGAAGTCCAGGAAGAAGGAAAGTGTTGTGTTCTCATACTGCATGTGAGCCCCCGCCCGCGCCGCATGTAGGGTGGCATCGTGGTCTCGGAAATTAAGCACTCTGACAATCATCAGGGGAGGGGGCGCCCGGGTCTTGGTCTCCCTCCCAGCACTCTGTGGTCCCTCTCAATTGTGAAGAAGTTACTGAGACCCTTCGGCTTGAGATGTTTAAGGACAATGTCTTCTACAAACAAATCCGGCGCCAGTCTCTCTGACCTCTCGGGCACTCTGAGAATACGTATGTTGTTACGCCTGGCTCTCTCTTCAGACTCATCAAGCTTCCGGTCTGTGGCATCCCGAGAGATTCTAAGGTCACACACCTCCCATTACAACACCGCCACATTGTCTTTTAAACTAGCTGTCTTGATGTCGAGCGACTTCACCTTCTCGCTGGCCTTCGTGAGATCCGCACGTATCAGGTTGACCTCGATCGTGACCGCGTCTAGTTTATTGTCCAGAGATTCCATTTCCTCCCCAGCGAAGACGACCCCATTTATCGCCGCCATAACATCCATCAGCGTTGGTTCCGAGAGGGCGCCGTGTGCGTCTCCCCCCGACGACAGGGACCTCCCAGACTCCACTGGGGACCTTATGGGCATCGTGTAGCGGTCAAGCTTATTGGATTGCACTTGTTTTGCCCCTTTCGAGGACCTGGGCAGAGTCCTATCCGAATCCGGCTTCGTCGCTATTACAGCGGTCACCACTCCCCCGTCGTACTTTGCGGGTCTCAACTGGTCACCTTAGAACTGAGATCGTAAATGGTCCGCTGCGGCCCAGAATATATAGGAGACCTTTGCCCTGTACGGTGCCACAGTCAGTGAGCCTTTCCCCCTAGGTATGCGTATATTTATAAGGTCCCCTTCCGGTGTACCACCAAGTGCTGATTGTCTCAGTGATTGTACCTCACTTCAGGTGTCAGCAGCTGTACGCCACACAGTGGGAGACCCTGAATACGCCTCAACCGGGTCGCCACTTCAGTAGAAAGCGCAGGACAGTACCAGATGGCACCTATCGCTTCCAGCATAAGGGAGGTGTGTCTGGCCTGTATTCACCACTCCGGCTCTCTCAGATATCCGCCTCTGCTAGCAAACAGTTTGGGTCCGTCAACGTCCCATCCACTGCCAGGTGCACCGAGCCAGCCCCCTCATGCAGACCCATCAAAGCTCCTCTCACAGTCCTTTCTCTGCCACCAGGTGTCTCCGCGGCCGCTCCCCGCTGTCACAATGCCTTTGGCAATAGTTATGGGACCCCGGCGTTACACTGGCAGTACTTGGGGCTCCCCGCCTGGTCGTATCTCGCAAAAGTAGCCTCTCGGTCCTGGGGGCCTCACGCCACGTCCTTCGGCCCCCAGGGACCCCAGCTGCTGTACGTCCTCATCAGCGGGCGCGGCGAAGCACCGCGGTCTCTCCCCAACAGAGGACCTCCGTAGGGCTGTGTGTCTGTCCCGCAAATCCTCCGGGCAGTAACACACCTACGATAGCCACCAACCGCCACAGTAGGGAAGGTCAGCGGCTGGAATCAGGATCCCCACAAAGCTGTGCAAATTTTCCAAGCATTTCTGCGGTGGTGACATGTATGGGGCTGGACCGGCAACTTCCGGTTGCCGGCCCCGCTGTTATTCAACTCGCAGCCGAAGTCAGAAACTACTTTAGCCCCCGGCTCAAAAGGCTGAGGGCCGCAAACTTCCAGGCGGTGCTGCTCTGTTCCCCGACACTGGAGCAAGCTCAGAAACACCGTGCCGGGCGTCGCTTCCCTTCCGCCGTCTGAAATTAGGCTCAGGGCACAGGATTAGCAACAGGATAGTGCTGGAGGCGGCCGGGGTCTTGGAAGCCGAGCGCTCACGCGGCCATCTTGGTTCCGCACGTGGCTCCTCCCCCCGACAAAGTCATTTTTAATACTGCTCTGAAAAAATAATATGCAGAAGTCAGAACAGCAAAGAAAGTACTCTGTTCAGACCATGGAGAGGGGGACCGAGATGGAGGGGATACATTTATCCAGGGGATGCATACCCCCCACAGATGGGCCTACTAACAGGGGATCAATATCAAATGCCGGAACCAGAGCTCTTTCAAACCAGGAGAAAAACCTACAGACGATAACACTCCAGACCCAGGGGAACACACAGAATGAGATTATACCGATTTACAATCTATCTCATTATACTCTGTCTGAACAAGAGATATCGATTCTGTCTAAGGGTTTAACATTTGTCCCTATTAGACTACAAAACCCTATTGATACTAAAACGGAAGTCTTGACTGTCCTGCGAAAAATACGATTGAAAGCATTCTTTCTTGAGCATGAAAGTCTCACAGTACCTAATGTTAGTGGACTTAAAAATAAATCCACATTTATACCTGACAGTGTCCTATTACCACCAGAAATATTAGTCTTTGAAAATCAGGTGCTAAGAGATCTAGACTTACTCCAAAGCAAGAAATGTTTCTACAGACCTAACTGTAGTAAATTGGAATTACTAGCACTGAAAAATCTATCTAAAAATTCTGACATAACTGTAAAGCCTGCAGATAAAGGTGGGGGAATTGTGCTGTGGGATACCGCCTTATACGAACAAGAGATTGTTAGACAACTATCGAACCAAATGTTCTATAGGCCATTAGACACGAACCCCACCCTACGTCTCAAAGAACAAATTCGGAATATCACACAAGAAGGTTTGGACTGTGGTTGGTTATGTAAAAGTGAATTTGAATTTTTGAACAGCGAGCAGAACAAGATTCCCAACATATATGTTCTGCCTAAAATTCATAATTCATTGACGGATCCAACAGGGAGACCCATTGTGGCAGCGTGTGGATCCCTGTTGGAACCGTTGGCCCAATATGTGGACATATTCTTGTTCCCATTAGTTAAGGAAATACCAGCGTATATCAGAGATACGATGCATTTGATATCGAAGGTGGAGGGGTTGGATTTTACCAATATACCTCAGGAGGATGCTCTGAGCGTGTGTGAATTTGTTTTGGACTCCAGACCACGTCCACATCAAGTGCCGACTAAATTTACTGTCAAACTAGCCCGAATTTGTTTAAAAAACAACTTTTTCAACTTTAAAGATCAACTGTACCTCCAGGTGTCTGGGGTGGCTATGGGCTGTAGTTTTCCGCCTGAAATTGCGAATTTGGTTATGGGACAATTTGAACAGAGATGGATATATAGCGACACCAACCCATTCTTACATCTGGTGGGTTTATGGTGTCGCTATATAGATGATATCTTCATGATATGGAACGGGGATTCTAAACAACTGACCGAATTCCACGCGTGGCTGAACCACAGAACCCAGGAGTTTAACTTTACCATATCTAGTGACCATCACAAAATCAATTTTTTAGATGTGTACATAGAACATGAAGATGGTAAACTGTCGGTGAGCTTGTATACCAAGCCAACTGATCGAAACACCCTTCTACACTTTAATAGTGGACATCCCAGGTCACTTAAAGAAAACTTGCCTTACGGCCAGTTCCTCCGTATTCGGAGGAACTGTAGCAACAAAGAACAATATTTTACTCATGCCAACCTACTCAGAGAAAAATTGATTTTGCGAGGTTACCCGAAAAGGTTAGTTAAGGTGGCCTTGAAAAGAGCTTGGTACACGCCGAGAGAGACTTTGTTAGTACCCAACGAGAAAGATGCAAGTGATATTCCCTTAACTTGTGTTTTATTTATGGTCCTAGGGTTAATAAGGTTAAAAAGGTGATTCTAAACAATTGGAAACTGTTGGGTGAAATCGATATCCCAAAACCATTGTTTGCATTCAAGAAAGGTTGCAATATTCGAAATCAACTTGTAAGAGCGAAAACTACTGGGCCTAAACAGGGACTTAAAACTACTAGGGATATGTTGGGACTCTCTCCGGTTGTGGGTCATTTTAGATGCCACAATTGTGTGGCCTGTGGGATGACGAGAGACTCAAAGGAAGTTGACATTAATGGAAGTTTGCACACTCAAAGAGGATTCTCTAACTGTAACTCAAAAAATCTGGTATATTGTATCAAGTGTCCATGCAATTTAGTCTATATTGGACAAACAACCCAGACTGTAAAAACTAGGGTTCTTCAACACAGATCTCGTATCAAATGCATGACCATAGGGGCCCCTTTGGTTAACCATTATCAGAGTCACAATCACTCATTCAATGATATATACTGGACAGTATTATGTGTTGTATCTAACAGAAACACAGCAGATACTGAGACTAAGTTAAATCATTTAGAAGCTAGACTCATTGAAAAATATCAGACTTCCAAAACTGGACTCAATGATAGGGACGAAATATGGTCACTTATCTGCTGAAGGGTTTGTTTGACTCATATCACTGTCTAAACGAGTTTTTTGATATTAACTGGAATATTTAGCTGTATGGTGCAGGTTTTGTGGTATGTGTATTTCATTAAAACATGTATATTATGTATAATATGTGTAATTCTGTTTAACTATATTGATTTTAGATTGGAAGAGGTATATGGTATCACACTGGTAATTTGGGTGCTCTTTTCTGAACGTTTTAATTCGTTTTCTAAATTGGTATAATCCTTTTCTTTACTTTCACTGTCCTAAAAAAAAAATTCTGTCTTGAATTTATTGTCTTTGTAACTGTTGTTTGTTCTCTGGAATAATCGATGTGAAGAGGATATGAAATGGAACAGAGAGCGGCCATTTTGGTTGAGTGTTTAAAGTTGTGGTAGTCCGTTCTTCATTTTGATGTTGTTTGCACTCTGGCCTGAAGGTGTCCGATTCGTGGAATTAGGGTAGGCGGAGTTCCGCCTTTGAAAGTTTTTTAGCCCGACACTTCACTTCCTGTCGGCTTGGATTCACGGAGACTAGTAGGAGACTTTGGCTCGTATTTCCAATATTGATGAGGGTTTACACTCCCCGAATATGCTGGTAAGCTTGGGGCCATTCATTAGATAGAATATTGGGACACTAGGCTTCATGGTATTTGGTCTCGCTATCACTGGTAACTCTATCATTCGTTACCTGACTCGGGCATAATCGGTGCTATCTTAGAACCTTGGGAATTTTTAATGCTAACGATTCATTTCGAATATATGAGCTGATGAAATAATTGATTGTCGAGTAGTGTGGCATTTCTTAGTACTGCACGATATTCATGTAGCGTAGTTTGGTCATTTTATGACGATATCTTCATTATTTATTTACATAGGTGATTGGATCACAGGCTTGTGATTAAGATAAAAGTGATACCTGGATAAGCACAGGTGTGCTGGATATAGGAATTTCTCCTTGGCGGGTTCACATTTCCTAATTAATTCTCGGCAATGGACTACTGTATCCCAAAGTGATTTGTGTTATTGGATAATAACTTTTTGGTATGTATAATAGATTTGGCTAGCCTTTTTGTAGTTGGGTGTATTCACTTGTGTAATCAGACTGTTTGTTTGCACTAGATATGGTGATGAGAGGGCTCTCCTTTTTTTATATGACTTCCTTATTGAACGAGTCAAATACTAGAATAAGTATTACTTTGGTGATGGTGTTCTGATCACTCTTTCTAGTTCGGTGTGTAAATATCCTTTCTGATACCTATACCTTGAGAATTTTTCCTCTTATAGTGGGAGTGGCTCCCTCGGATGCCTGTGTCCATGGAACATACTTTTTAAATTCCAAAATTTCTTTTTAGTTCATTAATAATGACTGTGTTTAATTTTTGTTTCTTGTAGGATCATATAAATGAACTTTGTTGCCCTTTGTCCTGATGAGGCCTAAAACTGTTTGAAAGGCCGAAACGCGTCGACAGTTAATATTCATTTCGACACCATTATTGAGTTGGAGAGTGTGTGGATTTATTTACCAGGAGCATTATTTGGTTCTGAAGCCACAAAAAACCTGTTTGGCTGCTTTTTGCTCCTAGTCGTTTCTGGTGTTCGAAAAGGAAATCAGGCTAAGAAAAGACATTGCCATTCTTTCCTTGTAAATAATATCATTGGGCTTCTCATACAACCCTTGGATTAAGGGTCCTCAACAATAAGACAATTGGACTACTTGTCATGTCATTCCTTACAAGATTAAATATTGTTCGGAGGCTGTGCAAATGAGGGGGAAAGTTTCGTTTTGTAGCACAAAGACTGCTGTGATTGTGGCAGATGGTGTAATTAAGCCATTACGTGGCCATACACCACACACTTTGACCGGGTCCTGGTGTTTTATTGTGTGAACTCAGGTGGAGCCACTCCCACGCTCCTTGGCCCATGCTTTATTTCCTATATGAGACGACAGTTCGACGAGGAAGCAAACTGAAAGCTTTGTTTCGAAATCTGCAATGTTCGGAGCAGTTGAACTGCATTGCGAAGACAGCGCTTTGAAAACGTTGTGCGTTTGTGTGTTGCCCCCAGGGCCGGACTGGCTACCGGGCAGTTTAGAAAGCTGCCGAGCTGGGGGCTGATTTCACTGCGGTCGGGGCTGATTTCGTTCATAGAGACCTGCATGTGCTTCGAAATAATTGATGTAAAACAAATTTCGTTTAGCACACGCAGGTCTCCATGAACGAAATCACCCCCCAGCTCAGCAGCATTCCAAACTGCCCGGTAGCCAGTCCGGCCCTGGTTGTCCCATTCTGGGCATTGGTGTCTGTGCTGTTTGTTTAGTTATACTTGGTCTTATTTTTTCCATTTTAGCATAGTGTGAGGTATAGGTCTGGTGTAAATTCTATGTAGATGGGAGTTGACTTGAGTGTGGATATGTGTGTGTTATTATGACCATACATACTTTTTGGGTGGTGATGCTCGTAGTTGGGTGTGTATAAATGGAGTTTGTGTGCAAATAAGACCCTGGGAGTAATTTTTTCCACATCGGGCTAAGCGTTGTGCTACGGACCATGGCATGTGTGTTCATGTCTGCTCTGTGCATTTTGTGCATACAAGTGTTACTCCTGTGACTGTAATAGCTATGCTTATATATCTAAAGATAATAGATAGCGAGTTGTGTGCTAGATTTAGCATGCATACTTGTGTATCGTATTTATTTGTTTATTATGTTACAGATATGCAAATGTATAATTTTGTGCCAGTTTTCCTTTTTTATGTATGCCAATGTACATGTTAAAGCGCAGGGGTGCATGAGTGTGTGCGTGATATCTGATAGCATATGTGGTGCTTGGGTGTTATGTGGCACTGGCACCAGGGCCGGACTGGCTACCGGGCGGTTTTGTGTGCTGCCGAGGTGGGGGCTAATTTCTCTGCGGTGGGGGCTGATTTAGTTGATGGGGACCTGCGTGCGCTTTGTAATAAAAAAAGCAAAACTAATTTTGTTCAGCACACGCAGGTCCCCATCAACGAAATCAGCCCCCAGTTCAGCAGCACACACAACTGCCCGGTAGCCAGTACGGCCCTGACTGGCAGTACAGTGAACGAGCTGGCGTAGGAACGTCGGCGTAAAATACGGCTTTTGGTTAGTTAACGGTGCATGATTGTAGGCGACGAGATCCTGACTTAACAACTCTCTATCTGGTGCTCTCGCTACCCCTAAAAATTACACACATAGATGTTATATATTGTTAACTTAATAATAATTATTATTGTTATTATTATTTAGATAATATTCCTTATTAATATAATAATATTAATTAGTATTATGATTATTACTGCAGTCTGTTATTATGAAATACAATTACTACCCCCTTTATTATTACTATTATCATTATAGTAATAGCACTCTTACAGCTATACAACCGCAGCCTTTTTTTTAGCATTAATAAAATTGCTGCCATCGTTATTATTTTTGGTAATATTTAGTCCAGTTACTCTTATTGTTTTCTGTTCCGTACTATAAATAATAGTATTTTTATTTTCCATATCATCATAAATACATAACTACAGAGCTCCACTGTCCCCATCAATCATGTCAATATAGGTGAGCACTATACCGCTCTAACTTTAAAAGCGGCTGCCCCCTACCCCCCCCCCCCTCCCCCCACACCACTCACATTACTTATGGCAAAGCTTTTTGAAAAAAAAATGATTACTTTTTATAAGAATGTGGCATCTGCTTCAGGGACACCGCGTGTTCTTTCGCCATTTATTTAGTTTAAAAAATGTGTATGCTGAGCCCGGCGCCCACTTTAGGGACACCTCACTCAGTTTCATTTTTTTTTAAAACTATAATGTTGAGCGCAGTGCCCCCTTTGGAGACACCACGCCCTGTTTCTTTTTTTTTTACCATATTGGTGAGCGGGGTACCCGCTTCACGGACACTGCGCTCTACAATACAATAGGTCTTGCTTTTGCTGAAGTTTGATGTATTGGTATTGTAAATGTCAATGCCTTTTAATATTATAAGAGGCCTTGCCATTTACAATGCCAATAGCTCAAAATCTCGCTATTGCGAGACCTACTGCATTGTAAATGCTTCTTTGCTTTGGGTCGAAAAATCCCACGTTTTTTTATACATTTTCCTTCAAGCAGCCCACGTAAGTCAGTCTGGGAGACAGGCTCAGCCTGTGTATCCGGTAGCTCCTCCCTGAATGTGATATCTCTGGGTGGATGTAGTACAGGCTTGGGTATCGGGCCTGGCCACGCCAGTGGAAATGTCCTCTTCCACTTCTCAGTTTCACAGTGGCTATGAGCATGTATGAGCAGCTAGTAATTTCTGGGTGTTTTTTACACATGGAGAACATGCTGTGTTTCATGTGTTTGACAATATTTCCTCCGGGAGGGAGAGGAAAACCTCTCTCTCTCTCTCTCTAATGAAAGGAAGGCACGCTCCTAGGCCCAAAGTGAAACATCAGCTCATGCAACAAAATAGCAGTCTTTAGTGGATGTTCCTTCAGCTCTGGGAGACTTGGTGTTAGGCAGACACCAGTCATACTTGCCAGGCAGCACCTGGAGTAGTCTAAGGATCACTCCCTTCCTTTGTCAAGAAGAACTTGGGATTGAAACCATTATTAATTTTATGCAGTTCACTTGATGGCCAAGAGTCTTCAAGGAAACTGCAGAAGTAGCAGAATTATTATATTTTCATAATGGATGCTCTATACCCGTTTGAACTGGCAATGTATCTGATGGATTTCTTCCAGAGGCTTTAAAGTGACATGTTTAGAATGGGGAACATCCTTTACAACGCGGATGTTACCCCGCAGTGCAGTTACGACGCGTCTTTTACAACGCAAGTCGTAACCACGACTTGCGCTGGAGGTCGCTCGAGGATAAGGAATAGTAGATTTACTATCCAACACCTTCCCTACTGTACGTAGGCTGGAGTTGGAATAGTAAATGTAACTATTCCTAAGTCCAGCACCCCTACAGCGCAAGTCGTGGTAACGACTTGCGTTGTAAAAGACGCGTTGTAATGTACCGCGATGTAATACATCGCGTCGTAACAACGTACATCCGTTTAGAATACGGGATAAGATATCGTTATTTCTAAAGAAAATGCTATATCCTGAGGACAATCTATGGGGAAATTTCCTATGACACAGCCTTAGTAACATGGAGGAAATTATACTGGAGTATTCCCCTAAAGACACATCATTTATTAAAAAAAAAATAAGTTTTTTCTATTACCCAATTCTAAATCAGGTACTTATTTAAATGTACTGTATTTCATCTTCTACACAAGAGTTTTAAACCACAATGAAAAGCCTACTTAGAAATAGAATCACATTTCATATCCAAAATTATGAAATTTTCTGGCAGGGTCAAAGGTGGAAAAACAGAATAAAACGTAATGTTATTGTAGCTTTTAGGTTTTTCCTGAGACAGCGCGTGTGCTCTTGCTTGCGAGAGACTAGAAAGGGCCTGAAGCCCATTCACTGCTTACCATTCAAGCTTCATTGTCACTCTCATGTGCTACTCCCTAATTGGCTAGTGGGTGCCGCCTTCACTTTCTCTTCTTTCGTATGGAGTAGGGACCAAGTATTGATTGCTTCATCTTATTTAGGGTCCTTCAGCTGCTGGTGTTGTGATTGAGATACTATTATTAGACTTTTTGTAGACGTTTTTAGGTCTCGTGACCTATCAATGCGCATGCGCATTGAGAGAAGCGAGACTATAGGGCTTTAAACAAAGTTTACCTAACTGTGGCGATTTGGTGCTGTGCCCGTGCGCTTTTAGGTCAATGCGCAAGCGCATTGACCTAAAATGCGCGTGCACATCATCAAATCGCCATCTGTTCCCAAAGCCACACTCCTTCCACACCTTTGAAGTGAAGCTTAGCTTCACTTCAAAGGCCCCGGCTGCTTCACACCCTCATGCCGCTCTCCCCGCATGCCGCTCTCCCCGCTCCGCCCCCTCCCCTGCCCGCCGTGTGCATTTCTCCTCCCCCCTCCCCACAGCAATGCCCTCCGTCTTGTTCTCATTCCCTACCACAGCTTCCTTTGACAATGTGTCTTTCTTTATTGTATTAGCTATACTGATTTCCTATGCTTTATGTGCAAACATAAACATGGCCTTGTACCTATGGCAGCATTTGCATTGTGCACGTATGTGCGCTTCTAAGTCGCTTCTTGCGCCAGTATACCCCACACTGCTCTTTTGTTACTTAATTCGCTGCGCCTCACACAGCCTGTGTGTTACAGTCGACAGCCCCCGCCCACCACCTTCCTCATTACTGTGTCTGATTCTTCGTTGCTTCTCTGCATGTTTTTAACAACATGAAGATTTTGGTGCATATCACACTGAAATCTGCACCTACGGGTAGCACTGTACTCTTTCCCATTAAATTCTGGCAGGTGAATTCTGACGAGATACCCGGTAATTACCAGGTGCGGTAAATACTTAACTCGTAAGTGCGACCCCTGTTCAAACAGGGGTTTGTGCAGGTGTTGGACAGCACCGCTCGCGTCCGTTCCGCTCGTAATCAGAGCTATATTGTCTAGTCCCCAGCTTTTTTTTATTATTTCATTTTTAATATTTCTGTTAGTTCAATTGGCTCCCCTGAATCACATCTAGACTAGAACCACCAGAATGCATTGGTATCATAAATAAAAGACAGGAAGAGTATTTATCCTACACGGAGTCCTTCAGTGAACTGTCAGTTGTGAGAGGTGGTGTCTCTTAAATTTACATGGAACGTTAGTTGACCAAAACTCCTGAAAGTGCTCTCTCATTCCTGGAGCAGTGTATTCACTTTGGCCAATCGCAGTACATTTATCCTCCCTCAAATCTCACTAAACAACCAATCACCTTCCAGATCAGGTCAGACTGGACGTTTTGTTTGCTAAAAAGAGAGCATAAGATTACATAGCGCGGGCTTGGCAAGGCTTCTAACGCCCTCCTGGCCTGACATTTGCACAGACAACTCATATGTGGATGTACGGCCATCTTTATTTACAAGGTAAATTTGAAATTATTTGCTGAAGTCAACAATTCATAGTCTGCATTGACATGTCACAGAATATTTTAAAATATTCAAGATGACACATGAAACAGCTTTGCAATATCGAAGACAGCAGCTGCATCATAACATTCGTGGTCAAGTCGCCATATTGCTCTTAGCGCCCATTTTTATTTTTTGGGGGGGAGCAGCGGGAGGCAGTCCTGGGTAGAATTCTTGGTCAGGGCTTCCAAGTTTTTAACCTACTTATGTGTAACATTTGCATGTTTGCATTATGTGTGACATAACAATGTATTTTGTGTGACACTTCGAGTGACACTTCATCACAAATTGCCTTATTGGCATGAAGCAGAGAATCAGTCGTAGCAGTGTAAAATGTGGCCCTCAGCAGCACATTCAATTACATTCAGGCAGTGTAATTGCTTCAAGCAGGCCCAGCAACAGGCTCAGCAGTGAAATGGCAGCTGGAAGGGCGCATAAAGCTGGCTGACTGCTCCTCGCGTACTCCGCTTTACCAATTTCTTGCAGGAGAATCTCATTCATGCCCGGTGACTCTTTGCACTGTCTCATCTGGTGCACTGGATGAATAATGAAACAAAAAGGACTACAGAGACCAAAATGCAAATAAAACAAGCAATAGGTGTCACCTTTGACTAAGTTAAAGCCATTTGCTTTGCTAATGGTATTGTATAGCAAAGAAAATGGCTTTAACTTAATAAAAGGCGAGACCTATTGCATTTTTAATGCTTGTTTGTTCAGAGATCTGTACATAGATGCCGCTTTCTGTCTTAGCTCAGCGCCAGGATGCTTTCTTGAAAGCACCTATTCACACATTAATAGTTATTTATCAATCATTCTTTTATCTTCCCTTTTCATCATTGTTGCTTCTTCCGTCCCATCCAACCACCACTCTCCTGTTGTCCTTATTGCCTCTTCCCTCCCACCCCTTCCGTTGCCTTTGTTGGCCCCCACCTCCAGACATTATAGGGGGGAAAAAGTGTTTTGACGCGGACAGAGCTGGTTGTGTCATAGGGCTTTTATTTTTAGCTTCCCATTTCTGTGTCAAAGTGTTTTTTTTGTTGTTTTTTTTACTTTTGTGCATGCTGCACAGCAGCCACGCTGCTCTACAACATAGCTAAAAGACATTGGCAAGGTAAATAGCTTTCACATAGGCAAGGCATATTGGCTTTGTCAGTGCTTGTTATATAGGGAGGCATGCATCACGAGGCTGTCTAAGGACTGTCCTGCATGTGTCAGGCACTAGTGCAATATATGATCAGTGGTTTGCTTTGTTTGCTGGTATTGTGTCTGGTTTCTGTTACCAACCTACACACACCATACTTCCTGGAAGTGCAGCATTCCCAAAACCCTGGGCCCCTAACGCTTCATTACGTTGATAGGGTTCGCTTCTGCTTCCCCAGAAGTGTTGTCTTTTTTTAATCTCGCATACAGCGAGGTGTCCTTACAATGCAGCGCTCACTTATACCCCTGCCTATTATTGTTTGTGAGTTTATTTGCTCCAACTTTTAGGGAACGCATCAACTGCTCAGCCACTCCCATGAAACTGTTACAGTAGTGAATCTGTTGGTCGCACTGTGAAATCCAGCAATCTTTGCCACTTGCCAAGTGACTTTGCTTTCACGCGACCTATTTCGGGCTCAGTTACAATACTTGGGTTTTCATATTTTAAAAAGTAAAAAAAAAATCATAGATCGGTGAAACAAGACGTATGATTTTGTTTAAATTAATTTTAGGATATTTGTTCGCTCTCTAAACTACGTTTGACTCAAATGCCTGGTAAGAGAAACGTGGGTCGCTCCTTAAAAAAAACACGCTTACCTGGGCCGACAGAGCAGCATGCTGAGGCCGGAGTTATTTATTTCATGTAACATGTCCTATGCTTTGTCTATTGATCGTCGACCTTTCTCTGTTCGTAAGTGTAGGGTTTCTGCGGCATAATCTCATGCAGTTGAGATGTGTCACTTCATCACAGGTAAAGCCTGCAAGGTGCGTGCGGCCGCTTAAGGGTCATCTTTTAACAGATCATTGAGACTTCAAAGCGAGGCCGCGGATGTCTTGTTCGCAGACAAGGGCACCTGTGTCCTTTCTATGAGCATAGGCGCAAGGAGGGATCTCTCCGGAGGGGTGGGGATGCCGGGAGCGCCACCTTTATGGCCCGCTATAGGAAGGAGAGAGAATTAGAAGTTTAATTGTGAAGAGCCTTAATTAAGGGAAGCTGGAGGAGGAGAGCTAGGGACATGAAAAAACACTTTAAAGGGCTTCTGTGCCTTTAGCAAACACACGAGTAGCTCGCGAACCATGTCCATACAGGGTTTCAGTCACACGGTGAATCACTCCCATCTCCGGCCTGTGTGGAAGAGTTAGCCAAGGCTGCAAGAGTACAGACCCACTTCTGAATATAATGATATACACATGTTAAGAGGGCCTTGCTGACGAAACTCTGCCTAAGAACTCTAGCTGTACCTCACTGACAAGTCCTAAGTGGGCTGAAAGTGGTCTGGGGTTGTGTTCCTATTTGGAGGGGACCGGGTGTGGCAGTTCAGAAGGAGGATAGCTTGTTTCTAGCAGAGTAGGATCAAAACTGATTTTTTTATATGGTTAGTCTCTTTCTAGTGAGGCATAGTGGGGAAAGGGCAATAGTAATGAATGCTGCTTCAGGCGATCAGCAATGGCTGAGATTAATACATGCATTCATGCATTCCTTTCATCGCTTTGTTAAAAGGACCTTAGGGAGAGGCAACTGGTGTGGTACCAACAGCAGCCTTCAGCCAATGGGCAAAAGGACCATTTGTCATAGGCTGCATAGGGGGCCTCAGATCTAGGCGCATGCACATATTCTGTTTTTTTAATATTGGCTAGGAGTATTAAAAGCTGGAACCGTGACAATCCTCTCTGGACCCATGAGATAGCTGAGACCTTAAACAGACAGGCAAAAAAACATATCAATGAAATGGAAATGGTTCTACTCTTGAGTAAAGACATACTCTCATCAAGTAATTGCAAGGTTCCTGGACTTCTCAACAAAAAATTATTATCCTTACTATCTTATTGGCCAAGTGCATTTCGATTATACACTTACCACATTCATACTACCTTCTAGCGTTTCTACACTCTCCCAATTTTGATTGATTGATATGGAAATTGAGGCACAGGGATACTTAGTAGGTCTTTTAGAATGGACTGGCTGGCATTGAACAGGCCTGGCGGAGGCACTGTCTCCAGCAGAAGGCCTACATATTTAAAGATTCGTGCTGGGTTGATTTATTTATTTATTTTTTGCTGTAGTGACTTTCTCTATCCTGGTGACAGTATATATGGATCTGAATTGGTGAATCACTTTTCCAACTATTACAAACAACCCTCTATATTCCCCTCCAAGTTGACATATAGCCCGATTTGGGGTTTGGTGGATGGGTCAGAACATGACGGATATCCCATCTGCATATTATGAGTGTCTTAGGTCACAATGCGCTAGTAATAAGGCAGGTGAGATATCATCACCTTGTGATGAAGTAACCCTTCCGCAAACTCTAAACCAGGCCTTTAGATAATATAGTAATCCTGGCAAACATATGTTGCTATCTGCATGCCAAGAGCTCAGTCCAACTCAGAGGTTATTAAATTGAGTATCCTTTGATGAGGTAATACTAACACCTGTTATTCACAGTGCTTATAAATAAAAGTATGATCTAAACCACCGTATAGGAGCACGTTGTTTTGATATTATTTTGCTTCACCTTTAAGAGATGAGCGGCCATACACTCGCCAGCTGTGGTTACCCTTCAGCCCTTGAGGTCTACAGTGGTGGCTGGTTGTCGGCAACCTGACGTTTAGCAAGCCACTCTCCCTTCCTCACCCATGCTTCTCTTTGGTGACAGGTGAGTCATTGCTGGGTTGGTGGGCAATCTAGGAGAGAAGGAACAGCCATACACCACCACCTTTCTGGAGAAATTGGAACTACCAACCCAGGCAGCCTTCCAACTAAATGTTGTGACTCCCTTCAATGTTATGCCATCATTATTGGCTGAACTCACCCCTTGAAAGAGGAAAAGTCTCTTCATCATATTGACTTGAAGAAGGTGCTGAGATATTTCATCGATAGCACAAAGGTCCATCATGTGGATTACCAGCTTTTGTGGAGTATCCTCGGGCAAAGGAGAGCATGACAGTGCGAAAGAGGACCCTGTTAAGGTGAATAGTTCTTTGCAAAAAATATGCTGTGGACTGGCCAAGGGGCAATCTCCAAAAGCCCTGTACATTCATTCCACCAGGTCTAAGGTTACTGTGATGGCCTTCGGTGCAAGGGTACCCTGGACATTTGACATGCAGTGACCTGGGCATTTGGGAATATGGTCATGAAACATTACTGCCTTGACAGGCCTGGCGGGAAGGTAACTTCACCACTTGGTTCTACAGGACTTTTGGGTCTGTGTCCACTCCCTAGACAAGTGGTACTCAAAGTAGCAGACCTGTAGCCATGTCCCTCTGGGACCCCAGGTTACTGCTCGAAGTCCGTTATTTAGTTAATTCAGATAGCCAAGAAGATCGTTTTGTGAATCTGGGCTCTCTTTCTAAAATTAGCGCACCTTGCTTTATCTGCAGGGCTGCCCTGCTCATAGAACAAGCTGAAATGACTCTAGAAAGCCAGAATCGGAAACGCCATAAAAACGATATTGCAAAGGCATGTTTATGCTTTTCTGGTTCTGGGCTTTGTTTCAACAGGCTTTTCAGCTTGTACTTTCAGCAAGGTATCCCTGGTCATAGGTAAAAGCTTAGTTGAGAGGACAGTGGAAGTGCACAAAAAAAGGCAAGGAGTCTGATCATGAGTACAGTGGGGGTAGGGTCAGTGAATGTGGGTGGGGGCATCAGGCAGGCAGTTAAAATGAGCAAAATATTCTGCATATATTTATGGTCTCATAACCTACAGTTAACAGAATTTAAAATGTGAAAAAAAAAATTGAAATAAATAATTTCCAGAAATATTTAGATTTTTTTTGTTCTATCCCCATAATCCCCTACCTTAATATGTCTGCTTGAGAATGCCACGGCATTGATGCGGCCCTTGGAAACTTTCCACACTGTACGTTTTGGCCCCCGGGGAAATGTTTGCGAGTTCCCATGCCCTAGACCCTCCACCTTTGGGGGGGTACAGATATGGTATCTATTCTAAAGATGAGGAATCTGTAGTAATTAGTATTCATTAGAATAACAAGCTACTCACCTTCCGGATTGCTCTCTCTGGTGGATACTCTATCTAATTGCAGATTACGCACTCCCTTCCCACCTCCCTATTCTATGTATTGACCTGTTTATTATCTAAGAAGGTCCAAATTTAGGAATTCAGTTCCCTGTTTTATTTTTGTCTTTGATCTGAATCTAATGACGTAGAATGAAAAAGATATATGAAACTGATGTTTCTTTAACCACCAACTTAGGGTAAAGTTCTCACTACAAGATCATATGGCGTCTTACCTTATCATAGGTTTTGTGTGAAATTAACGACAGTGGGACTATACTTGAAAGGAAAATGTGAATGAGTTAACAAAAATTGTTTATTTTTGCTAGTGAGAGGAGGGGTGCCTTTGTATGAACTTTATGTGAAGATTTGGATGCAACTAATTTTGGAATAAATGAGAGAATTGAGATGACTATTCTTCCTTTTTATTAAGTTAAACCATGCGATCTGGTGATCACTAGTGAGAGGAGTGGCACTCCCATGGTACACATGTGTGGAGACTCGGATGGAGTGGATGTTGCAATAAACTTGAGAGCGGCTTGAAGAGATTTTTCACTTACAATTTAGCCTTGAAGAAGTGGCAGGAGGCGTGAAACACGTGTTGGATGTGGTACCATTAAAAGAGATTTGACACTCAAAAGATTGCTATAGTATCACTTATTTGGGTAATATTGATTTTTTAAATTGTCTTGAGAAAAATATTACCTTTTAAGAAAATGTATTTGTTAATTCCGATAACGATTTTTTGTAAAAATATATTTTTTTATGTACTGAACTCAAAGTAATTGCATTTGGAGTCTAATTTAGGTGCCTCCCACATTGGTATAAAATAATAATTTTTGAGGAGCACCAAACCCTGGATGAATTAGCACAAGTATTTGCCAAATAAATGCCATTAGCACACGTTGCCTTCCTCTGCAAGGTCCTCAAAAGCAATGTCGTTTTTCAAATTCAAAGCTATAATGATAGCCCTAGCTTGCTCGAGGCATACAAGTTGGGTTATCCGGCCATGCCTCTAAACCTAAACTGCAACTAAATGTTCTCCTAATCAGACAAAGGGGATCTGTACCTTGCTGCCACCCTTTACCTGTCGGTGTAATTAGACACCTTATATCACTAAATTCAACTTTATACCATTACCTTGTACATTTCAAAGTCTGTTTTAACAGGTTCTCCGTACCAGGCAGCTAGTTTGCGGTAATGTTGCAATAGATGCCTTGCAATCCCCACCAGCCCTTGTCACAAACACCAAACCCCTTGAATCACACATCAATCCCAGCCTTTCCTATACGGCATAGGTAAAATGTACCAACTGTTGTGGTATCAGAGCGGCCTCCTGTGCAAGATTAAAACCTTCCTCTCCTTACACTCTTTGTGAAGTACACCTCTAATACAGTGATTTAGTTGACCCTACTGACAGATAACAGATATGTATTACCCAATTCATTCAATCGACCTCAGATGGATGAAAAGGTAAGTGGAGTTGTTGGAATTCGAACCTATGACAATGAGATAAAACCCAGATCCCTGCAGTTGGTGCATTAGTCCACATAACCACCAGACACTTCAGCTAATCATACAGTCCATTGTCCTTGCTTCAAGTGAGGATGCAACGCTCTGCTCACAGTACTCACTGATACAATGGCTTTGAATGCAGGTTTATATGATGCATTGAATACATTTATTGTGTGATTACTTACTTAGTCATTACATAGAGGAAAGAGACAATATCAATAATAAAACATGGCGTAAAAAAAAGCTTTTCCATCTTAAAATGTAGGAGAATAATTTCAGTTCATATCAAAAAGCCTTGGATTAAAAATCTGTATATATGTGTCCATCTTGCCACTTTAGATCTAAAGTGCGTAATGCATTGTCCGTCTATTTTTACAACTCACCTGTGTTTCATGTTTATTTACAGGGTGGGACCGACCTCAAGTGAGTCCAACTCTTAAATTACATTCTTTTTTTTCTCATGGTGGCCGTGGTCCAGATGGTGATTATACAGTAAGTTGCATCCTACAAATTGAGAAAAAATACACTACATCAGAACCTCGTGGCGCAATTCGGATAGCCTTTTATTTAGCTTTTATATGATGCCACTTCTCTGTTTACATAGTCTCTCCAAGATATTCACTTACTTCCTCTTCAAGCTACAACATATTCAAAGCCTTATGCATCATCTTCAAAGCATACATGCCAAGAAATATGGAACTGTCTAGCAGAACAAGTCACTGTGGCAGGGCGTGCTCAACTCATGCACGGCATAACAAACTATTTTCTGAAATCTCCATTACATAGAATATTAATAAGAAGATACACTTTATCGTCTTTCACAGCTTTCTGGGAGAAACTCCCTCTCATCTCCTGTTCTTCTCCTTGCCCCATAATCCTTTCCTCACCTCAACGCTAACGTCTGGGCACAGAAATCAGGACAGCTGTTTTTGACTATAGGGCACCTACCACGAAAACCAAAACTGCGTTATTTCAGACACACACTTACCCTTGCGGATTAGACTTACCAAAAGTCACTTCGGCGCAGGCTGAGACCCTAGCTACTGCTATTATAGCACAAGAAATTACAATTAATATATATGTATCAAGAAAGGGTAGAGACACTATGACAGATGGTGAACTGGTCGACGTTGAGCAAATGTGTTACTGCAGTATTAGGGGGCCTTGAACAAGGCCATTTGAGTGTATCCTGGTGCGTGGAACCGGTTGTCTCTTGCAAGTAAGCCATTCTATCAGTAAGATGTAAACCCACCGAAAATCCTGTCTATTGAACAAACGTTGACCAATTTGGATATAAAATAATGATGCTAAACTGCCTGCCATATTAAATTCCCCAATCCCTGCTTGATGAATAAAATCAGAAAGGTTTCATCAAATGCCATTAAATGCCCGACGTTACACAATGTTTCATTGGGGCAATTTGTTTGTAAAAGAGATCCCATTGCGGTTAGGACCATCAAAGCGACTGAGCTTTTAATAAGGCTTATATTAGGCAGTCATTAGTCTGTATCGAAGCATTTTGCCCTAGGAGAAAACTTTATTGCAGTTATCCAAACATTGTACAATAATTCTATTGCAAAGTTCTAGTAAATGGGACACTCATGATGCACTTGTAGCACTCTTTCCAGCTTTATTTGACTTCTATAGTGACCATTTGTATAATATATTAAATAACCTGCTAGAGTAGGAAGATAGCATTACATGCTGAGAACATCATAATGTATACTTCCATCCCATTGCAAACATTTAGTTTACAAAGAAAATTTATTGATGACGTTTGTTCCCTCTGTGTATTAAGAAAGCACATAAAAACCCTCCTCTTCCTCCTTCAGCTTCCTCATGACTTATCCCTTCACCATCTTTCCTTTAACATATGATCAACATGCGTCTACCCATCCTCTTGATTCTACCCGACAATAAAGCCTTTACTCCAGTTTAGCAAGGTCAGGCCTTCTGTCTAATCCTGTTTTCTAAAGTCTATGCTCCATACATATTTCGGAAATCCGTTGAGAGTATAAAAGCCAATAGTTTTCACCTTTGGGGCCTATAGGCTTTGCTGAAAGATTTTAGCTATGCTACAAAGTCTCATTGATGTTGCAGAGCATGGATGATGAAAAGGAAAACTTCATGCAGCCTACTGTGCCATTTTGTAGGTGGGTACACTACACAATAGGGTGAGCACAGAACCACATGGCGAGACAGAGCAGCATGAAGACAAGGGAAAGCAATATGGGGGATGGAAACAACACTGGAGGGGCGTAGAGGCACAAGGCAACACACCGCAACATGGAGACCTGAGCGTGAGGGGCAGGGAAGCACACAGTGAAACATAGCAATACAGAAAACAAGTGCACCCTAATAGAATGTTTAACTAAAAAGAAAAAAGAGCACTAGACAAAATGAGCAGTGTAAAAACACAGTAATTTGTCCATGCTCCATGGGCCGGGAAAACTCGTCATTAGGAAGCAAAGTCCGCACAAGCCATCAAATAAGAAGCAAGCAAACGAGTGACCATGAGGCCAACCAAAGGTAATCAATGGGGGGCGGGCTCAATGCCCCCCTGTAAGCTTAACCCCTTCCATGCTCATGACGAGCTCAGCTCGTCATGCAGCACAGTGCTCGTATGCTCATGACGAGCTGAGCTCGTCATGACCACACCCGTTTTTATTGCTGTCCAGCACAGCACGGGAAACTCTCTAGCAGCGATGCGGTTAACCCCTTGCCTGCTCTGAACGTTCCGCGCTAGTGCGGAATGTTCTATTGCGCGGGCGGGGCCGCGACGTTCAACGGACGTGCGCGGCACTACTGAGGTAGTGCATGCGACGTCCGCTGAACGTCGGTAGCAGCGGTGGGGTTAATAAAAAATTTGGAAATAGATAGCGCATGCGCTGTCTTAGGCAAGGCATAAACATTTATTTAGACCACCATTTAATGTAAGGCATTATCCTTGAAAAAGGTTGTTGTAATCCTGCTATTATAAGCACCTGCCTAGACTCCTGCTACCTATACGGTCAGAATAAAATGCTGTGGTGGATATTGTTTATATTATTTCAATATTATAAGTGTACTTTTTACTCCAGGTCCACATCTAAAAACAGGTATAGTTTCCTAAATTTCAAATAGCAACATAATCTTTGAAACTGTCAATTTATTAATTTGCAAAGGTTTTGTTATCCTGCTAATTAAGAAAAAACATTTCACGTAATACTAGAACAATAAAGTGAATTATTGTGCGCATTTTTGTCAGAGCCTTGTGTTCTCCACCGGTACAGCTTTCTGTACTGCTGTCCAGCTGGTACTTAAGCAAAATGTAGTGCTAGAACGAATATCCATAATGGCATAACTATTGAATTTAGATTTTAGCCATCAAAGATGTAATGCTGTGTAGGGAAAGCAAGGAACACAATTACATCCTGGTCACAAATAGTCATATAATTGATAGAAATGTTTGCTCTACACTGCTTGATAAGATAAGGCACCACTAATGTTCGTAGCCATTATTAGAGGAATATGATTTTGAGTGTTTGGGGAGCACTATGGGTTAGACACCACTAAAAATTACACAAATCTAAACGGGTGCAATCGGTGCACGACCTGTATAGGTTTTCTGTCTGGCACTTTTGAACAGAGGCAATGTTTTTCCTGTGCTTCACTGGAAAGTTGGGGGATTTAGCCCCTTACTCCACATCCTTATCACTAGCTGTGTCCCACAACCAGGATGTCACTTTAAATGCATCCTTTCTTGTACCCCAATTTGAACTTTGTGACTATAACTGCAAGTTTTCAAACATGGGGAAGACATGTGTTTGCCAATATTCCCGACTTAAGCCTAAATAGCAAAGGAGCCCAAATCTTCATTCATGTTATATTGCAATGTTATTTTACAAAAATTCAGCATTCTATGCCACAAGATAGATATTAAGGTGCCATTCGAAAACTACAGCCTGTATCATCTCTACAGGTTCTGCACATGTGATGGTATTACGTGTTAAAATAGGAATGCACCTTACATTAATAGTGGCCTTCGTTTGGGTGCAGGGTGTGCGCAGTCACCCTGCCAGCCTGTGCCATTTTGCAGGGTCCTGAATGGTGACCTCCTTATGCCCCTTCTCAGCCACTTCTCTGGTGGAAGCAACTCTACTGCCAGGTTCTCGACTACCACAACTGCATGGCTCTGCCCAATGCACAGCTTCTTTCCCTTGCAAAAGGGAGGCTGGCAGGTCAATTAGGTGTGTGTGGGGTGCATGTATGTTCCAACTTCTAGATTTTACATGGCTTCCCCGTGGTAAACAGCGTTTACAACGCAACTTTTACCACGCACTACCTTTATCACACAACTTTTACAACGCAATTCGTTACAACGAATTGCACTGGGGGGCGCTGTAGGATAGGTAATAGTTTAATTTACTATCCAACACCTTCCCTACTATCCATGGGGACTGGAGTTGGAATAGTAAATTAAACTATTCACTAACCAGCGCCCCCCAACGCAAGTCGTTGTAACGACTTGCATTGTAAAACCTGCGTTGTAAAGGCATGCGTGGAAAAAGCATGCGTTGTAACGACATACATCCCTTCCCCGTATTTAAGAGAGCTGAACTAGGGATGGGATGGTTGGGGATGCTAGCTCCACCATTTTCACTTCTATGCACTTGACTCAGGGGCATATACCCCCACTAGACCTTAACCACTAAGAGGGGCAGGGGTCAGTTGATCCACAGCAAAGACACCAGGCTTCGGGGTGAGCATAGGCCTTAGGTCACTCCTAGGTCAGGTGGGCCTTGTTTTAGCAGGGCGAGGTTCTCTCAAAGCCATATGATAAAATACTCCTTCTCATATTAGCAGCTTTGCACTCTACAGAGCCAGGAGGCAGTGGCTTCATCTGGGGATAAGCACATCTTTTTTTGAGTACTTACTCCCAAGGGGGACTATGACAAAGACTAGATTGCGCATACCCCCTACGTTTGTGTTTTCCTTGGGAGGTAGAGGAACTTCAGAAAACGCTAAGAAAGGCTTCTGGGAAGATTGCCTAACTAATTTAGTTACTGACTAAAGATTAGCCCGAGACAGGGTATTGGCACGGGTAAGCCTTGTTTACTAACTCTGATACCCGATGTCTCAGGTCTAGTTCGGCTATATAAAACTCTAGAGAAAAAACCCCAGCTTCGTGGGTGATGTCAAAATGGCAATGTTGCTGTTGAGTAAGACACCAACATACTAAATCCATACTAGTGACTTTACTATCCTAACTAACTGTTATAACAGCTGTAAGTTGTAACAGCTGTGCAGGCCAGTGTGGGCCAGAGACCGAACATGCCACCTGGACTCAGACCAGCAAAAGCTAGTCATTGGTGGAGACATTTAGAAGTGTCGGCCCAGTCAGTAAATTATGATGCATCAGTCTGCAGTGAGAGGAGACAATGAAGAAAGACTAACTACTGTTGAAACAGTATTACAGTTCAAAAGGGTGGGTCCTTTGCCACCAGAAATCCCCCTAAGTACCACCCCTTGCTCTAATCATTTTAGGAATACCACAGGATTGGGATTTATATGATTCTACGAAACCACCTTTTTAAAAACATTTTCATACAAGAGTCCAACAGTTAGGTTCCAAAACATTAAGGTTGGTAGGCACATGGAGGCCTCTTTGATTTGTCAGTCAGAGAAAAGCACCACCACTCTTTAAATCCTATAAAGTTTTGAAATGATTTTTTTGCATTTGAATGCATTACAGAAACGTGATGCAATTGCCATCTTTACTCCTCTTGTTTAATGTTATCCTGCCACAGGCACCTGGACGCCACCTACATGCAACTATAAATGCCAAGAAACCTTAAATTTAATGTATTCATTCATTACAGATTTATTACAGAAGTGATAATGGAGAAAACTATACCATGCAACTGTGCTTTACCTTCCCACCTAACTTTTTATCCATTGTGTCAAATACTTTCTATTAAATGTCTTTACACTGCTTATCTCATTAACTTCCGCTCCCCACTCTCCATTTCCTTCAATACTCTTTTTCTCACATTCTTCTTCCTTATTCCCGCTATTCGCAGTTAATCATTAATTATTGGGCTTGTTTTCATATTGAGATTTCTGAGTTCAACTGAAAGAAAACAAACGATAAGTCAACGAACACCCATCTGTGCGTGGGGGCGGCTGGGGAGAAAAGGTCAGCCTTTGAAAGAGTTTCTTGATGGGCATTTCAGAAACAGGTGGTGGGAGGAGTGAGAAAGCCTTGTAGCGCACGGAAGTCAAGTGTATTTTCATTGAAGGTGCCTGGTGTTTCAGAAGAGTTGGAGGTGCCGGGGTGAGATGGTTTAGAAGTTTGAAACACAGTATTATATAGGCTACTTTTATTCATACCTTTCACATGTAAACTATGTTCTTATTCATAACCAATCGGAATATGGCTGACAAGCTCAATGTAAAGTGAGCCAGTGCTTTGGGAACTCGTTATTAGTGCATACTGTATTGTTTAATAGATCCATACTGCTTGGAACTAGTACGCAAATGTTAAGGGACACAATACTTAAGTCGTTCAAGAGGCACCCAACTAAACAAATATTCAGCTAAGTACACTCTAAATTGCTACCATAATTTGGCAATATGGGAAAAGTAATTGTATATTGTTTTCTGAAAGCGTTGTTCGTTTGGGCAAATAATCCCCGTCGTCATTCACAGCTTTTGGTGCAGAACTCCTGTACCTTCCACTTAAACTGAATCAGAAGCCCGATATCAAATTATCTCTGGTGCATCTGTGTCCTGTTTTTGTCCATCTGAGGCATTGTGTGTCCACATTTCAAGATCCTGCTTCTCTAGAGTTTGGAGCCCTATTCCTATAGGAAATCCCAGCACCTATACATTAGGTCTCCAAAGTTAGCTCTTGTCTCCTCACCCTAAACTGCTGTTTAGCCTACCTAGGTGTGGGTAAGGGGTGTATTGGGAAGTACGTCCCTTAACCTGGTGACAGAGCCACCGGTTGAGTTTATCCTCAGGGCCGGACTGGAAAGGCAAACCAGCCTTGGCAATAAAGATGGACCGGCTGGAGGGGGATGGGGTTGTATGCTTTGTGGGTGGGTGCTGGTTGGAAACACTGCTGCTGCTGCTTTTCTTACAGGGGGGCGATATTGCAGCTCTGCTGCAAAACCGGCCCCCACCCTTCCAGCCCACAAGGAAATCGCCCTAAAGCCAGTACGGCATGTTTATCCTCCATTGTTTGGGAATGGCTCTGTAACAAGTACAAGGTTTTCTGGGAGAGTAATCTTTCTGGTAGTGTTGTGGGGTTTCCGGCTATGATGGCAATTAGAGTTAAAATCTTCCCTCCATGGTTCCTGATTACTGTACTGCAGTTGTCTCAGGCCTGCTCATGGTCTTAAGCAGTCTGCATCTATTGTGGCAGCACAAGGACAGCGTAGCCAGTTCACCACAGGATGCACATATTCTTAATTTTGGCTCTGGTGCTTCACCTTTTCCATCTCTAGACCATAGCAGGAGGTGAAATTCATATACCCAACTGCTATAAAGGCACTGCCATGTTGGTCAGTATAATGAAGTCCTACGGTGGGACATGACTCAGTTACCCTTTGCCTTTCAGATAAGCAGTAACACCTTAGTATTGCCCTTAGCACGCTAGTAGGTGTGTTCCCCTCTGCAGCTTTACCTTTCAACCCCATAGAGAGAGAGTTGTTATGTTATGTTAAAAACACTTATATAGCACACATACACCAAGCGGTTTCATGGCGTTGAGTTGCTCAAGGTCCACTTTTCTCAGGCACTGCAAAATGTGCACCGCTGCATAGAAGCTACAGGAGACTAAATGACGGACAGAGATGAAGGTTTTCTCTTGGACCAAAGACAACACAGCAACCTTTGAAAAAATGCAGTACCTGTGTGTGGCGTTCCTTGCGTGTTTACCGATGGAGTGAAGCCCGGGGCACTGTGGATGCACTGACTATCTATCTAGTTGTGCGGGATAAAAGTCTTCTTCCACAGCAATAGCCTCAAAGGCCAGTGATCCGGACGGAAAAGGTGTGCAGGGTAAGAGCGAGACAGGCGGTGTCTACATGACGGAGGGAACCATGTGAGGACTAAGAGGAAGAGGATATGGACTCAGGGTGCCAGGAAATAGAATGTGAATACCGAGATTAGGCCTGAATAAGTACAGGAGCCATTTTCAGGGTCGGGAGACCGCAAGGAGAAGCGCCCAGTCCACAACGCGGACCACGAGCACCCTAGGGGAGGTGAGACTGAGGAGGAGGCCTTGATTCTGCCAAGGGGTCACAGCTTCAGGCACGTGGCTAAAAAGAGCACATGCGCTATTTGTCAGTGGTTTCTGCATGTGCCTAGCTGGTGGTTATGTAAGGTCGTGGGGATGTACGGTCCCCTGCATAAGACACAACAGGGGAGCACCCTGTGAGCAGGGTTTTGTTTCTGACATTTAATCTATTGCAAGCTTTACACTTAATGGTAAGGGTCTCACATTGAGCCCCACCTCCGCTTTATGCTTGTATGCTTACCTGGAGTATAAGAGATGCCAGGTGCACTATACTAGCACACGAAGAATAGATTATAATTTCCCATTGAGGTGATAAAGGGTGACAGGCTCCTTGAGCAGTACATGCCTAACTAATGGCCTCATGCTTCTATTTCCCTCGAGGATGAGAGCTAACCATTGAGGGAGAACCCTGGAATCGCCCCAAGACAGACCAGAGAAGCAAGCAAGAATACCCAGGGAACTAGCGGAATCCCTAGCTACCTTCCTTGTGTTGACTTTCTACAATAAAACCATTTACCTCTGCTATGTTATGTTAATAGCCATTTATAGAGCGCACGTACACCCGTAGGTTTCATGGCGCTAATGCAGAGAGAAGTATCCCAAATCCCTAGGCGTATGCTTGCTTGAACAGCCACGTCTACAGGGACTTCCTGAAGACCAAGAGATTGTCACAGCTCCTAAGTGACAAGGGAATGGAGTTCCAGAAAGTGGCGACTAGGTAGGAGAAACAGCTTCCTCCTTGCCTTTTCCGTTTGAACGATGGGATTGTTACCAAGTGAAGATGGGCAGAACGTAAGTTACGCTGGGGTTTGTAGTTTTTAATCATGTTTCTAATTAATTTGGGGCCGTTACCATGCATTGCCTTGAAAGTTATGCAACCCGTCTTAAAGGCAACCCTTTGAGCCATTGGTAACCAGTGTAATTTTGACATTCCCGGTCTAGCTGACTGCCACTTGGGTTGTTTCCAAATGAGTCTTGCCGCCTAATTTTGAACCATCTGGAGTCGTTTTAGCAAGCCCAGTGGCAGGCCAAGATATAGGGCGTTCGAGAAATCCAGGTGCGAGAGTACCAGGGCTATCACTACCTGTATGAGTGCAGAATGAGTCAGCAGGTGTGCAATTTTCCTAATTTTCGGAAGTTGGAAAAAGCTAGAGGAGACAACAGCTCCCACCTGTCCTTTAAGCGAGAGGTCGGAGTTGATGATGACCCCTAAGCTTTTTACCAAAGGGGAAGCAGTGGGAGAAGAGCCCATATCGGTCGGCCAGAAATGCGGGCCCCAACTGAGCTCGCTCTTCCCAGGCAGAACTAGTTCTGTCTTGCCTGGGTTAAGTTTTAGGTGGTTCAGGTCCATTCAACTCCGTATGTGAGACATGGTTGCCCGGGACTCTGCCGCTGAATCTGGGGAATTCAGTGGTATTATCAGCTGCAGGTCATCGGAGTAATTAAAGATGGTGATCTTGAGGTTTTTTAGGGAATGTATCAGGGGTCTAAGGTATAAATTAAACAGTAGTGGTGACAGTGAAGATCCCTGAAGGACCCCACAGAGGGAAGAGAGTCTCGGGGCAGTAAAGGTTCCAAGTCTGACTGATTGCGTCTGCTCAGTAATGAAAAAAGCTATCCACCTGAGTGTGGGTCCCCTGAGGCCAGCCTGTTCGACACGGTTCAACAGTATGTTATGGTCGACCGTGTCGACCGCGGGCGACAGATCCAGGCGCACTAAGGCCTCGTGGTTTCCCTGCATTGATTCTAAGAGTATCCTGCACTGCGAGGATCACCGCTTCCGTTGAGTGTGAAGGGCGGAAACCAGCTTGGTTAGGTTCTAGATAGTCAGAATGTTCGATGAAATTCGAAAGACATCTAGACACGTGAGCCTCTAGTATTTTGGCCATGAAGGGGAGGAGGGAAATGGGCCAATAATTAGACGGGTCCAACGGGTCTGCCCCCAGCTTTTTTTTGAGTGGGACGACCGTAGCATTTTCAAAGGTACAGAGAACCTTGCCCTGTGCGAGAGATTCATTGAGGAAGGGGAGAATGCTCTGGGGAGGGCTGAGAAGACCTCTTTCATAATATGTGGCAGGCAGCTGTCGTTAGGTGACCCTCAGTTGACCCGAGACAAAAGCTACAAGAATGTTTTCGGTTCGATAGGAGGGAGGATGTTAAGAGTAAGATGATTATTACAGATGTCATTCAATGGTTCCTGACTAAGGGGGTTAGGGATGCTGTTTTTAATAGCGGAGACTTTGTCTATAAAGAACTTATTCAATGAGTTACAGAGCTCCTGGGTAGGGGTCTGAGTGGGTGCCATTCTCTCGCTGTTACATAGGTCATTCACCATTTTAAAAATATCTTTTGATTTTTTTGGGGAATTTAGTATTTTTGTTGAGAAATAGGCCGCTCTGCTGTTTAGGATAGTTTTCTTATATTCCCTACAGGCTGTGGAGAATTCCTCCTTATCTTGCGTGGTGTATTTTGCTCTCCATTTTTCTTTCTTTCTGACGTAATTCAAGTTTTAATTTTTTTAGGTCAGAGGTGAACCATTTGTGGGCATCCATACAACTTGTGCGCAAAAATTTCACAGGGGGGGCGTGAGTGTCGCTAGCCGCTGATAACCACTCTGTGATTTTTCCTTCCATAATGTCGACATCCGAACAAAAGGTAGGTGAGGTATTTTCCAGAGTGTCGATAAATGCCGGTATATTTAAGGATTTCCATTTCCTAGTTTACCCTCCCGCCCGGGGCAGAGACTTAGTGTAGCCATTGATGGTGGTTGTGAACTGGATCACGTGGTGGTCAGGCCATATACAAGGAGCGATGGATGGAGTCGAGAGTAAGAGATTATGAGACCATACTTGGTCCTGGATATGTCCTTTTTCGTGAGTGGGGGAATGTATATGTTGGATCAAGTTCAAGTTCGGGAAGAGCTCCGAGAGTTCGACCGCCTGGGGGCCACCTGCGGTATTGTTGAACCAATAGTTCAGGTCCCCAATTAGGAGAACTATAGCAAAGTTTACCACTAGGAGGCCATTTGCTCACCCAGGGAGGTGGGGAATGTGCGATTAGCTTGAGGGGAGGGATAAATCAGCACAAGTGCCAGCGAGACTGTGTCCGTGTCGAGTTTAATGACTAGGTTCTCGACCTCCAGCAGGACAAGAGGGGATAGAGCAACAAACTTATGGGTTTTGTGAATGATAGCTGCCACCCCCCCACCCAGTTTGCCCTGAGGGCGGTTGGCTGATAAGCTGTAGTAGTCTGAGGGGAGTTAACCATGTTTCCGTGATTAGTAGAATATCAGGTTTTTCTGAGGTGAGTAGCAAGAAGATGTCAAGTTGGTGTTTTACCAAAGAGCGTATGTTGAGATATATACAATGAAGATCCAGTTGAGAGTTTGTGGTAGGGTTGGTAACAGCTGGGGAATCAGACCTGGGTTTATCAGGGAGGTACTCTGATAGTGGCCTAGAAATGCCGTTGATGGAGATACGGTGATGGGTGTTATGGTCCAGAGAAAGGCAAAGGTATGTTATGTTATGTTAATTTCGATTTATATAGCGCCAAATCACCTTCAGGTCTCTTAGCGCTTGCTTTGGGAACCCGTCCTGGCTTTCCCTGCGAGATAGCCCCTACTGAGCATCCCCAAGGTGAAGACCAGGCATCCCATCGCAGTGGGGCCGGAGTGGAGATTAAGCAAGCTATTGCCCATAGTTGCAGAGTGTGAACCCATGATTCGAGTAGGCACCGAAGCGAGAATTATCGAGTCCGTGGACATTTTGAGCTCAAGACCCTGCCGCGTCGGGAATTGAACCCTGGTCCCAGGTCTGACCTCTGCATCAGGGTCTGCCTCCTCTAACCAGTGAGCCGCACTTCTCCAGGTATGCAGGAGGTCTTAGTAGTTTTAGATCCCTAAATGAGTAGGTTAAGTTTTGTCCATAGTCCATGGACCCTGGGCCCGTCCGGGCGCGACGGGCGCAGACGGGCTTGCTTTTGGCGTGCCTTTGGCGCGCCATGCGCGCGTCCGCTGCACATTAGCGTCATGGTGCAATTTATATAGCACATTACTGATGGAGCACTAGAGCGTCACCCTGCCACAATGGCCGCTCTAACGTGCTCAACCAGGAAGTGAAAGCTAAAATGCCTCTCTCCACAAAAACAGCACGAGATTGCTCCGGTGGACCGGGGAAAGCAACAGAGCGAGCGAGAGCCCAACAGGTAAAAAGCAGATAGATTATGTGCTAAATTTTAAAAATTTCAATACAGTTGCATTAAATTCACAAGTGCAGAGCTAGCGCGAGGAGATTTTGCTTACTGTCCTCGAGCGCCTCTGCCCCAAACTGGTTTTTATACCCTGAAACTGATGGAGCACTAGACCGTCACTCTGCCGCAATGGCCGCTCTAACGTGCTCAACCAGGAAGTTAAAGCTAAAATGCCTCCCTCCACACAAACAGCACGAGATTGCTATGGCGGACCGGGGAAAACAATAGAGCGAGCGAGAGCCCAACAGGTAAAAACCAGATGGATTATGTGCTAAATTTTAAAAATTACAATACAGTTGCATTAAATTCACAAGTGCAGAGCTAGCGCGAGGAGATTTTGCTTACTGGTGTTGGCTCGCGATTCTTGTCCTGTAACACTGTGTTACATCAGATATTGGTGCTGGTCTAGTTTGCTGGATGAGATGGGCAACAAATGTAAGTGGATGAGATGAGATCATAGATTTTGGTGCTTTTAGACATAGTAGTCAAGTCAAAAAGCTTTTATTCGATTTGTACATACAAATCATACAAGCAAAAATACATAATTAAAATATTAAAATTCACCATATAAACTCTCCTAAAGAGGCGAAAAAAAGGCTAAAGTGCAGCAAATGGTAGGTGATCATAACTCTTTGGGTCTACATGTTATTATAAAATACAAAACATTCTTACATAAACGGGTTGAGGATCAGTAGGAGTTACTCAATAGGCTTTTCCTGGGAGCTGTACATAAAAATTACTAAGTAATCATACAATACTGTGGATATCTACAAATACATAAAAATACCTTAATTACAGAAATTGATATGATTTAAAATTGAAGGCATATATATACAGACAGGAATGTTAACGGTAATTGCATCATGAAACAATTCCTGGCAGCTGTATAACGTAAGTACAGACAGGTATATAAAAACATTATTGTAGTACAATACTTTTCCTGGCAGCTGTACATTTTAAAATAAAAGTAGCCAACAAGAAGCAAATCTCCTCATTCTCTAGTGAAGATAAAAATATCAATGCTGTTTGTGATGTACGAATATTATATTTGATAAAAATTGGCTTAAGGTATTTTAACCTAAGAAACTGAAAAAATTTACAAAAAAGTAAAAAATGGCAACTACTCTGCCGAGAGATACTGTCACACGGACAGGGTATGTCTGAACTGGTTTTTGTGTTTGGAAAAGCAACCAAGTGGTGAACAATACCCAATCTGACCCGTGTTAAAACAAACTGATGAGATGGACGGGTCACAAATACAAGATAGGGTTGGAGTCCCGAAGTTAGATTTAAATCTTTATAGAATTTCACAGTAACAAGATTGCCAACGGTTTTATCTCGCTCAGCCTTACGAAAGTTTAGAAACGTTGTCTTGATTTCTTTTTTTGAAATAGAAACAACATTTTCAGGCTCACGGAACACATCAATGTTAAAAAGAAGGAGATACCAGCGGTGAATGTATCTTAACCACAATATACGTGAAGAATGGTCCAAACCTATACAATCAAGGATAATATCCTGAGTGAATCGAGTCTCTGGCTTAGCCCAAATAGAACGCCACAATAAGAGTGGCCGGACTGCTGCTAAGTCAGAAATATACTCGATCCCGATTTCTTCATGAATCAACTGGATGGAGGCAGAAGAGGGAACACATAACAACCTCCTTAAAAACTTATTTTCCTCCTTCAGCAGGGAAATACCCTCGCAGTGTCCCCACACCCCTGCCCCATACAGAGCAGAGGAGACACAACATACATTGTATATGTTCATCATATCTAAAATACTTCGTGAGCCGAGTTTTGAGGCAAAACGAAAGATACTACTAGTAGACCGTAGCATTTTTGTTCTAACAGCATCAAATTCCGCATTCCAGGACCCACTGTTGTTGTATGTTATTCCCAGATAACAAAAGGACTTAACAGAAGTCAACTTTTCCTTATCTAGAAAAAAAGTATGCTTGACCTGCTTAGCTGCCTGACCACAGGACATTACATATGTCTTGGTTTTATTCACACGTAGCCGCCTAGCTTGGATAAACTGCATAAAATTATCAATTAGGCGCTGGAGGCCCATCTGTGTTCGAGATAAAAGAACAGCGTCATCCGCATAAAGTAACAGCGGAACAGGTTTACCGCCAATCAGGGGGGCATCTGCTGGGATGTCGGCCAAGGAACGGTCGACACCGTTGATAAAAAGGGAAAATAAAAGCGGAGCCAAGACACATCCCTGGCGTATGCCCCGGGACACTTTAAAAAACGGGGTACATTCGCCAAGGGTGCCAAAGCGGACTTTACATGAAAGTTTTTCGTAGAGTCTAGCTAAGAAATGAACTATTTCCCTTGGGGCCCCTGCATCAAGCAAAACCTCCCAAAGAATGTTGTGGTTAACCAAATCAAAAGCGCTGCTCAAATCAGCAAAACATAAAAAGAGGTTGCCATTTTTAGCCACAGTATATTTTTTGATTAAAAGGTCCAAATTTACGCATTGGTCCAAAGTGCCCAGGCCTTTCCGAAAGCCATATTGGACTCTAGTTAAGATATTAAAATCATTTGCCCAGTCTTCCAGCCTCTTCAACAAAATCCTACTCATCACCTTTACAGAGGCGTCTAATAATGAGATTGGACGATAATTAGAGGCCTCTGATTTATCACCTTTCTTGTGTAAAGGGATAATGGTCGATTGGCCCCAAGTAGATGGAAATTCACTTTCAGCCGCACAATTAAAAATCCTCACCAAGATGGGAGCCCATAAAGTCATTTCATCTTTATATAGATCCAACGGGACCCCGTCGGGGCCGGGGGCCTTGCCTCCTTTACTTAAAGAAATTGCTTCATGGCATTCATCTAGTGTTATACCCATCGAGAGGGGCAACCATGAGGTTATATCTGGTGATGGTAACTCAGAAGTAGAACCTTCTGGATTGAAAATTTTGGAAAAATGACTGACCCAATCGCTACATGCCACATAAGAGGTTAATTCTGGGACATTTTCTTTATTGAGAAACGGGCTATTAATTGTTTCCCAATACAGCTTACTGTTTTTAGTCTCAGCAGCCTCCTTCAACTTATCCCACGCCTCAGTCTGTAATACCCTTTTCCTTATATTAATTGCTGTTTTATATCTAGCCCTAAAGTAGTGTATGTCCGTCTTGACACGTGGTTTGGAGCCCAAAGCATTCTTTAATTCGCGGAGGGCAGCTATACAGGTCTTGTCAAACCACCCCTGCTTTGGACCTCTATTGGCTGACGGAGTCTTAGTAAAAATACCATCGATGATACTATTCATAGATACAAAGTAATCTATTAAGCAACCAGAATCACAATCATCATCCAAACAATAGCTAATTTGATTCTTACATTGAGTAAGAACCTCCTTCTGCTTGACTTTAGAATTTAAACCAGTCCATTTAACCCTTAGGCCCTTTGGTCTAATAGGCACTATATCGGTTGTACATTTACCAGCAGAAACTAATGAGGTACCATGCCCCAAAAGAGTAACACGCAGACTGTTATGATCACTGAGACTTTCTTCATTAACATATAAATCAGTATAGTCTCCGCTGCTAGACAACAAAATGTGATCTATAAATGATCCTGCATCTCTGCCTGTAAATGTGGGGCATGGTATTGCCCGGTTGTTAGTATTGCAGTTTAACAGGGTCATGTCTAGCGTGACTAGCATATTGTTTAGTGTGAGACCATAACTGCAGTGTTGAAAATGGGTAGAATCCTCCCTCGCCCCCAGACCTCCCCAATGACTACTCGTTGCTGCGCCGAATCCACAGATGTTCCCGTTCGACAGATGGCAGGGCTGCAAGTTAAAATCACCGGCCCAAACCACCTCAGCCTTTCTTTTCGAGGTACCGAGGGCCTTGATAATTTCCCTTTCTAGGGGCAGCAATATGTCCCCTCTAGTAGCAACAAAGATGTTATTGTAGAAATTTACAATGACTAAATCAATATTCTTCTTACACTCCACCCTTATAACTTGACTGTGTGTCCCCACGGTTGTACTGTATTTGACCGTACAGTCACACAGCTTAGTTGATAAAAGCAACAAAAGCCCCCCCTTGGCCCTGCCCGAGCTAGATTTAGTTGCTCGAAGACAGTAGGATACATACCCCTCGATATTAATGGGGTCCGGACACCAAGTTTCCTGCAATAAAATTAGGTCAAATCCCTTCCCTAGAAAGCTGGTCCAGAAGGGTGTTCCTAATTTGCCGGTAAGGCCAGCAATGTTCCAGGAAACAAGAGTGAGTCCTGCTGGTTTACCAGAGTCATCAATAACAGACGACTCTGGCTGAATTGCTGATAAAAATAAGGCAGGACCATCTTCACGCAAGATGGTAACTGGGGCTTAAGCTAGGGCTAATAGTAGCTATACCCCTTTTCCTTATATGTAGGGGAACTGTTAGGGGAGGTGTTGGGGATGTCACTGTTAAAGATACAGGAAGTGCAGCTAAAGGCGTGACAGGACACACCTTATCAAGATAGGGCATAGTAATGTTTGAATCCAGAGCTTTAGGAGGACTGAGTCAATCTACCTCATCTAACACGGCATATCTATTTGGATGGGCGTGTGAGGACAGGGGATCTTGGGAGTGGGGCACGTCCTGCCTTGGTTGTTGCCACAGGTGATTATCTAATTGTGGTGGCTGAAAGAATTGCTGCCACTGGTGAGCAGACTGAGGTGGGGGTGGTAGAGAATGAAAAGGATATTGCCAGTGAGGTTTAACTTGATGCATAGGATAAAGTGAAGCATATGATGGCTGCTGCTGAAAATTAGCATAATGTGGAAGCAAAGAAGGCGGATAAGGTGGTTGTGGCCAAGGTTTGGCAACTTGTTGTGGAGGGTACCCAAGTCCTCTGTTACTTTGAAAAGTAGAACAGGGAGGGTTCGACCTTGAAGACATTGGTAAAAAATAAGACAGAGGAAGTGGGTTAATTTGAGTCGCAGGACCACTATTGGGAGCATTACAAATATAGCTTGCTGCCCCTACATCCCTAAAATTAACTGTGATTACGTCCCCTACTATTGTTTTCTTGCTTCTGCCCACCCAATCCCCTCTACGCACGGTTAGAATTTCACCGTTCATGCTATTAGGTAGGGATTTGTGTAGATGGAGCCATTGAGCACATTTATTTATAAGCTCAGTGAACGTTTCTTTAGCTCCCTCCTTCAATGGGGGGACTGCTGTCAACACGACAACGAAAGGGGAACCTCTGGTGGTAAATTAATGGATCTAAAACGTGCCTGCTTTGGCTTAGGCCCTTCAGGTTTGTTCGTAGAAAGAGATGCAGAGGATGGATTAGATTTCCCTGCAACATCTTTTACTTGAATGGTGGTGGTGGTATTATTATCAACAACTTGGTGTTGGTTAGTCAGAACAGGAGCCCTCTCCTTCGAGATGGGGATAGTTGTAGATTGGACGGGGTTGTTCCCTGTTTGCGACACAAGGGATATAACTGGGTTCCCTGGTACTATGATAGCTTGACCATTGTTTGATACATCTATAGGGAGCGGGATGCTTGATAGACATTTAGGGACTGATTCTGTAATCCCTTGTGACTGATCAGGCCCTGGTCCCTGCTTTTTGTGTGGCCATTTAGAGTGTATTAAAGATGTAAGCCTGTCCACTTTAGAAATTAGAGGCTTAATTTGTGCTGCTAAAGTGGCTTCGAGGTCTAGCTTTAAATCTATTACCATATTTTGCACCCAGCAAGGAATACCTGATGTCATTTGCGGTGTAGGGGAAATCAAATTGTGATTCCTTACTGGTGCTTTTACTTTATTTTTACCCTTTGATGTAGCCTTTAGAAGTTTGGGAACCCTTCCCCAGGGAACTTTGGGCGCAGGAACTGTTTCCGCAGCATTAATCCCGCTCAGACTAGGCACCGCTTTGTCAGGTGACTGACAGGTTTCTAGATCTGGTGTGACCTCCAGATCTTCAAAAGACGGGTCTGAGTCTGATAGGGCAACCGATAGATCAACAGTATTTGGTACAATCGGAGCACTTTTAGTAGGCATGGTTGTGGGTAGGGAACAATTATTCAAAGTATGCAAGGCAGGTGATTTTACATTTGCCAGGGGACCCAAGGATGAACGCCTAGCGTTTGCAAGGTCCATAGAGACTCTCTTTTCCAGTAAAACAATACTCTGGTCAATAGTCTCATGTACACGTGAAATAAAAAGATCAATGGGTCCAGTCACCTGTGCTACCGCCGTAGCTTTTTTCGCGCAACTTCTGGTTCTGTTGCGTATGGTCGACATCTTAGGCTTTATGATTATCAGGGGCGAAGGAGCAGGGGTACAGGGCCAGGGCCGTCCTTTGCCGTCCTTGAACGGCCTTAAACGGCCCGCTCTTTGCCCGGTCTTCGCCCCGGCCTTTGCCCCGCGCGCGTCCCGCGTGCGCGTTGCTGCTGCAGATTATATGGGAAGGTCCGGTGGAGGGGCGGGAAGAGGACCAGCTGCGGCCAATCAGCGCCGCGCTGCACGCTGGTCCTCGCAGTCCCGCCTCACGCCTTCAGGTGCAGATACCGGCTCAGCAAAGCCGCGTTGGTGCTCCTGTGCACTCGGGGGGGTCCAACAGCCAGAAACTGCCAAAGTTCCTTAGCCTGCGAGCGGCGCCCGCGGAGCGGGGGCCGCGAGGCGTGGGTTCAGGCAAACAGGGAAAGAAGAAACGAAGGGAGCTGCACTCGCTGCACTTCAGCACAAGGATGAATCCCAGGCGGCTCACTCGCGGTGATGATTTTGACCGGTGGAGGGGCGGGAAGAGGACCAGCTGCGGCCAATCAGCGCCGCGCTGCACGCTGGTCCTCGCAGTCCCGCCTCACGCCTTCAGGTGCAGATACCGGCTCAGCAAAGCCGCGTTGGTGCTCCTGTGCACTCGGGGGGGTCCAACAGCCAGAAACTGCCAAAGTTCCTTAGCCTGCGAGCGGCGCCCGCGGAGCGGGGGCCGCGAGGCGTGGGTTCAGGCAAACAGGGAAAGAAGAAACGAAGGGAGCTGCACTCGCTGCACTTCAGCACAAGGATGAATCCCAGGCGGCTCACTCGCGGTGATGATTTTGACCGGTGGAGGGGCGGGAAGAGTACCAGCTGCGGCCAATCAGCGCCGCGCTGCACGCTGGTCCTCGCAGTCCCGCCTCACGCCTTCAGGTGCAGATACCGGCTCAGCAAAGCCGCGTTGGTGCTCCTGTGCACTCGGGGGGGTCCAACAGCCAGAAACTGCCAAAGTTCCTTAGCCTGCGAGCGGCGCCCGCGGAGCGGGGGCCGCGAGGCGTGGGTTCAGGCAAACAGGGAAAGAAGAAACGAAGGGAGCTGCACTCGCTGCACTTCAGCACAAGGATATAGTAAAGGTCTTAGACAGTACAACGTTGCCTTTAAATGAGTATACCTTTATCAGTTATGTTAAATATGCTGGGCTGCTTACATCATAAAGAAGATGTGTGTAATTCATGCTATTCATGTAAAAATCCTCCTTAACATAGCATGGCTGGCATTTGGGGGTAATGTTTGTCCCTGAATTGTGCTTAGTTCCACAGGTCCGTAAAGTACCAAGGGGTGTGGAGAGGAGTATTACATGAATATTGTGTGCTAACTGACTTTGAAACAAAACTGTATCCATTTTACAAGAGATGTTGATGTGTTGAATACTTTGTTTCCATTCCTCTGTGGAAGAGATTGTAGGAAGGAGACTTTCTCTATTTTGTAAAATGTTATTACAAATTATGGGTGCTGAATCCGAGACGGATTGACGAGGAGTATTTTGTTTTATGGATTTCGGTGCTTCAAGCAACAGTCCTTTGTTGCTAAGGTTTCTCTTTTTCCCTAGAGCATTCAGTTTATGTGCAAGGTATCGTGAAGTACTATAGCGAAGGGCTTTATATGTTCTGTAGAAGGTAGTTCCTGTTGTAGCAGTTCGGCCTGGACTGTTCCCATGAGGCACAGGGTCAAGACTGATTTGCATAAGGTTGGGTCTAAACTGGGGTGGCATGGTAGGCAAAAGAACAATGGATTTAACCCAGATCTCTTGACTGGGGGTGAATGTTTGATTTGCCCTGCATTCCGTCCATCATCTTGTGTGTTTATAGAAGGGAGTTCCAGGCATTACAACTACAAACTGAGAGAGCCATTGATCATTCACAAGATGTCTCACTGAATTGTCATCTTGATCATGGGATCAATTTCCATGAACCCCTTGTGCCTCTACAACACATTCCCAACCATGAATGTGTCTTAACCACGCATTCCTGTACCATGCATGCCTTTACCACACATGCCTTTACCACGCAAGCCCTAAAGCCCTAAAATCCTATCTCCCTACCTCGACTCCCACCCTGAGGCCTAAAACCTACCCAGCCCTTAAAACCACCCCTACCCCCTTCCCCCGCCCTGAGCTCTAAAACCCTGCCCCTTTTAAAAATAGTTCCTGACCCCCCGCCCTGAACCCTAAAACTGACCCCACCCCTAAAAGGTACCCCTCAATCACAGCCCCAGCCCTTAAAACTATCCCGACGCTCCCCCTTGCCCTGAGCCCTAAAACCTGCCCCCTTCCAAAACCTACTCCGACCCCCCCTAGCCTGAGCCCTAAAACTGACCCCACTCCCAAAAACTACCCCCTAAACCTGGCTCCAGCCCCACTTACCTGTCTGCCTCCGTAGCTTCGTGGTCCGACACTTCCTCTTTCTCTCCCTGCCCATTCGAACACTAGAGCACTATGCTTTAACCCGCATTTGATTGGTTAAGGCAGATGCGTGGTTCAGGCAAGCGTGTTACGCTTGCAGGGAAACGGCACGTTATAAAGGACATTTCCTAATTTCCATTAGACTAAGGGCCATATGTATCAAGCAAATTAGCATTCGTAAGGCCGAAATTCGCAGAATTTCGGCCTTTGCGAATGCTAATTTGCTAAATGGAATGTATGAAACATTTTCGCAGCAAAATAAGGAATCGCAAAATTTGCCATTCCTTATTTTGCGATTGCACTTAAGGAATCGCAAATTTAGCGATTCCTTAAATGCAATGTATCAAATAAAAATAAATGCATAAATGCCCATAAGGATTCGCAAATTACCACCAACTTCTAGTTGGTGGTAAGTTGCGAATTCTTTTGAAAAAGCAATTTATTTAAAATCCAAAGGTGGCATATGATGCTCATACATGCCCTTAGGGCATGTATGTGCGCCATATGCCCACACATGTCATTTTCAGGGGTGCAGCAGGGTGCTCTTGTGACACCCCTGCACCCTTGAAAATATTCCTAAATTGCGATTAGCAATTTGCTAATCGCAAATGTCCCCTTCATTCCTATGGGCCTCCTGGCCCAAAGAAATGAATGGGAAATTTGCAATTAGCAATTTGCTAATCGCAATTTAGGAATGTTAAGGAATCGCTAAAAAAAAGCAAATTCCTACATACATACCGTTTTGCGATTTCTAAATAGCGATTCCTTAAAATTCGCTATTTAGAAATCGCAAATGGTGAGGATGATACATATGGCCCTAAGTCTCTTGATCTTCTTTCTTCCTCAGAATCTCTTTTGCTTATTGCCTGGGAATGTCAGGCACTGCTATCATTTTAGCTATACATTTATTGCTGGTTGTTGACCGACATTGTGTCGACAGAATCCAAGTGCTGTGAAACAACGTTCATGTAGAGCAAGGTATTAAACAAGTACATACATCCAACACAACTCACTTGTTGGACCAGCTTTGCCACCCACTGCTGCTCTTGGACAAATTCTTGATGATACCGAAGACTGTATCTCTCTGTGCTTTTAGGAGAAAGTAACCGTTTTAGAAAATATGAGCTGAGCTCTGACAACATTATTATTACACGTGCTAAATCTTGCAAATACAGGAATCTCGAGCGTGAGAATTATGTGCATTTTTTGTTATTTTGAGGTTGCATAATTTTGTATAATTTTTTGCTCGTGAGAGACTGGCTCCAACAAAAAATGTCTCAGTGTAGGCATTTTCTCCTAAAAACAGTTTTCAGGGGATTTCTTGCGTGATGGTTTTTATATGAGATGTGTACTCCCTTGAAATTTTCATGCGAGATGCCAGCTAAGCTCTCGTCACACAATTTATGCATAATTCACAAAAAAAGTAAGCAATTTCCCAATCTATACGACCCTCTGACCCGGTGGAAGAGGTGTGGCGCCGCGGCCAGGGCGACTGACGCTGGAATCTGGGGACCACGGTTCGATCCCCGGCTCCGGCGGCAGGTTAGCCCAGCACCATGTGACTCTGGGCAATAGCTCGCTTAATCTTCCCGACGGCCCCCCAGCGCCTAGAGACCCTTACGGGTGATTGTGCGCTTTACAAATGTGGACTTTACTTTTGACTTTTTTATTATAGCTATCCTAGTACACCATCAATGTTTTGCCAATTAAACAGGTCTTTGCAGTGACTTGAAGACGATATTTAATGAATGTGAAAATATTATGATCTATTACTGGAAAAAATGTATAACATTTTGAGAAGTAGTCCAAAGAAACAATGATAGGTAGTTGTGCCCCATCTCCTGAATGTGTGGTCGTTTTTATCACAAATAATTCTCATTTGGCTAATCCATTTTGTTTTTGACTACGGTGGCTTGCTAAGTATTTGCCAAAGCACAAGCTATTTTTCTTGTGTTCAACTCCTGGCCTGGTGGACTGTCTTTATTCCTTTCAGGGCCAAAAGGTGAATACCCTTGAGTATGGTAGAAACACTTTACCAAAGAACACTCTTTATTCAGCCAGTTCCGACCATAAAAGTTTGCATAAACACATTGATAAAATATTATTTACACATATATACAAAAAAATACAAAAACAATGTGCAAAGCAGCAATTCTAGTACAGATGTTGTAATGCAAAAGAAAGGGTTTACACAAGGGGGGACAAGGATGATAGTTATCCAATGAACAATGCAATTCAAGTCTACCATCAATAAGCTAAGGAAGTGTCGAAATATAATCTCCCTTAGAATTACACATTAGGCATCAGTAAAGGAAATAAAAAACCCATTACATGTATACCAAAGTAGCACAGGGTGTGATGAGCAAAACAACAATAATGGCACAGATGCTATAACACAGAAGGAGCTTGCATACAAGCAAGGAGGGGACAAGCAGGCTTCTATCCAGTGGAATTATGTACACATGCCTGTCAACGAAAACTTCTAAAATAGCCTGCTATGTTCACAGGAAGGTTGAGATCCACCTTCTAGACCACCTAGGATTCATTGGGTATATCTAATTTGTGTTGGAACGTCTTCACAACCAGACAATAACAGAACAGATCTGCCTGGTTCCTTATATACCCAATTACTCTATACAGAGCGTATGCCTCGCCCTCCAAGCCTTGTGCAAATATTTGGCCACTGCACACATAATATAGTTCATTACTATCTGTTTTTAGAATATCTGCACACAGGTGCCAGCCGAGATCTCCTAATGCAGGCATATGCTTGACAAAAGAACATGCAATGAGCTACTGTTTCACCAGGAGAAGCATAAACTAGACAGGTTGCTGATACTTGTGGTAGAGAACACCATCTAGTGGGGAGCTTGTTGACAGGAAGAATCCTGTATTGAAATTTCACATTTAAAGCTCGTGCTACAGGGGGCTTAATCTTATCAAGAAACTGTTCAAAAAGCAAAAACCAGCGACAGGCCTGCAATTCACACACGTCAGGTGGGAAAAATCACCATAAAAGAAGACAAAAAACAGACAAACAAATGCCAAAAAACAGCAAAGCACAATGGATGTTGCTGGAGCAAGTACGGTGGACTACCAAAACCCCACAAGCCCCCCGGAGGACCAGCCAGGGACCTGAGGGTCAGGGAAGGGAAGGAGAAGAAGAGTAGGAAGAAGCGGTTCAGTCCGCAGGAAAACAAGAACCTGATAACAGAGGTGGTAGAACACCATCAACAACTGTTTGTCACCTTACTGTGTCATTGGCAATAAAAAAAGGACTATGGCAGTCCATCGTGGACAAGGTGAATGCAGTCGGAGTGCTGAAGAGGGCAATGGAAGAGATCAAGAGGTGCTGGAATGATGTCAAGCACAAAACCAAGCAGAAACTCACCAACAACTGGAAGGCAGCAATGCAGACTGGAGGTGGGAGTCCATCGCCACAGGGGTACCTGGACGAGATGAAGGAAATGGTGCCACCAGTCATCAGTGGGGAGACGGTGGCAGGAGTTTGTGGACCTAACACTGCTCAACATGACCGGACACAACAGCACCAGGGTGAGTAACGACCAGGGACTAGGGGGACGGAGGGAGATGGGCACAATGGCACACATGCACAATGAAGTAGAGCACATCTGCGGACAAACCATGCCCCAGACCCCCAAATCTCACCAAGAGACCAATGTACTCCAGTATGCAACATCTCAGCACTGTATAAGCACAGAAGTCAAAGGCACACCGCATGTAAGGGAGAAGGGGCAGCAAAATCAGAGCTGCAGGGGCGACTCCCCCAAAATGCAGCACACACACACATAACATGCACAGCACATCAACATTGACAACAATGTGGTAAAAACCGCAATACGTCCACAACAGAACACAGGACAAAACTGGTGCTGCTGGTGTGTAGAAACTGGCAAATCACATTTGGCATTGAAGGGAAATGTGAGTTGATAATGTACAAGTACAAACACACATCCGTGATGTCGCAATGTCCACATCAAATAGGCAGCTACTCTCAAACAGCCACAATGTACACAGTCATGCAGTCTGTATGAAAACATGTACAATGCAACAACATACATGTGAACACATTGTTAAACTGCATCTCCCCTTTACATTGCAGAGGGAGAAACAACACTTCCTGCAGAGCAGCCCGAACCTCTCTTCTCTGATGACGAAGAGGATCACCACAGCTTCGACTCCAATGCCTTCCAAAAGCTTGTGTAGAGCCTCTGCAGCCCACCTCCAGGAGCGGGGAAGCCCAGCTACTACAAGGAGACCCCACTCCCTGCACAGACCACACAGCATGCAGCACCCACCACCACGGCTGCCTCCTAGGACTCCCCCGAAGAACACATGGCCTTCCAACGCCAGGTGTTGGGGTGCCAGGAGAATCTGGCTGAACAGATGTGGGTGGGCTTCGACCACATGGCAGCCAAACTAAATGCAATACGTGGGTGTCTCAGTCCCATCAGGGACCACTCACAGTCCCTAATGGACACCAACAGTCCACTCCATGCTCTCCAATGGACCATGGCTGACATCGCTGGAGCCCTGACTCAGAGACTAGAACAACTGTCCAGTCAGAGTGGCACACAGGTGTTGGACACATGCGGAGGTCAATGGAGACCATGGAGCGGATGCAGGCGGATAGAGCGGCTGCCACAGCTGCATACCAGCAAGAGGTATCTGAGTTTCTGAATGACCTGAGGACTATCCTCATGGCATTGCTGCTGCAAGGCCTGGCGCTGATGCATGCTGCTGCTACCACTTAATTCGCAGCAAAGCCCCTGAAGTGTCAGTGCCACACGGTGGGGCAGACTTTCCACCTCCGGCCCCTGGGGTATCACTGCCACACAGTGCTAGAGACAGAACACCACCACCCACACATGAGGCACATGGAACAGCAGGGGACGAAGATGCGGATGAATCTGCAATCGTGGTAAGGACGCAGTAGCATGCATCTCCGCCATAGGGCCTGTTCTGCTTGGTTCTGCACTCTGCATCATCACCTTCCACTGTCCCCCGATACACTCTGCGACACTCACCTTGGACCTCAACATGGACTGCCATATTCTGTTTGATCACCAGTGACACAGCACTCAGACTTCTGACTGAACTCTTCCTCTTCCTTTGGTCTTGACATTCCCTGAAGGACTCTGACTGGCCCTCCATGGGCCAACATTGTAGAGTGGGGTTAGCATGGCCGTGTACTGCTCCAGCTCCAACACTCCACTGAATGTGCATTAAACATTCATAATCACACAGATGTGTCATGTCTATGATCTTTCAAGTGTGGAAGTATGGATGAATGTAGGCTCAGTGATTCCCTCTTATGTCCATGTTGCTTATGTCGTTTGACTTGGGTCACAGGGTGACACATTGCCGATGTGGTCTGGGTGGCGCCGACACAACAACAGGGACACATGCATTAGATACTTCTTTGTCCCGCCCAGTACGGAACCACTCCCAGAGCCCTGGGGTCATTGTTCACACCCTTACACTAGACTGGCATATGCCAGGCCAGCCCACTCTGCTTACGCTCACATGGGGGGGACAACGCTACATGTCTCTGGTCTTCCCTGTAGTGATCTGCAGATCGCAGGTCTAGTTGTTAGCATGCCACAGCCACGCCCTCATGGCTGGTTTACACCCACACCACACCCATCCAGCACACGCGTCACAGGACATGTGACCCTGCCAATAAAAACGTCCGAGGGCACCTGCTCGACACCATTTCCACACTCTATCTGGCTGCATCCATGTAGTGTTAATGTAGGCATGAGGGCCTGGGGCAGTGCAACATCACATTCCCCAGGGCCAGAGGTGACATGATGGCGTCCGCACCACGAGACCCAATCATAAATGGTCCATGACTTGCGGGGCACAGACTTGGTCGCACTGGATACACTGCGGCCGGCACAGGCACACCGCCACGGGACGGTGACTTTCGGTGCACTGAGGTAGGGGCACCTTAAGTGCTGAACAGGTGTGCAGCCTGCGAAGATGCCCTGTCCTTGCTGTGCAGACTGGTGACGATCATTGTGAGCCCTGCTAGATGGCAGTGTAGGCCGGCACCAGTGTGCAGTACATGCCTACCGACATGTGTCGTTGCCTCGCGGGTCACAGAGTTAGTAGCACCTCAAAGGCTGAGTGAGTGTGCTGCCAGCGATGATGCCATGTGCACTGGTATGTCCTCTGCTGTAGCGAAATCAAGACCCAGAATCAAATGTGAGACCTGGTGGCCTGCGGAGTGGGGTTGCATGATGTGGAGGGTGCCATGTTTGCGGGCCCCGGGCTTGGGGCTTGTACCGGCATGTGGTGGGCCCTCTTTTCGACACTCCAATGGCGGAAGGCGAGCAGTGATGCCTGGGTGTGCAGGGGCGGGCTTGCACTCCTGGGTGGTGGGAGGGGCTGGGGTGCAGCTGCCTGAGTGCGCAGGGGTGGCGTGAGGGGCTGGGGTGCAGTTGCCTGGGTGCGCAGGGGCGGACAGGCGATGATGGCATGTGCAATTGTATGTTCTTTGCCATTCATGTAGCTGAACTCTGTTTCACATGAGGGACCTGGTGGACTGCACTACATACCGGCACGTGGTTGGAGACACACCAGTGGCAGCAGGTGAGCAGTGAGGCCTGGGTGCGCAGTGTCAGCACTCTCTCTCCCTGTCCCTCTTCTTTTCTCTGTGTCTCTCTCTCCCTCTCGTTCCGTCTTCCTCTACCTCCCTTTCTTTCCATCTTCCTCTCTCGCCCTCTCTTTCCACCTTCCTCTCCCTCCCTCCCTCTCTTTCTGTCTTTCTCTTTCTCTCCCTATCTTTCGCTCTCTCCCTATCTTTCTCTCTCTCTATGTGTCTCTCATTCCTTCGCTCTCTCTCTTTCCTTTGATGAGCTCATAACACACCTTCTCATCTGTTTTTTTGTCTTGCAGGCTGTGACCTACAGATTGTCCCGAGGAGAGCCGCCATGTGTCTTCATTTATGTTCTTCTGATTTTATTTGAATACATTTTCGTTTGGTAATTCGAAGGCGAATGTGTGATGCTCATTTTTGTGACGACGCATGCATGTTCCCTGTTGTCATTGTGCGACATCAGTCAGATTCTTTGATACATGATTTCGTGAAGTTGATGTGGCATGTCTTTGCCTGGGCGGAGTCCGGGGGTGTGTGTGCTGGGCGGGCTCCTTGGGGTGGTAGCGGTGGGTGTTGTGGCCCTGTTGGGACTCCGAGCTGCATGATCAGTGACTCCATGGCATCGGTTATTCTTCATGTGTGGCTGTGGGCTAGGCTCCCTTTTCTGGTGCAGGCTGTCGTCTGACTTTACACCAGGTCAGAGCAGGTGTTATTTTCCTGCGGCTAACACACCTTATCGCATGTTTTGTGTTCTTATTGCCGATCTGGCTAGTTGTTGAGAATGTTGCGGAGTGGTGTTGTCGCAGCTTTTGGCACAGGAACGCCTACTCTGCATCTCATTAGCAATAGTTGCTGGGGTCATCTGTGGCGATGTTTTTTTCAGCTGCTAGCGCAGGTAAACTAGTTATATGGGCTGTTAGCAACAGAATGTGAATGGGGCGATAGTTTTATCACCACTTTGTCTGCGATAAAGTGCCGATAACTCGTCGATAGCTCCTCGAGAATATGCCCCTTAGTTTGAGGAAGCCCTTCTAATACTGATCTACTTCTTTTCTGGACCATAACCTCATCCAATACAAGAGGGGCTTGATTTTCGCAATATGCACAGAGTTTTTTTGTGCCAGATCTAATTGCAATAGAATCAAGGGGGGCTCGTGGGAGACTCGTAAGATATCAAATGTATCTATTTTCTGTTATTAACAGTTGGGATAAATTACCAAGGCATCAAACCTCAGAGCCATAAAGTTCAGCGCTAACTGCATTACCTCAAAAAAAATTGCAAGGCTGGCGATAGCAAATGATCAAAATACGTTTTTAACCCCTTTGCCGTGGCCGCGATTTCGCGGCAGTGCGACACTTAGCAAAATGGGTGGGGCCGCATCGGCCATTGGCCGACGGCAGCACTAGCGAGGTAGTGCTGCCGTCGGCCGGCGGCAGAACGCAAGGGGTTAAAACTCTCAGTACAGCGCCATCTCTGTGCTGTAAAGGTACCTTGTTTTTCTTAACCTGGACTGACCAAGACAATATGTTTGACAGCTGAACCACCAAAGAGTCAAACTTCTTCACTCCCTCCAGAGGGATACCCTGCTTATTCATACTACCTCTGAAAGACCTAGGGGGTTTGAAGGTCACACATGTCCTTTTTTTCACGTTGATTTCTAATCCATGTGAGTCACAGAAACTTGAAAATGTATTCAGCAAAGTTTGCAAGCCTCCTGGGATTCTCGATATTAGGATGGTGTCATCCGCAAATAAGAGTGGGAATTTTCTGGCCACCTAGTTTGGGGACTCATCATTGCAGTTACATAATTGCTCAATGACCCCATTGATATAAAGAGCAAACAATCTAGGGACCAGAACACAGCCTCGGCGAATCCCCCATTTCAATAGAAATTCTTTCTATCAGTTCACTTCTTGTCCTCCACCTCACCTGCGCATAAATATTGGTGTATAAGTGTTTAATTAATAACAGCAATGGCTCTGTCAGTCCCATTTGGTCTAGAACAGACCCTAACTTTATACTTGGAACCAAGTTGAAGCAGGCCTCAGATGTACAAAAACCACATACAGGTGCTCGCCCCATATCCAAAAGTCTTCCAAACCAGTAAAGAGAATCGTTGGTCAACTGCATTAGTATTCTCCCTAAACACTACCTGCAAGTGGGAAGAAGCCCATGCTTCCTGACCGGACTATCCCTGTGCCTTTCTTAAATATTAATAGCAACACTTATAATGTAAGTACCTAACACGCAATGTATATTGTCGCGTAACTCGTGCAATTATCGTTTTCGAAAGGGGCACCTATTTGTAATAATGTTTACAATTGATTGACAATTTTGATTTCAGAATTTTCTTAGTTTTCCAGACAAGTGTATGTGGACATTATGGCCAGGTACACAGTTATATGTCTTCTGTAAAAGCATTTTAATACAGAGACTATGGGGCAGATGTATCAACATCGAGATTTGCGAATCTCAAATAGCGATTTTTTAGAAATCGCTATTTGAGATTTGTAAATTGGTATGTATGTAGAAAATCGAATTTTTTTTATGCGATTTTTTGCGATTTCTTAAAATTCCTTAATTTCGATTAGCAAATTGCGAATCGCAATTAAGGAATGATTTCCCATTCATTTCTATGGGCCAGGAGGCCCATAGGAATGAATGTGAAGTTATTCTCAATTTGCGATTCGCAATTTGAGAATCGCAAATTGAGAATAATTTCAAGGGTGCATGGGTGTCATAAGGACACCCTGATGCACCCCTGAAATTCACATGTGTGTGCAAATGGTGCACAAACATGCCCTAAGGACATGTATGTGCGCCACATGGCACCTTCACAAATGCAAAAAAGTGCTTTTGTGAAAGAAATCGCAGATTACCACCAACTTCAAGTTGGTGGTAATTTGCGATTTCTTAATGAGAAATCGCACAACTTGGGTGCTTCATACATTGCATTTAAGGAATTGCAAAATTTGTGATTCCTTAAATGCAATCGCAAAATAAGGAATCGCAAATTTGCGATTCCTTATTTTGCACTCAATTTTACTACATACATACCATTTAGCTCAAATGAGTTCGCAAACGCCGAATTTCGGCGTTTGCAAACCCATTTAAGCTTCATACATCTGCCCCTATATGTATTTAAAAATATACAACCATCTCTAATAGCTCCCTGTGATCCATATGCTTTCTGGGAGCGCTTTGTGAGGCTGTGCATGGTTTTGTCAGAGGTTTCTGGAAAATGTTACTGATAGGCTATGTTGCCACTGCTGTAGAAAGCTTGGCAGTGTTTTCTGGTGTGACATTCTAATTCTATAAGCTGGCACTGCCTGCCGATGGCATACAGTGGCAACCCCTGCAGGCTGTAAGTCAACGCAATTGCGTTTGCTAACATTCATACTGCATTCTTTGCAAACACAAGATTGCCTGGGGGAGCACGCCCCCATTCTTTGCAAGCAGCACTTGCTGGCACGAGTTTCTGAAAGCGTAAAGCGGCGTGTTGTTTGACAGCCTGTCACTTGGCTCCCACATTGCCACCGTTAACTCTCGGTGCATGATGACATTGTGCTAAAGTCTCAGGGGGCGCCTTTAGCATTCTACTTGCAATAGCAGAACAGCCTAGCTTCGTGGAGGCATGTGCGAGGTACAGATGTGACCGTTTGGGTGTTCTGCTTGCTCAGTGGATGAAGTCACACAGTGCAGCTCAAAAGGAACAGGGGGGTACTGTAAATGATTTAAAGAGGGAGAGAAGTTGCTCCATTTGATATCTGTTTAAAGTCTTTCACACCAATGATTCATGTGTATAGAAAAACGAATACAATATTAATGCAGGTGCTTAAAGTTTGCCTGGCATGACTGAATGCAGAGGGATGCTGGCTACCAATGCTGCCTGGTCTGGATTCTACCTCATACCTTTTTGTTCCACCACCCAACACTTCCCGCCACATTATCTCAGTCGTTCAGGGTCTTTAATCCCTACCTACTTCTTAGTCAATGTCCTTACCTTTCTCTTTTCTCCCTCCCCTGACACACCCTTATTGGCTTTGGGTTATTGTGGGATGTTGTGCTAAAGTGCTGTGGCCCAAACTTTTGTTCAGAAGCCTGTGACTGGTACACTTTAAAGTGTCTTTAGTCTTGATTCCAGCTCAGGACTTTTTAATCCGCCACTGAACACTCCCTGACTCTTAAGGCGGGGCCAAGCTGCAACATCACACAGCAGGGGTAGTGGTGATAGCCACTAAAAGTGCGCATGTTGGTTTGGCAGGCCATCTAAGGTGGGTGAAGCGGTAGGATTGGGTGGAGTCTGGGAGCCTGTACCCATGGGAATTGTAGTGTTGGGACAGGAGCAGAAGACCAGCTTGGAGCGGGAGCAGATTATTGCGGCGGCCAGCAGAAAGGTAAGTTAATATTTTTATTATTATTCCCCTTAGTATTGGCAGCATCCGCCCCTGGATATTGATAGAGACTAGTAGTAAAATCTTTATTCGGTTTCAGTTTTACATGAAAAACCATAAAAGCATTTATACATTTCATTTGCAAGCGTTTTCACAATACTAATGCATATTCAGTTCATTTAAAATTTATGTCACTATTACTTAATAATTATTATTTTGAAGGTTTAGCCTATGTTTAAAAATACATTTTAAGAAGGTGCTTACAACTTTACATACATATTCAGAACTTCAAAATTGTGGCACAACATGGCAGGACGACATTTTCTGAGGCCTAAAGTTCTCAACAGAGGGGTTAGCCAAAGCTTGCGGTGTGCGGAGTAATATTTGCAGAACAGTACAGTGTGAATTGTTGACTGTTCGGATAGTTCGTCACAGGTACATGCCATTGTACTTTCTTCCCAGCTATTTCTGTTAGGAAATGCTACAGCCCTGTGGAAGATGTTCAACCTGAATCTCGCTAATAAGAATCGTTCAAACTGCGAATCAACATAGGTTAAATATGGTTCCATTTCCAAAGTAGTCATGACCGCTAGAGAGTGTTGTACAGATGGTTTCTTAATCTCCACAGTAATACGTAACTCTTCGAAGTGGCTCCGCGCCTTTGCTTTGAGCTCTTTTTTTTTAATTTCAGCAATCATTTCAGTGTTGTGGTAGTACTCAGCCATTCCTAAGTCAGTGAGAAGATTTTTTACATATGTTAACCACTCTATTTTTTCAACACAATCTAGGGTCATACAATCCGTGACAATATCTTTGGTGAGAATGTTTTTTGTTGATACCCATATTCGGCGCCAGAGAAGTACGGGTTCAATTTTGGCCAGATCCTCAATATGTGGTAGTCCCAATTCTGCATGACAGGCAAAAGTGGAGACTCTTTTAGGGACTGACAATAAGAATCTTATAAAAGTGTTCTCCGCTACCTGGAGGGCTTTTGTGTTTTTGTGTCCCCACAGGCCCGCCCCATAAAGTGCGATGGAATGGCACTTGGCTCTATAGATCTTGAGTAGTTCAGCCGGAGGCCTTTTCCCTAATTTCTGGGCGAATTTCATAAGAGCAGCAATAGAGCGCAAAAGTTGATGCTTGCGTGCTTCTATGGCCGCTCTCCAGTTGAGCTTCTCGTCTATCGTGATCCCTAAATAGGGGTATTGGGGGGTAGATTCTAATTTATCATTATTGAGGAAAATGCTTTTTTCATGTTTCCTGAGCTGGCCTGCTACCATAACATATGTTTTCTTTATGTTTATGTGAAGGTCTAGGTCACTCATGAATTTTGCGTAGCGATTCAGAGATTTTTGTAGCTCAAGTGGGGTGCGTGCTAGGATCACCGCGTCATCCGCGTATAAGAGCGCGGGCACCAGTCGATCTTTCACACGGGGCAGGTCCAATCCCCCCTCAACATCTCTACCTCGAGACCATTGGTATAGAGGGAGAAGAGGAAGGGGGCAAGGACACATCCCTGCCTGACGCCGCGCTCTACGGAAAAGGATTCTGAAAGTTCACCCCGTACTCCAAAACGCACCCTGGAGGAGGCGTTGGAGTAGAGTTCTCTGAGAAAGATCACAAGAGCCTTGTCTATTCCCATGTTGGTCAAGACTGACCATAGTTTTGCATGGCTGACGCAGTCAAAAGCTGCGGAAAGATCGACGTATACCATGTATAACTTCTCGCGCTTTGCCGACACATATTTTCCCAACAGCAAGGCCAGGTTCAGGGCTTGTTCCGTTGTTCCGAGGCCTTCTCGGAAGCCATACTGAATATCCGAGAGGGTCCCGTTATCGTCCGCCCACTCCTGTAAGCGCTGGAGAACCACTCTGCCTAGTACTTTCCCCAGTGAGTCCAGGAGGGAGATCGGTCGATAACAGGTCACCTCTTCTCTATCTCCCTTCTTAAAAATGGGCACCAAAATTGATTGGGTCCAGGATGTGAGTAGTCCACACTTCATTGTTGCGTCAAACACCCTTTTTATGATGGGGCCCAAAGGTCTAATCTAAATTTGAAAAAGTCAACTGGTACCCCATCCGGGCCAGGGGCTTTTCCACTCTTACTGGCATTCACTGCAGTTATTACCTCGTGTAGTTTGACTACCAATGGGATTGGGAATGAATTATCCTGATTTAGGCTATTGTTTCTTTCTGTAGGGGCTACTGCCGGGGATTTGCCAAAAATCTTTGCGAAATGATTTACCCAGGTTTGTCCCTCAATAGCTACTTCTATACTTGGCTGATCTTTTATATCCGTCAGGAAAGGTGCTTTTACCACTTTCCAAAATAATTCACTGTTTTTATTTAGTGAGCTTTCGTGCAGCTGATCCCATAATGCTTTTTTTAACTCTTCTTTTCTCATTCTGCACGCCAGCCTATACGCTTTTCTCAGGTTCCTAACCTCCTCTTGAACTCTTGTTGTTTTTGTTAATGCTCTCTTTAGCTTTTTGTGGGCAGCTGAGCACTCATGGTTAAACCATCCTTTTTTCCTTTCCGAGGTCCCTTTCTGCTTCACAGTAAGGCGTTCATTTACTTTTCCTAGGATCACCTTAAAATGGGATAGAACTTCCTCATCGGTTGCCTCAATGTCTAAGCACTTCAGTATTGCTGATTGTGCTACAGTTACAACCTTGTTTGTCAGCTCATTTGGATCGATCTTCCCCCACCCAAGGGTGTAGCCGTTTGTTTTTGTGAGTTGTATATTGTTCTGGGTGAGGGTGGACATTAAAGTTTGGGCTGATAGCTGGCATTGGTCCAAAATTATTTCGAAGGTTAAAGCTGAGTGGTCGCTTAATGTGTTAATTTTAACTCTGAAATTCATGGTCCTGTTTACAAGGGTCGCTGTGGTAAGGATGTAATCGATTGTTGTTTCACTTCCCCTTCCAAGGTAGGTAGGGTCCAATTTCCCAGATAGAGGGTTTATTTGATTTAATATTACTAGGTCCAAACTGGACATGGTTTCGTTTAATAAATCTCCCACCACTGAGTGACTAAAATGGGTTATTTGTTCTTCTGTTTCATACCCCATACCACAGATGTTGCTGTTTAGCCTTTCACAGGGATGATGGTTAAAATCACCTCCCCAGACAATACTCGGGGGTTCTAATCCTTGTATTAATTTCATACCACTAATCAGTTTCTTACGTAGAACCCCCAATATTTTTATTCTCTCGTTTTCCACTAGGTTATCATAAATGTTAACGAGGAGAATAGTCCTCTTTGTCTTAAATACCAATCTCAAAATCTGGTAATAAGGTTCTAAACTAAGTGCAGTAACTACCAGGCCTGGTATAGTGTTTGATATGTAGGTTATCAACCCGCCTTTAGCTCTCCCATGGGTTCCTGCAATTCCTGCTGAGAAGTAAGTTTTGTACCCTATCAGGTGCATTTCTTTCGTGAGCCAGGTCTCCTGGAGGGCTAGGACTTGACATTCTTTAGCATTTTTTTCTCGGAGGCCCGCAACATTCCAAAACATTATTTGAATTTTTTCTACTCTCCTGCCAGAAACCTGACTTTCCTTTGTCCTATTTTCCTTGTTTGGCACAAATGTCTCCGGATCCCTGTTATGTTCCTCGTGCATTAAAGTGGGTCTAATGCTGGTTTTATTCCCCCTGGTGGAATTTTCCCCCTCCCTCACACAAAGTCGGTTGGGTTGAGACAACTGACTGTGTCCTTCAATACTACAATTATCAGCTGAGGTGTCTGGGATGGTGTCACCAAAAAGAGTAACTTCTTTTGTCATGGTGTGATCTTGAATCGAGGGGAGAATGCTATCAAGTCAATCTATTCCTTCTAGACCACAGAACGTTGAGAAGGGATTGAAAGTTGGTATATTAAACTCTGGGAGTAATGTTTGATAATTGTTATTCAAGTTACTCCAGTATGTCTGGGGATAAAGTGATTGTGGAGGTTGGTTAAGGAAATGGTTCTGAATAGGTTGATAGCCTACTTCTCTCCACTCTGGACGCTGTCTTCTTGTTTGGTAGTGTTTGGGGTTATTTATCAGTTCTCGTGGATAGAAGTAGCTAACATAGGGGCCGATTAGGATGGCGGACGGAAATGGGTACTGTCCGCCATGGTGGGGGAAATTTTACTCCCGGCTGCGCCGCGGAGAAACCGCGGTTGGGATTAGGATATTCATGTCACGAAACTCCGACCGCGGCGGACGGATCACAACCAACACCGTCCGCGGTGGACGGAACACAACCAAGTCCGTCCGCGGCGGACGGAGTCCAATGAACAACCACTGCCGCGGACGGAAATGACCGCGGAAAATAAAACATGTACCGCCATCCCTGAGAATACTCCGCGGCCGCAATTAGGATAAATCCGCCCGTACAACGGAACTCACAGCCATCCACGTCCGCGGCGGAAACAATGCAACGAGAACCACAGCATCAGGGCGGAAGGCCAACACGCACAACATCCCTAGTGCCTAACAAATGTATGAAAGTGCACCGCAAGTCATAAGCAAACATACGAACATTGACAAGGCCCCCCCCCCCCAGCCCAAGCCACCATGACACGTCCCAATTATCCAATAATGCACACAAGTCAACACGCCCACCTACCACCTGACTCGCAACAACCATTGAGACACGACTACAAAAAGACACCCCCACACAACCACAATCCCTTGCACCACAGCATTGCTGCCAGCAAGAGGGCCATTCGAGACACTGCTAACTCACATAAAATCACATAGAAGACACCCACCCACCACCCTACCACACAAACACCCACCACACAAATCCTACACATCACACACCACACACCTGCACCTCCCAACTCACTCAACTCACACACTGAGCACCACACACCATGGCACCCAAAAAAAAACCCAAATTCACGGAGACAGAGTTGCGGGTAATGGTAGATGAAATTATCCGTGTGGAGCCCAACATCTTCGGGGCCCAAGTCCAGCAGACGACCGTGGCGCAAAAGAACCACATGTGGGACAGGATCGTCACTCGTGTGAATGCGTCGGGGACTGTGCCGAGGACCAAGCACGACATTCAGAGGCGGTGGCATGACCTTAAGACCAGGGTCAAGGGCATCCGAGCGAAAAACCACGCCAGAGCCAATCTTACTGGCGGTGGCACACCCCCGGAGCCCATACCCTACACCGATTGGGAGGAGAAGGTGCTGGTGATACTACACCCAGAGAGCCTAGACGGCCTTGACGAAGGAGAAGAGACTGGTGAGTACAAACCAAGCACCACGATCAGCACGACATGGTCAGGCTTACACAACTGAGATTAAACATCCCCCACGCCCCAAACCATGCACGTCGGACACCAACACACTAACATGTCCATGGCTCCCAACAGGCCCCCATGTGCACGGGGAGGGTGGTGGTGGTGGTGGCGGTGGTGGAGGGTGGGGTGTGTGAGAGGCCCAAACTACAACTCCCAACAGGCCCCCATGTGCACGGGGAGGGTGGTGGTGGTGGAGGGTGGGGTGTGTGAGAGGCCCAAACTACAACTCCCAACAGGCCCCCATGTGCACGGGGAGGGTGGTGGTGGTGGAGGGTGGGGTGTGTGAGAGGCCCAAACTACAACTCCCAACAGGCCCCCATGTGCACGGGGAGGGTGGTGGTGGTGGTGGAGGGTGGGGTGTGTGAGAGGCCCAAACTACAACTCCCAACAGGCCCCCATGTGCACGGGGAGGGTGGTGGTGGTGGAGGGTGGGGTGTGTGAGAGGCCCAAACTACAACTCCCAACAGGCCCCCATGTGCACGGGGAGGGTGGTGGTGGTGGTGGAGGGTGGGGTGTGTGAGAGGCCCAAACTACAACTCCCAACAGGCCCCCATGTGCACGGGGAGGGTGGTGGTGGTGGTGGAGGGTGGGGTGTGTGCGACAGGAAACAGAAATGTCTACAAATCAATGTAACCATGTACTGTCCACATTACTGACCAGCTCGATCTTGTCCCTCAGGTGATCGTCAACTGACTGGGGAAAGCAGTACCCGGCCGCCAGCCTCGCCTCCCACACCTACAGGACTCTCTGCCGACGACGACACAGGCAGCTCCGGGGCGGAGGATGGAGCGGGACCAAGCACGCAGCCAGGGCCATCTGGCTCACAGGGACTCCCGGGACCGACCAACGTCGCATGTGTGACTCCCGCGGCACCCGTCTCTGTGATCTGCACAGTCCCCACCACCACCAGTACCACCAGTACCACCAGTACCACCACTACCACCACTACCACCAGCACCACGACTCCTGCCGGTGCCACCCAGCATGACCCAGCGCGCAACGCTGGTCCAACGGCCCCACACACAAGCAGGGTGAGTGGGCCACAAACACAGGCAACGGGACAACTGCCAATCAGGCGACCCACACACCGCCGGTCAGAGGAGGGACAGCTACCCGAGCCAGTGGCACAGTCCCTACAAGCTCTTGCCAGGTGCCAGGCCTCATACGACCGGTCCCAGGCAAACGCTGATCGTGTTCACCAGGACTCAGTGGACAACACCAACAGCCTGCGCGAGATCTCTGGCATCCTTGGCCAGATGTTGGTGATCATGGGCCAGCAGGCAACGATGTGGAGGGAATGGGTTGCCCGGAACAACCCCCCCCCCCTCCACCATGTGTGTCAGCGCCACCGCCACCGTCACCTCCGCCTCCCCCGTCACCTCCGCCTCCGCCTCCACCGCCGCCACCACCACCTGAGCCCCTGGCGACGGATGTGGCCCATCACCAACCTGCCCTCCCAGCTGCCTCTGTACCACCTCCGAGACGGAGGGGGCGGCCGAGGCAGGAAGTTGCTGAGAGCAGTGTTGGAGCGCCAGGCACACGCTCCAAGAGGGGACGACCTTGACAATGCCACTGCCTGTGCCAGACATTCACCCTGCAATCCATCCTGTCCCACATAGACAATCATTGCCACTGGTCTGCTGGACTAGCCTGACACCCCCCAATGTGGTGTCAGCACGGACATTTCATCTGCCATTACCTTCAATTCCAACTCCCTCCCCCCCACTTACTTGTAAATATTCACCAGCACAAAAGCACAACCTGTCAATAAATTGCATTTACTCACACAATGATGTTTTGCCTCCATGTTTATTCACATGATTGCCATCAGATACAGATGTAAACAGGTACAGGGATCATAGTCGCACATGATCATGGCGCTGCGGGAGTGACCTAGAGAAAACCAGAGACAGCAAACACACGTCAGTAAAGAGATTCACACACATCACAACACAATGCACAGTAACATTACACAAACGACAACCATCACACAAGCATGGGATGGGAGCACACACATCATGGACACTCCTATGTCCAAAGACATGAAGACACACATGTGCAACCATCACAAACCACACCCAGCTGATTAACCCCATATCCACACAACACCAGAAAACATACATGAGGCATTGTCATCCGCCACTAGAGGTAGATACTCACATTCAAGGGAAGTAGCGATCAATGAGCTGGCGCCTCTGGTCCACACCTTCCTCCTCACCACTATCCTCATCAGTCGACATGGGTGGGATGGGAGGCCGAGGAACTCCTTCGTCTTCAGGGTCCAACAGCAGTTCAATGTTATTGCGTACTGCCAGGTTGTGGAGCATGCAGCAGGCAATCACGATCTTGCATACTTTTCCTGGTGAGTAAGGCAGGGCCCCTCCGGTCTTATCGAGGCACCGAAACCTAGACTTGAGCAGTCCAAAGGTACGTTCGATGACTCTCCGTGTCCTTCCATGTGCCTCATTGTACCGCATTTCACCCGCCGTCCTCGGATTACGTAGGGGACTGAGGAGCCAGGGCCGGTTTGGGTAAGCCGAGTCGCCTATGTAGGGGGATGACAGAGACAAACATCAGAACAAGATATGGTGGGTACCCCATGCAACACAGAGATCACAAGAGTCCCCACTGCACACTCACCAACAAGCCACGCTTGACCGGGTGGCAGATTTGCCATGAGTCGTGGGACATTGCTGGTTCGCATGATGTGGGCGTCATGTGCGGATCCAGGAAATCTTGCACACACATGGGAGATGATGTTGCTCGCCAGGCACACCACCTGCACGTTCAGCGAATGAAAGTGTTTGCGATTCCTGAACACTTGTTCGCGTGCCCGTGGTGGAATGAGCGCGATGTGCGTGCCATCAATTGAGCCCACAACGTGAGGTATGTGGCCCAGTGCATAGAAACCAGCTTTGACAGCTGGCAACTCTTCCGGACGTGGGAAATGTATGTACTCATCCTTGTACAGCATCATAGCTGTTAACACATCCCGAAGAACCGTGCTGAACATTGCCTGTGACATACCCCCGGCACCTCCAACTGTATACTGAAATGTGCCAGTAGCGAAGAAATGTAGTACCGCCATGACCTTTGCAGTGGGTGTAAACGAGCCAGGATACGTTCTACGTGGCTGCAGATGAGGAGACAATTGAGTCACAAGCTCCAGCAACCGACGTCGATCCAGCCTGAATTTCCGAATCACCTCCTCGTCTACCATATCCTCCAGCTGAGTGTATGGGCGATGCACATTTGGAGCCCTCCTGTGTGGGAGAGAGATGTAACTTAGGTCAACGTACAAACGACGCATACGTGTACAACTCCATCACATGTGTACCTTACTGACAAAACTCCAGTCGTCACCCTAATGTATCGTAGACACATCACAGACACTCATGCAACTGCATGCACACAAACGATAAGTTTACACACGCCATGTCATCAAGCACAAATGCCACCACCAATGATGATGTGCATACGGTAATGACATGCATGGTGACAGAACGTATAAATCACATACACGGAATGCATGTGTACCACCACCACTGTAGTCACCTCGACACAACAAGAAACTGACAACAGATGCATTAATTGGCCACACAGCCGTGATGTACTGTGTAGTTGTGAAGATGTAACAACGTCTGTTGGGTCAAACCCGACGTCAACACGTACGAATGCACATCTGTTGGCCATTGTGTGCCGACCGATGTCCATTGTATGGACACACATGCTATATTGTATGACATATGACCTTTCACAATCACGCTCACATCCCTCATGACACAACTGCACACAACACATCACGGTGCAGCGTCTGACAAGATCACATATTTGGCGCCGCCATGGCGGTGCTCAACTTCCGCTACTTCCCAAAGGCCGAATGCGGCCTGCGTCCCTCTTCCCATTGGCTGAATGTGCAGGGACCGTCACGGGCACACATCGGCAACCGCACGTGCAAGCTTCAGGCACGGATGCTTCAGTTGCAACAATGTACTATCACTGGCGCCTCCATGGCGGGGCACGTACACAGCGGGGGAGGTGCAGGCCTATACACCCTGCAGATGTACTCAATGGACATGCCAGTTCATGACCCCCCTTACAGTCACCTTGCATCATCCACCGTACACCGGCCGGAGCGGCCGGCCCATGAACAACCGCCGTGCCCGGCCATGAACAACCGCCGTGCCCGGCCATGAACAACCGCCGTGCCCGGCCATGAACAACCGCCGTGCCCGGCCATGAACAACCGCCGTGCCCGGCCATGAACAACCGCCGTGCCCGGCCATGGCGGTTGTGTTCATGGCCGGGCACGGCGGTTGTTCATGGCCGGGCACGGCGGTTGTTCATGGCCGGGCACGGCGGTTGTTCATGGCCGGGCACGGTGGTTGTTCATGGCCGGGCACGGCGGTTGTTCATGGCCGGGCACGGCGGTTGTTCATGGGCCGGCCGCTCCGGCCGGTGTACGGTGGATGATGCAAGGTGACTGTAAGGGGGGTCATGAACTGGCATGTCCATTGAGTACATCTGCAGGGTGTATAGGCCTGCACCTCCCCCGCTGTGTACGTGCCCCGCCATGGAGGCGCCAGTGATAGTACATTGTTGCAACTGAAGCATCCGTGCCTGAAGCTTGCACGTGCGGTTGCCGATGTGTGCCCGTGACGGTCCCTGCACATGCAGCCAATGGGAAGAGGGACGCTGGCCGCATACGGCCAATCGCAAGTAGCGGAAGCTGTGCACCGCAACAACAGGGCCAGTCATTGGCCCATTTCACGATCACGCTTCCAGGGCTGACCAATTGCTGGCGACGTATGCCACTGACACGTGCTGAGGGCCCTATATATGTGTCTTGGCCAAAATGAAACTTCCTACCCTGGGGACCAGTGCTGCCTGTGACCATCACCTCGACCTGCTGCTGCTGCTGCTGAGCTGACCACCGACTGCTGCTCTAGTGCCATACTCCGTGATCTTGCCATGTCGAGTGGCAAAGAGATCCGGTCTCGACCCTTCACCGCCGCGGAGCTTGATGTCCTCGTGGACGGTGTACTCCGCAACTATGGACGCCTCTACGGCGCACCGGGACGGGTGGTAAGTGCAGTGTGGGACATGTTGGTGTGCATGAGGGGGCCAAATGATCAGGCCTATTTATATCTTAGCTGTGTAGTGTGGGCTAGACATATGTTCCTGATTGTGCATGGCTGCTGACAGTAACGTCTTGCCCCTATGTGTGTGACAGGCCACCTGTCCACTGACTTAAACCCTTTTGTCTCCCATCATGGTAGGTCAAGCTGCACCTTCGCAAGGACCTGTGGAGGACCATAGCACGGGAAGTACGGGCATTGGGGGTGTGCAACAGACGACATACACACTGCCACAAACGCTGGGACGACATTTCCAGGCTGAGCAAGAATGTAGCGGAAGTAACACTGGGCCTGATTCCAAGGACGCCCCGTCTGGCCCGACGCTCCATGACCCCTCTCATGCACCGTATCATTGCAGTGACGCATCCTGAACTGGCCGAACGTCTGAGTGCCGATCAACAGCAAACTAGCGGTGAGCATACTGTCTGTGTAGGAAACTTGTGAGTGCTATGCATGTATTGGTGCACAGACACACTATTGAGTTCCGTGTTGCGTATGTATGCCTGTGATGCCATTTTGGTCCCATTGGGTGGTACTCATTTGACATCCAGGTCCGCCATGTTGACACGCCACTTGCTTAGTAGTTGAGTGTTAAAGCACATCCCCTAGTGGTCCATGTCCCCATGGCAGAAAATGTGAGGATGACTGGTAGGGGTGGGCCATGTGCAGGATGAGGGCTCATGAACCTTTGTCTGCTATGTGATTTGGCTATCCTGTTCCTTCTGTACGTGAGTGTGCCCATGACTCACACATCTTTTCTGTGCATTTCAGCTTTGACAGAGGACACTCAGCCACAGACGGTGGAGAGTAGCCGAGGAAATGAGTCCGGCTCAGACTTCGCACACACGCAGACTGACACGGAGGAGGCCAGCGCCGGAGAGGGGGACAGGACCATCCCTGAGGACTCGCATGTGGAGACACCATCGTCCTCCTCGTCGGACACTCTTGGTGAGCCTGCACTGTTGTCACAGACTGGGAGTGGGCACTCATCACCTTCTGTCGGAAGACAGCACACAGGGCCCACACTTCCGCCAACTGCACCATGTATTGTTCGTGGCCGAAGGAGTAGGGGGAGCAGAGTGGCGTTCGGTGCAGGCACCGCTGCCCCTGCCACGGTGAGCCAAAATGCACTGTGTGCTGAGGCCGTTGATCTGCTGCGACAGCTGTGTGTGGGTCAGACCAATATGACAAATGCTTTCCTGGATCATGATAGGAAGTTGGGGCAGGTGGTGGCATTCATGGAAGGGATGCATGGCGATCTTGCAGGTCTACACAGGACAGTGCAGTCATTGGCAAGCAGTGTGTCGTCTGCAATAGTACAGTCGAATGAACAGGGTGCTACTTCTGTTTCCCCATCTACACCGCTGGATGTCTCAGGGGGTAGTGATTATTCAGAGCAGGACTCAAATACAGGTTATTGCACTAGAAGCAGCGTCAGACAGCACGTCAGGGCACGCAGGGCACAGACCCCATCCCCTAGATCAGCTAAATCTGTTCACGTAGACGACGTCAGATGCACTGGAGTACACACACAGGATCCACAAGTGTTGTTGGGGGACATGCCTTCCGGAGCTACACAGGCATTCAACACGAAAGGTACTCCGAAGGCAAGGGATACTCACATGTCCATGGACTGTTCCTTGGACAAGGCCAGTCAGAAGACAAAGGCACCTACTACGAGCAGGGAGACTCCCAAGAGCAGGCCCACAGCAGAGGTAAGGGACACTCCCAAGGACAGTGAGAAGACTAAGGCACCTACTGAGAGCAGGGAGACTCCCAAGAGCAGGCCCACAGCAGTGGATAGGAACACTCCCAAGGACAGTGAGAAGACTAAGGCACCTACTAAGAGCAGGGAGACTCCCAAGAGCAGGCCCACAGCAGTGGATAGGAACACTCCCAAGGACAGTGAGAAGACTAAGGCACCTACTAAGAGCAGGGAGACTCCCAAGAGCAGGCCCACAGCAGTGGATAGGTACACTCCCAAGGACAGTGAGAAGACTAAGGCACCTACTAAGAGCAGGGAGACTCCCAAGAGCAGGCCCACAGCAGTGGATAGGAACACTCCCAAGGGCAGGGACACACACAGGGAGCAGGTGTCTGCTGGAGGCAGGTGCACCACAGACGACAAGTCTGCTGGCAGGAACAGGGCGGCGAGCAGGGCACAGGCTACATCCAGAGACAACACTCCACCTAAGGATAAGGCACATCCTACGGACAAGGCATCTAGCATGGACAATGGCGTAATCAAGGTCAGGCATACTTCACCCCTGGCTGCACTGAGGCTGATGTTTTCTACTAAACGCCAAACTGATGTCTCCGCGGCGGAGTCCCCCCATACCTCCACTCCCATCCAGGCCAGTCAGAAGCAGAGGAGGGTGTCCCCTGTTGTTGCATCCCCCATTACACATCATTCCGAGTCCAGGCGGCAGGCACAGAGCAAACGACAAGCAGGCTCCAGCACGTCCCCCGAAACCAGATCCCCGGCAGCAGTTGCTCCACCTATGCTGGGTGGTGATTCTTTGGAGTCCCCACCACTTGGCAGTCCTGTCCTGTCCAGGGTGCACTCACACCTCCCTAAGAAACGCAGACACACACCATTGACACCTGCAAACCCCGATTTGGCTCTAGGTGAGCTATCCCCAGCTCCCAGGCCCACCCTGCCTCCTGGCCCATACAGCCCTGTGGCTCATCATTTCAGTTGTCCCAGTGGCGCTGGTGCAGTTGACTCTCATGTATCAGATGGTGGCACAGTGTCAGTTGTGCCCTCTCCTGTTGCAGGTCCTGGCAGTATATCTGGGTCTATGGCTCACGTGTCAGTTAGAAGATCTGTGGCTGTGTTGCACACTCCTGTTTCTGGTGCTGGCAGTCTGTCTGGGTCAGTGGCTCACGTGTCAGTGACTACATCTGTGGCTGTGTCTCACACTCCTGTTGCTGGTGCTGCCAGTGTGTCTGGGTCCGTGGCCCATGTGTGTGTCACTCGGGCTGTGGCTGTGTCTCACACTCCTGTTGCTGGTGCTGCCAGTGTGTCTGGGTCCGTGGCCCATGTGTGTGTCACTCGGGCTGTGGCTGTGTCTCACACTCCTGTTGCTGGTGCTGCCAGTGTGTCTGGGTCCGTGGCCCATGTGTGTGTCACTCGGGCTGTGGCTGTGTCTCACACTCCTGTTGCTGGTGCTGCCAGTGTGTCTGGGTCCGTGGCCCATGTGTGTGTCACTCGGGCTGTGGCTGTGTCTCACACTCCTGTTGCTGGTGCTGCCAGTGTGTCTGGGTCCGTGGCCCATGTGTGTGTCACTCGGGCTGTGGCTGTGTCTCACACTCCTGTTGCTGGTGCTGCCAGTGTGTCCGAGGCAGGTAGTTCACGCAGTCCCCCTGAATCTGTGATGTGAGGTGCTGTACACTTCACTCAAATGTTAATTCACATGGTGTGTCCATTGAGAACTGCGTGGCACTCTTGTGGTCCCTGTGACGGGTTGGTAGGGACGCGTAGTTGTGCTGCCTCTGATGTACCTGCTCTGTAATGCACAATGCCCTGTTGATGCTCTGATACTGCATGCTGCCCTCTCGTTACCTGCCTCTGATGTACCTGCTCTGTAATGCACCATGCCCTGTTGATGCTCTGATACTGCATACTGCCCCTCTCACGTGCTGCCTCTGATGGGCCTGTTCTGTGCAATGGACTGTTGATGCACTTTGCCCCTCTCACGTGCTGCCTCTGATGGGCCTGTTCTGTGCAATGGACTGTTGATGCACTTTGCCCCTCTCACGTGCTGCCTCTGATGGGCCTGTTCTGTGCAATGGACTGTTGATGCACTTTGCCCCTCTCACGTGCTGACTCTGATGGGCCTGTTCTGTGCAATGGACTGTTGATGCACTTTGCCCCTCTCACGTGCTGACTCTGATGGGCCTGTTCTGTGCAATGGACTGTTGATGCACTTTGCCCCTCTCACGTGCTGACTCTGATGGGCCTGTTCTGTGCAATGGACTGTTGATGCACTTTGCCCCTCTCACGTGCTGACTCTGATGGGCCTGTTCTGTGCAATGGACTGTTGATGCACTTTGCCCCTCTCACGTGCTGACTCTGATGGGCCTGTTCTGTGCAATGGACTGTTGATGCACTTTGCCCCTCTCACGTGCTGCCTCTGATGGGCCTGTTCTGTGCAATGGACTGTTGATGCACTTTGCCCCTCTCACGTGCTGCCTCTGATGGGCCTGTTCTGTGCAATGGACTGTTGATGCACTTTGCCCCTCTCACGTGCTGCCTATGATGTACCTGCTCTGTAATGCACAATGCCCTGTTGATGCTCTGATACTGCATGCTGCCCTCTCGTTACCTGCCTCTGATGTACCTGCTCTGTAATGCACAATGCCCTGTTGATGCTCTGATACTGCATGCTGCCCTCTCGTTACCTGCCTCTGATGTACCTGCTCTGTAATGCACAATGCCCTGTTGATGCTCTGATACTGCATGCTGCCCTCTCGTTACCTGCCTCTGATGTACCTGCTCTGTAATGCACAATGCCCTGTTGATGCTCTGATACTGCATTCTGCCCTCTGATGTGCTGCCTCTGATGTACCTGCTCTGTTGGGCACAATGCCCTGTTGATGCTCTGATACTGCATGCTGCCCTCTCGTTACCTGCCTCTGATGTACCTGCTCTGTAATGCACAATGCCCTGTTGATGCTCTGATACTGCATGCTGCCCTCTCGTTACCTGCCTCTGATGTACCTGCTCTGTAATGCACAATGCCCTGTTGTTGCTCTGATACTGCATGCTGCCCTCTCGTTGCCTGCTATGTTGTACCTGCTCTGGTGCCCACTTTGCCCATGCTCACGCATACACTGTGATTTGACCCCTATTTTGGACAATAAAGGTAGTCTATCAAGTCTCGTGGTCTGTCGTTGTCATTCCTGCTTGCGTACTGCAAATGTGTATTCGTATATGCTTCTCATCAGTGGTTTCGGTAACATGACACTCCCCCTCCCTACGTCACGTCCCTTGCTGGTATTCCCCTCCAGACAGCCAATGGTTTGTACCTTACCTGCGTCGTCGTCCATAGTAGGCCATGACTAGGACGTGGTGGATCGCGAAGAGCATCGGGAAAGCGTGTAGCGCCGGGTCCATGGTGGTGGTCAGCTTGCGGTGGGTATCTCGGCTGTGTCACCTATGTTCGCTGTGGGGATTCCGCCGTGTTAAGACAGGTTGTTTTTCCGCTGCGTTTTTATGTGTGTTTTCCGCCATCTTGATTTGGGGGACGGTCTTCGACGTCAGTGCGTACGGCGGAGCGTCCGGATGTGTTCCGTCCGCCGCGTGGTCGTGTGTAGTTGGCCGGCGGAGCGTGTTTTTCCGTCGCGGACGGAAATTTGACACGTTTTCCTATCCTGATATGGCGGACGGAGTATCCGCGGCAGGCGGACACGGAAAAGGCTTTTTCCGCCTACTCCAGGGCCGCGGTGGCTCTTCCGTCCGCCATCCTGATCGACCCCTTAGTGTGTGGAAATTTTGTCTCCTCCTATGGTCTCATACCAGTCTCCTAGGGTTCTTACCGCCCTATGATCCTTAAAATTAATAATTATCACGTCTCCCCTTTTATCTTTCGGTCTTGAGCCCACCCAGACAGCACGCCTTACTGACAGGATTTCCCCATTGACATGTGCGGGAAGGGGTCTATTAAGCTTCAACCAATAAATGGTTTTATTTTTTAAGGCATGGTAATTCTCTCTGACCCCTTCTGCTAACTCTGGGACTCCTGTCATAACAATTGTATATGGGGCTGATTCCGGGGGTAGATCAACTGTCCTACGTCTTGATCTTTTTAAGTGTTGTGTTGACTGCTCGCCCAGCTCTCTACTTGATGTGTTATTCATAGGCGGGTTAGAATTAGTTGTTGGTAAAGGAGGATTTGTTTGTACTATATTTTTTCCCCTTTCAGTTACTTTAACTCCATCTTTTACCTGAATGAATGTAGCCCCACCGAAATTTGTCACAGGGGGGGCTGAACCTGAAGGTTGTGATGATGGAATGATAAGTTTACTGTGATGGATCGGGGTTGGATTAACCATCAGAGGCTGTAAAAGGGGGGTAGCAGTAGTCACCGAGGAAGGTCCCAAGTTACCTGGGGGGAATTGTGGAATAGGGTGATTGGTAGAAGAGGGCTTGGACTCAGTGGATCTGCCTTGGGTAGTAACCGGTGGTTTCATACTACTCAATGTAGCCTCTAGGATGGTGAGTCTAATCTCCACTTTCTTTATGCTCTCGCTGATAGGCAGGAGCAGGGATCTAAGTAAGAATTCCAAGTTCCCTAGAGGAGCAACAGGGGGTGGTGCATTAGTCGGATTATTTGCAGGGGCTTCAGCGAGATCGATGATATTAATACCCTTATCGGGGGGAGAATTACGCACATCCACCATCGTTCTGCCGGGAATTGGGGCGGGGTTAAAGGCTTTCCCAAAATCGGAGTGAAGGATTTTGGTTTTGCCCTGTCCTCCCCTAGTCTTCCTTCTTCGCTTATTAGGGGGGGGCCATGCAACTCCGCCACAGCAACTAGTTTCGGCTTAACCTTCCCAGTTTTAGAAGCTTTAGATGTTGGGATAGGTTGAGAAGTTAAATCAACGGCCGTACAGCTAGAGCTGGTGGGATGGGTAACCTTAGGGGCCTGCTCAGTGGGTAGACAGGGGCTAATAATACAATCCCTCAGCAAAAGCGGGACGCCCTCCTGAGATAATGGGTCCTCACTGATGTTAGAAGTCTCACCCTCTTGGGAGATAGAGATTTCAACCAGGGGCCTATTTTTCAAATTCTCGATAGAGCGACGTCGCTCGGCCCTACGCTCCGCCAGGGAGGTGTCCTTATCCCCATCCCCACCACCCGGTGGCCGTGAAAAATAAATGTCCAGGGTCCTGTTTTTAACACCCCCCACCTTCACAATAGGTCCATCCAAAGCTGGTGAGGACATATCAAGTATCTAAAAACCGTGTCAGGAACAAGGGCAGATTCAGACCGGGACACCTGCAGCAAACACAAGAGGGTAGGCCCAGCCCAGCCTACTCCGGCCTTAGAGGGCCTGCCCTTTGCCCGGGCTTCGCCCCGGGCGCTCCCGCGCGCTCTCGCGCAGCGATACTTGAAACCAGTAATAAAGGAAAGGTAAGGCGAGGGCGGGGCAGGCAGGGAGAGCGACCCAGGTGTTGCGAGTCTCGACCTCACGCAGGGACTCCTGGTACTTCGAGTCCCTGCGGGTCAGCTCGCAGCCCTGCAGTTCCCCACACACAGTCAAGCGACGCAGCGGGACCCGCGAAGCGGGTCCGGCAAGGAGCTGGCTGGATTCCGATAATATCCCCGCTCTGACACAGGGGCAGGCTCAGTCCACGAGTTCAAAACAGTTTCCAAAGGATCCCAGCGGTGATCGGTGCAAGAGGGTCTTATCTGCTGAGACGAGGGCAGGGCAGGCAGGGAGAGCGACCCAGGTGTTGCGGGTCTCGACCTCATGCATTGACTCCTGGTACTTCGAGTCCCTGCGGGTCAGCTCGCAGCCCTGCAGTTCCCCACACACAGTCAAGCGACGCAGCGGGACCCGCGAAGCGGGTCCGGCAAGGAGCTGGCTGGATTCCGATAATATCCCCGCTCTGACACAGGGGCAGGCTCAGTCCACGAGTTCAAAACAGTTTCCAAAGGATCCCAGCGGTGATCGGTGCAGCAGGGTCTTATCTGCTGAGGCGAGGGCGGGGCAGGCAGGGAGAGCGACCCAGGTGTTGCGGGTCTCGACCTCACGCAGGGACTCCAGGTATTTCGAGTCCCTGCGGGTCAGCTCGCAGCCCTGCAGTTCCCCACACACAGTCAAGCGACGCAGCGGGACCCGCAAAGCGGGTCCGGCAAGGAGCTGGCTGGATTCCGATAATATCCCCGCTCTGACACAGGGGCAGGCTCAGTCCACGAGTTCAAAACAGTTACCATTGGATCCCCAATAGAGACTACTGTAATATGGGACTTCGGTCTTGATCATACTAGGCCATCTTGCAAGCACAAGCACAACTTCACAACAGACCTTTTACACAAAGATCCTCGCAGCCACCACTGTGTCAAACCCACGAAACAGTTTGCGGCCTGGCACATTATTTACAGAGTGTTTGCAGAAAGATTCAAAACTCAACATAGAACCCTTACATTGCTGAATGAGGTGTCTGTAATGGAATGCAACAAGTACAGAAAGCAAGCACTCATTCCCCAGGCATTACTCGCACCAAAAATGTTTTAAAAAACATCGTGGCACAAGTCCAAATGCATGATCATTCATTCACACTACCAGCAGTTCAGCAGGAAAACGGAGTCTCCTGCTGGTTGAAGAAAATACTGCAAAAAAGTGTATCAGATCATTATAATCTGAAACCTAAGAAAAGAGTTAAAAGCACTCGCAGCTATTGGGTATGATCTGCGGAACAGAGACAAGTTGCAATAGAACTAGATGGATACCACAGGCTCAGCCAGACATATGAAGTAGAGAACAAAAACAACTCGACAACAAGACACTCAAACATAAAGAACAATCCCTCTTTTAAAGTAACCTGTGCTACAGTCATTTATCCTAAACACATAAAGAAGCTGCACAAGAAAAAAAGCAAACTGCCCAAAGTTTTTTCAATAGAACTACCCTTTATGATAAAGTTATGAGAACGAAGGGATAATGGGGCAGATGTATCAAGAATCCATTTTGCGAATCCGAAATAGCGATTTTTTGTGAATCGCTATTTAGAATTCGCAAAATGGAAAGTATGTACAATTTCGCAATTTTTTACCGATTCCTTAATATTCTTTATTTGCTATTTCGCATCTTGCAAATTCACAAATAAGGAATATTCACCAATGCATTCCTATGGGCCAGGAGGCCCATACGAATGATTTTGAACTAATTCTCAAATTGCGAAGTCGCAATTTGCTAATCGCAATATGAGAATTATTTCAAGGGTGCAGGGGTGTCTGAAAGACACCCTGCTGCACCCCTGAAATGTACATGTGTGTGCATATGGCGCACATACATGTCCCATGGGCATGTGTGTGCGTCACATGCCACCTTTAAAAATGCAAAATTGTGCATGTTTTGAGGACTTCGCAAATTACCATCAACTACAAGTTGGTGGTAATTTGCGATTCCTTAACAATAATTCGCAAAAAAAAATGCTTCATACATAGCATTTAAGAAATCTCAAAATGTGCGATTCCTTAAATGCTATGGCAAATTAAGGAATCTCAAATTTTTGCGATTTCTTAATTTGCGAATTTTTGTTACATTCTAAAACATGCAAAACAACCATTTGCGAGTCTCAAAACGGTTGATACATCTGCCCCAATGTGCTTTGTCGCTGCTTGCTGGAAACTGTTACTCATTGAGCATACTTGGACTGTTCCTTTGTTGCAGGAAGCTTGGCAGCGTAAACAGTGTTTACTGGCGTGACATTATAATTCTATGCCCTGGCACTGCCTTCTGTCAGTATCCCTGGCACTATTGCAGAATGGCAGTCGCTGCATTGGAATTGTTAACATAAATACTACATTTTTGCAAACACTAGAGTTCCCTAAGGAGCACGCCTCCATTTCTGCGTGTCAAGCGTTTTTGGCGCTGTTTACAGAAACCACAAGACAGAATTATGTGACGGCCCTGCTTCTTGGCACTATACATTAGCCACTGTTTACTATAAGTGCATAATAGTATTCCACTAGAATGTCAAGGGGTCAACATTTAGCATCTAACTTCCAACGACTGAGCAGCCTTGTCTCCAGGATCCTTAAAAACCTGACAAAAACTTAAACAAAACTGAGTCTGTCTTACAAGCTTTCTTTCTCACTAGCTACCACTCACAAGCCAGGCAATTAAGCACTAATACACCCTCGCGACTATCTGCTCATTGAAAAACTCCTCCTATCCAGAACATTCAGAACTAGCAGAACGAATCAAACATAGACAATTCTTCCTAATCCTGTGAGTGTTTAAAAACATTGGGTAATGTGTTACTACAAGGATCTGTGTTTGACCCCCTTGTGGCAAGTTCAGATTCCTGAAGTCCACTTGCTTTACATCCTCCCGAGGACCAGCTGCTACAATAGCTCCCAATATGGCAACAATGGGGCGACCCTGTGTCCCTCAGAACCTGGGTATGTATATAATGAGCTACAATGGTTCTGTCGGGGAGAACCCAATTGCTTTGAGGAAAATGATATTCAAAGGAAAAAGAAAGAATTGCATGATACCCATTAAATAAGTATGACATATATTTACATTGGTTAAATCATGAAACGTATATCAAATAACGTTGGAATGCATATCAAATGACATTGGAACACAGATTAAAGCAAAACAACTACCAGTATATGCTTTGCAACAGACCTTTCTTTTATATCAATTAAAGTTTAAATCAATATTTACAAGTAATTAGAAGGCTGCCAATACAAGAAATACTGACAAAAGTGACATGTGGTATAGTGACATTAAGTGCTCAGTGATGATGGTGCAATGCATATATACAAGGTGATAATATGTACAATTTATTTACACAGGGAACAAGAATGCGGTCAGAATGAAAGTAGGCAATAACTCTGGTGAACAGCAAGTTTTCTTACTTGATTTGACACACAGAGATTTTATTGATCTGAATCATATATATTCTCATCTCGAGACTCTATTCAAAACTGCAGCACTGCACTGTGAACTCGAGTGCTTTAAATCCAGGACTGTTGCCTGGCCCCCGATGGACTTCATTTACTCTGTGTCCTCCACACTCTGGAATTAAATACCACAACGTGTTAGAGTTTTCACTTTATGAAGCAATCTTCACTCCCTGCGCTTACCTGATACGTGGAGATCCTCAGATGGCTTCCACCCAACAAGGGACGCCTCAGCGAGTAGTCTACTTTTTGGACTGTCAACATTCCCACTTGTCCCGAAGAAGACCCGCCATGACATTCCAATAACACTCTGTCAGGGTTTAAACGTCGACGAGAATATATATGGTTCAAAAAAGCCATTTTCTGCCCCAGGGACCCCATATCCCGGGACCCAATTTACTTATGTAGGGGAGGTGGAGCATGCGCCCCTCCTTCCCAAGCTGAAATCGGCCCAGGACCCCAAGCCCCCGGACCCAATTTACTTCTTATGGGGAGGGGGGCGTACAACTGGGTGCAGACTTTTGATATGTTTCCCTTTCTCACTGATGCAGGCAGAGAAAAAGATAAACAGATTGCTCCAACCGGGAGGGAGCAGAATGAATAGCTGCTACCGCTGTATATGTTTTGTTTCCCTGCGTCTGCCCCCAACAAGCAGGAGCATTTTTTAATGCTCCCGCCTGTTAGGAGCACATTTTCTCTCCCATTTGGAAGGAATTTTAAGATGTTCCTGCCTGCTGCAGTGTGGGCAGGGACACCGCAGTTTCCTGGGTGTGACCTCCCCAGGACACAGCAATTAAGCTGTGTCCTGGCGTTTGGGTCCCCGGGTCATTATTGGATCCAGGGAGGGGGGCCGTGTGTACCCCCTTTAATTTTGTAAAGTTAGCGGCCCTGGGGGACGAGGTAAAGAGGGACTTTTCAAGGCTCTGGGAGTGGGTCCAGGTGGCTTCCCGCCACCTTCTTGGTTAATTTCAGCACCAGGGGTGGGCTTCCTGGAGCCCATAATGGCTCATTGAGTTGGGCCATGTTACTCCAAGAATTAAGCCTTGAGTATGTTTAGGACCTTATTTGTGCCACTCATGGAGCCCTCTGGTGTTTCATTTCGTCAAATAAGGAAGCTGAGATTTACTCTGCAGTTGTGACCATGGATTGACAATTCCGTGGCTAAAGTACATAAGAGATACCACCTCGGCTCTGGGTTGTGCACAATTGTTTGAGAACCTGGAAAGTATCAGCAAAGAAAGGCAAAAGCTGGACCCAAGAAGGCTTTTCTAAACATTGACAGGCCTCTAGGGAGGCTGTGGAAGTAGTGAAGCCAACGATAAGAGATTATTGTTTGATTCAGATTACAGAACGTGTACAAATGCAATTTACTGACACCTTTTAGGTTAGGAACGATATGCTGGATGTTAGGGCAATACTCTCCAAACAATGGGGCTCATTAGGATGGCGGACCGACTTGCGTCCGTCCGCCACCCTAGAGGAGGAGGGACCGTCCGCAGGGGCAGCGGCGGTCCCTCCGTGCTAATTAGGATGTGACCGCCACCCTGGCGGTCACATCCTGTATTTTTATCATTGCGACGGGTGCTGCTTGAAGCAGCACCCGCCGCAATGTTAAAAAAGTAAGTTGTGCATTTGCATGCACAAAGCGGCAGGCACCTCGCGGTGCCTGCCGCTTTGTGCAGGCAAATACAGGGGGGTACCATAGGTACCCCCCATGTGCACCCCCCACCACCCTTCACCCCTGGGGGCCCGCAACGGGCCCCCAAACACAAATCCGTAGGCCTTTACACAGCGGAAATGCCGCCGTGTAAAGGCATCTTTCCGCTGTCATCCTAATATGGCTGGCGGTGTCTGATAGACACCGCCAGCCATGTTAATGCTTTTCCGCCGCGGGCGCAATCCGCCCGCGGCGGAAAGGTGGCGGACAGATAGGAAGACCCACCAGCCATCCTAATATGGCGGTGGGTCTTGCAGGGCTCCCCGGCGGATTTCCCGCATCCTCCGGGCCGGCGGTGGCTTCCGCCGGCCCGGTGGATGCGGGAAATCCGCCATCATAATCGGCCCCTAAATCTGTATTTGCCCGTGTGGTGAGCCATCACACCAGACCATTTTGATCTTTATTTTGATTTGTAATTTTTATTTCCGGTTCACCAGGAAATTCCTATTGCCTCTGCTACGCATGCATAAATGTACTAAGTGTAGAGCTGCTTTGCTTTTTTACAGCAACTAAATGACCAACATATCGGCTATTTGGTAAGCTGTTTTTTGTGGGACATTTTACGTGTGAGAAAGGCATTGCTATTTTAAGCAATGATTGCTCAATTCTATTTGTACCTAACATCCTGGCCTTTGTGATAGCTGGTTCAAATTGTATAATGTATTATATTAGTCCATGTTTTAAGGATAGGTCTTTATGGCTTCATGCCTTATATGTATTTTATTTATTTATGCGATTTCATATAGCGCAGACTTTACCCGAAGGTGTCAGAGCGCTTCACAATAGGAACAGTAATGATACATGAGGAGAAAATTACAAGTGAACAAATTACACTTGATGCATTGTAAACATTCAAATATTTGATTGTTTTTATTGTGTGTGTTTTAAATCATGTATGTCTTTTATGATCATCTGGGAAATGATCGAATAAAGATTTGACTTTGAGTGGGGCCATGTGGCCCACCTCCCCTTTTTTATAGAATTTCAGGCCTCGGGTGGGATACTCAGGGCCTATAAAGGCTCGGGAAGGGGAGCCCACGCCTAACTCCCCTTATTAAATGCAGTCCCTGGGCCTGTAATGGCTTGGATGGGGCGCACTCTCACCCCCTTAATTAATTAACCCGGCCCCAGGCCGACCATTTAAAAAAAAAGTTTAAATTTTTTTATTTTTGCCAGGGGACAGGGCTCCGTTTGGGTCTTCCCATGGGGCCTAGGGGCCGGGGATCCCCACCCTGTCCCCTTACATATTTTTTTATTTAATACTTCAGGGCACGGGGCTAAGTCTCTGAGTCCTGTAATGGCTGCCAGCAGTATTTTGAAGATATTGCAGGCAGAACTACTTAATGGATTTACACCAAATCAAAAAATAAAATCAAACACAATCTGTGGACCAAGATCTAGCTCCATGCCAAATTAGGTGTAATTCCGTTCAGCAGTTTTTGCTGCAGCCCTTTTTAAAGAAGTCTGTGGACAATGCATGGGGATTTTTGCATTTTTTCTTGTCCCCCGCTTGATGAATCACCTTGAAACTTTCCATGGACAAACTAGTCACAATGTAGCACCTTTTTGTAAGGTTTTGTGGAGATTCGTCAAAGAGGGCCAATGTTATTAGCAACACAAAAAACTATTTTCCTATGGTACAGTTAACCTACAGTTAACCTAACTATAACTACCCAGTGGGAACCGCCACTGGGTTAAATAAATAAATAAATAAATATATATTCTACATCATATCTCCCGCACTTGGAGACCGAAGCTGTACAAGGCATAATCACGGGCAGAACACGGCCCGAATACCGTTACTGAAATTTATCCGTGTGAACTTCGCATTAACAATTTGCTGACGGCAACCGGACCAACCGACTGGTGCCGTGACCCTGTAAACTAAAAACCACCCGATAAGGACCGGGTTGGAATTATCACCGGTTCCCCGACCACGCGCCTCGATCATTAAGATCAGCCCTGAAGAGTCAGAGCCACATGGTGTGATGAAACACGTGTAGGCTTGAGTGACAGGTGCAGTGATTCCCAAGAGGTGAACACTGCTGATAAATAAAACTTTTGGAAACTCACATCTGGTCTTGATCTATCCTGAATGAATGAATACATCAACATGAAAATACCATACAGATACATATAGTGTGCTCTGGACCCCTGCCCATATATTCTACATCAATGGACTGATTAAAACCTTAAAATCATTAACCCAAGACATTCCAAAAATCAATGGCAAACCACTGCCCATAATACTTTACACAGATGATGTGATCCTCATGGGCCGCACTCTGAATTCCCTACGTATGCTAGTGCAGGGCTTTTCTAACTATATGGGCAGCTTAGACCTACGTACTAATTTTAAAAAGTATTTTATAATGTCGTGTGGTCCCATGAAACGTCAACTTAGCTCTATATTTGTGGACAACCAGAAACTGATGAGCACCAATATCTTCCCTGATCTGGGGGTGGTCTTTGCTGCGAACGGCTCCTGGAGTGATCATATGGCTCACTCCAGGAGCAAGTTCTCAAAGGCCTCCAACTCAATCCTTATCCTCCCACGCCCAAAGAGAACAGGTGCTATTTTATCCATTAAAAAAAATGAAGTCCCAATGTGTGCCAACAGCTACGTACGGAGCTGAGGTTTGGGGTATCGCCAACAGCACCTGCATCCAACAGGAAGAGAATAGATTTTGCAGGAAGTTATTAGGCGTCCCAATCTCCACATCCCAATACACCTGTCATAAGGAACTTTACCTGCATTGTATTGATGATTTTATTAGGGCCCGCCCTACCCTTTTCTAGTTATCAGCCTGGAAAAATCTGGCAGCATCCCTAACAGGAGAGATCATTAGCGATTGTATAGGATGTGCAAAAGCGAAAGATATACCATGTCTCGCAGGGGTGTGTCGCAGCCTTTGTAGCATTAATAATGGAAGAATCTTTTGAGATCTTAGCACAGCTATGGCTGCAAACAAAAGTGAGCTTAGGAGTGTGCTCTATTCATTATATAGAGCAGAAAGGTTTGAAAAGGAATCTAAAAAATCCCCTGTCCATAGCAACATGGCCATTGAAAATCTTCCACGCTCGTTGGCTAATTATATCACCCTGCCAATGAGCCATTGGGGGAGGAGCCTTTTGTTTAATCTAAGTGCTGGCACCATCAAATTTGTATTATGTTTTCTCCTTGTTACCACCCTGACCTTGATTGTACTCCTTGTCCGCGTGACGGCCAGAGCGGTCAAACCATTTTGCACTTCTTGTTTTTTTGCAAATACTATCTAAAGTACATTCAGTGGCTTTTACCTCCATATTTTAAAAAAGCACATGCCTATTAGTTTGAGAAACGCTCACTTAAAATTACTTACCCTGGACAACGAAGAGTTGGTCTTTCGCACAGGCAGCTTTTTGAGAATTGCAGTTCGAGCACGTCTAATGATGTCTAACCCTTGAGCTCTCATATTGCCTACTAATGAACTTCTATGAATTTTATGATTACTGTATATTGTATGCTGCTATGGTTTTATCATGACTCTTTAATCTGTACATTTTTGACCTGTCTGTTGTTGTGTTTTTGTGCTTTTATGTAGACAATGTTATCCGAATAAAGTGTCTTTGAACCTTGAATCTTGAAATGTATATTCATTGGAAAAAACAGAGGTTATAGTGACATTATAGTTAGGCTGACATTTCACTCATACAAAACCAGAGAAATTCAGCAGTTATAGTTACCTCAGCTAACTATAACTCACGTCCCCGCAATGCACTGCTTATGACCTCACATATTACATCACACATGGGTACGTAAGTTTCTGTGTGGGTGAGTCTTTGTTTGTCTGAGTACATGTATGGATATCTCAATGTTTGTGCGGGTGGGTGAAGGGATGTGTAACTGCCTGTATGTATGAGTCAGTGGATGAGTCAGTGGCTCTATGGGTTACTGAGTGTGTGTGTGTAAGGGGCTATATGAGTGAGTGAGTGTGTGTGTTTATGGCTGTGTCAGTGGTAATTGGATGAGTAACTGCATATGTGAAAGGCAGTATATGTGTCGTATATGAGTGAGCTCTTCATTGCACAAGGCACTTTTTCCCGGTGTTGCTGCCCGGTGGGGGACAGCAGTGCCCATACTGTTTACTGGCCAGAGCCACAAACGCCAGCAGGTTCGCGCCAGGAGGCTCTCTTAAGCTGTTCAGTGCTCCCGCAGTGCCGGACGTACACGGACGTGCTTGGGCCGTGCCTGGGCAAAGCCTGCACCGAGGCGGGCCCATCTGCGCTCGTCAGCGGCCGGAAGAGGGTGGGCTGGGCCAGGTCTTGGAGCACTTCGGTCTTCGGGGATGACCTGGGCATAGTGTCCTTAATTTTTCTACCAAAGCCATGAAAAGGTGCTCTATATTTTATTCATTTTTAGGTGTTATTTTATGATTGACTTCCATGATACACAGCCAAGAAGTCCTCATATTGTGGCTAATACAAGCTCGGTGAATATAGCCTACACTGCCATGGCCAAAAGGAAAATGACTGCAGGGCTCCCAGGAAGTAACACGATGGCGACCATTGATTCTTTTTTAACCAGAGCGGCAAATGTCATAACAAAGGCGATAGCTCTGACCGAGAGAAGGCTTTCATTGGAGACTGAGACATTTGCCCAGGGTACCGCAGTAGCTAAAAATAGAGAGGCGGTGGGGCTGCTAGGGGACACAGTGGGAACTCCAAGCCCTCCTGTATTTGTGCCCACACCTAAGGTAGGCCCTCTTGCTGAGCGGGCAATGCCCATAAATATCTTGACAGCCAAACTGCCATCGGGAGACACCTTAATTTTGGATTGTCCCCCCACTAAGAGGAAGCGAACAGGCTGCAATAGAGACACAAGGAAGTCTCTGAGGTCAAAATCTCCATTACCCGCCAGGCCCAACTTTGAACTGTTGCTGACCAACCTTTTCATAAGACTAACACCAATGACTAAAGATCTTTTAGCACCAATAACACTTAAGTATGGAGGGATTGAGACAAGACTTAATTATTTTATCCCCATGTGCAATAATTGTATTTCAAGGCCAGAGCAAGTGGTTGGGGGGTATCATGTCTGATGCCCGAAAATAAGAACCAAATTCTTCAGCCGAGATGTACCCAAGATACAGCGGGTGAGGAATTGTCCTGTAGATTGAAAAATAATTGTACACCTGGAGAGTCGACCCCTGTAGCTTGGCCGGCTCAAATGGGCAGGCCACAAACATCCAAAGAAGGCCAATTACCTATAGGCACCTTGCCTCAACCTATAATGTCTAAGGCTGGAAATCAATGTATTCTCAACCTGCCCCATGAATCTGCTCCCCTAGATTCTATTTTAATGGGTGTTCTCCCACTATCACAAGTTCAAAAGGAAACTTCCATGGACCTTATTCACAAGGCCACTCACTGGAGTAATAATAACGTGGCAAATGGCTCAAATGTAACCTCCGATATTATTATGGCCAGAAGAGTGGGATGGATTGTATGTAGTACTAGAACAAAATGTAGAGGGGGATTGTGTAATTGTCAATTCCAATCACTCTGCGCAGGCGAGGCGCTAGCGGGATGCCATTAAAGGAATAACAATACATCCACAATCAGAACTACTTCCCTACAGTTTTTTTTATCCCCTAAGCAGTCCTCATCCAATCCTCAATGGCGGTTGCCCCTTAAACCAGTCAGGACTGGTCAAATAAGTATTATGGACACGATCTTACCCATGATCAATCGTTTCCAACCCCTGCCCATTCTACAGGGTCTTGACGAAAACGATTGACTAAAGCTGGTGGATGAAAAGATGCAGGGCAATAAATTAACACTCAAAGTCACTAACAATGTAATCCCACCGGCACTCATGCGCGAGCTAATGTTTGACAAACCTCCTAACTCGTTTTCCACATGTGCCATCTCTGGTGTTCCCTGTACGAAGGTACTTTCGTGGAACATTGCCAGTCTTAAGGGGCAATATATCTTGGAAACTTGGGACTCTAAAGACAGTTTTTTTCTCGATGGCTTTATTTCTTTCTGTAAACATGCAACCCCTTTGAATATGGGAAGAGCAAGGGGGGCCTTCTTTTAATGTTCTCACTTAAACTTTCTTGCAAGACCAAAATGATAGAATAACGATCACCCCATCTGCTAGCAGTAGAATTGTCATTAAAGAATATTCCTACCATGCTAGTTGTACATTTTTATAAGTCCTTTTCTAGAAGTCATGAGATAGAACATCTCCTAGCTTTAGAGGAACTTCTGGAACACTATGGGTATGGCAAACAAGCTTACCATGGTTTCAGGGGATTTTAACACTCACCATTGTTGTCTTAATTGCATTTCTACAGTGGGGCAGGGGGGTTCCTTACCATCGACAAAGCACTTTGAGCACACACCAGGCATTTGTTTAGAAGGTCTCCTCTCAGCCTACAATCTACATTGCTTGTATCAAGCAGATATGTCGACTTTGGTTCCTACCTATGCAGGAAGTGGCAGACCTAGTATTATTGGCTACATCATGCTCTCTGCACCATTAGTTTCGGCTGTGGAGAACCTGAGGGTTTCTTGGAACTGCCATAGCGACCTTAACCCTATTACACTTGGGCTGTCATACACTCTTGTTTTAAATGGGGTGGTGGCTAGTTGTATCTCCAATACAAATATTAGTACCAAAGATCAAGCATGCAGGCTGAAGTGCTAGAAACCCAGTCGACCTCCAACAACTTTTAAATGGTTGTATAGCTTTTACGGACTCACTAGACCTGACCACAAATTTCACTAAATCACACACTAAGTCTATAGTCTCCCAAAAGTCTGCCAAGGTGAAGTTTTACTGTAAGGGCGTGAGCTAACTAAAGTGCCCACTTTTCCATATCCAGGGGTACTATTTGATGCACAAGGGTCTTGGTGTGCGCAAAGGACACATAAAAAGAATATTTCAGCCAGAGCAGAGGGGGCTACATTGACTTTGCAAAACAAGCATTGGAAATGCAATAGGTCTCGCATTAGAAAAGTTGGAGCTATTGGTCTTGTAAATGACAAATATTTTATTTATGTGTTGGTTTTTAAAATAGCTAAATTGATAGCTTTGTCATTTACAATGCCAATAGTTATAACTTTCGCGAATGTGACACCTATAGCATTTGTAATGCAACATGTTTTGTATATACGTGACTTAGATTGCAGCTCTGGTCGTTAGGCCACATCTCTAGAGAGATGTACAAAGTACTGAGGAGGACAAGATAAACTGCACTTCAATAATGATGTCGAAATTAAGTTAGTACCTCTTTGATCGTTTTACTGCAAAATTGTGAAAATTATGAGACTCTAGTTCAGAACAGTTCGAATTTAGCTATAGGGCAAGACAACACAAGAAGTGGCAGTTGTTGTGGTGGCGAGTGATGCTGTGGCGTTCAGTGATGCTGTGGTAGCGCATAGTGATGTTGTGGGTGGGTGTGTGTGGGAGTATGGGGTTGGGGGGTGTGGGTGTGTTGGGTGTGTGTGGGGTGTGTGGGGTGTGTGTGTGTGGGGGGGGTGGGGGTGTGGGGGGTGGGGTGGGTATGTGGGGGTGAGTGGGGTTGTGTGTGTGGGGGGTTGTGTGTGTGTGGGGTTGTGTGTGTGGGGGGTTGTGTGTGTGGGGGGTTGTGTGTGTGGGGTTGTGTGTGTGGGGGGGTTGTGTGTGTGGGGGGTTGTGTGTGTGAGGGGTTGTGTGTGTGAGGGGTTGTGTGTGGGGGTTTTGTGTGGGGTGGTTTGTGTGGTGTGTGGGGAATTGTGTGTGTGCTGGCCTGTGTCTTTTTGTTGTTGTCTGTGCTGTTGTGTGTGTGGGGGGGTGTGGTGTGTGTGTGGTGGGGGGGTGTGTGGTGTTTTGTGTGTGGTGTTTTGTGTGTGTGGTGTTTTGTGTGTGTTTAGTTGTGCGTGTGTGTGGGTTTGTGTTTGTCTTTTGAGTTGTGCGTTTTGGATTGTGTGTTGTGTGTGTGCGCAATTTATTCGCTACTGTGGCTCGATTTTAAAGATGGGTAAACAAACACTAGGAGCATGCGAAAAACAACAAACGTCAAATAAATTAATGTACAAAAACATTGTACAAATACTTCACATTGGCACTTTATTTTGGCATTTCACTACAACATTTATCTATTCTATTAGAAAGAGATAGAAAGGCTGTAGATGATGTCAGTAGTAGGTAGAAGAAAGAGGAAAAATAAAAAGTTGGAAGAGGGCAGATGAAACAGGTAGTGATGATAGCGTCAGGAGGCAGAGGAGGGGGCAGTGAATTTAGGAGGAAGAGGCGTAGGAAAAAGGGGAAAGGTAGATGGAAACAAACAAGAGGGAGGCTCTGACAGAGGTAGTAGTGCCTTGTTGTTTTCCCCAGAGTTCAGCTTTGGCTCAATACTCGCTATGTTATTGAAGAGTATCAGTAAAATGTTAGCTCCTGTAGAGCCTCAAATGGAAAAGGATTATCACTGCAGAGTCAGAATGTCAGAGGAAGGTGGAGCAGGTCACTGAAGGAAGTGTTTACACTGCAAGAGGGTACCTCCCCCATTACACATGAATATAGCTTCAGGAAGAATTCTGGAGACAGAGCTATCATGACGAAGTGGTACCTACAGCATCATCATTGCAGCTGCCCACACGCACAAACTACGTCTTGAACCACAACCAAATATCTCAGCAAAAATAACCATACGACATGCAGAGAACAGAAGAATGCGCTACTGTAATTTGGAGTAATTGATGAAAAAAGTTAGTGCTCGGACTTTAGTCCAAAGCAGATTGCTGCTGCTCAAGCTATGTTATCCATTTTTGTGGCAGAGAAAGTGCACATTTACACCTACTTTGACAAAACTGACTTAAACTACAGCAACCGCAAAAAAAAGCATGCAGGACTTAAACATGATGATGATCTGTTTCACTACATACTGAACTGATGTGATCTTTCTTTAGTATTCACCGCACTGTTTACAATAGGGCACCCCTTACAAGTGTTACAGTTGAGCATCCACACAATCATTTACACAGGAACAGTTGGCAAACGATATCAAAATGAAGGATCAAAGATAGGAAAGTGAACTAATATTAGTCTCAACACATACACAGATACGTTGCAGCCTTATACAGTACAGTATAGCAAAGGACACTCGCCACCTAATACTTTGTAGCCTTGAACATTATAGTCGAGGATACCCGCCGCCTAAATGAAGTGTTCTCATTACCCAGGCAAAGCTTACCATCACATCAAGAAGCCAGGTATGAATATTGCTGGCTAGCCATTGATGCAGAAAGTTATATTGAACAGGATACCTATAGATTTAGTCAGACATAAACGTAAAGAAACACCAATCAAAACAAGCGAACCGCACTCAGGAAACAGTGGCAAAGGAAGTGGTTTAAGATGGAAGAGGAGTTGGGAGATGAAAGGCTTGGGCAGTAAAGCAAGTTCGATCAACAGTGAACAGCGGGAGGGGGCGAATGGGGGACGGGAGAAACAAGCTCTCGGCATTGCGTGGTGCGTGAGCAACAGGGAGGCGACGAAAGGTAGCAACACGGAGAAGTGGTAGGTTGGAGATGAAAGAAGAAATGTGAGAAACTTTCTTTATTAGCTACTGAAAACACGAGCGCCACAAACAAAACATTTAAAGTAAATTTAAAAAAAATCATAAATCAGTGTGAACATATGAATAATAGTTAGAATGACGGGCGGGAGGTGGTCAGTGAAATGAAGGCATGCGTTCTGGCAAGACAGATTGGGAAACTCCATACTTGGGTTTCAAACGTACAAGCACAACAATGTTAAGAAATAAAACGCCGAAAGGAGCCTACCTTTTAAACCAGCGTTAACGGTGGGGAGAGGTGTGGGGCGGGGGCAGCAAGACAGAAACATGCTGGGTGGGAGGAGAAAGGGAGCGAGTGAAAGCACGAGTCCAGTGGTGACAGTATGGAGGGGTGTGGGGCGGGGGCAGCAAAGGAAGTGTTTAAAGATGGAGGAGGGGTGGGGACAAGCTCTCGGCATTGCGTGGTGCGTGAGCAACAGGGAGGCGATGAAAGGCAGCAACACGGAGAAGTGGTAGGTTGGAGATGAAAGAAGAAATGTGAGCAACTTTCTTTATTAGCTACTGAAAACACAAGCGCCAAAAACAAAACATTTCAAGTAAATTTAAAAAAAATCGTAAATCAGTGTGAACATATGAATATCAGAGCGACGGGCGGGAGGTGGTGGTTGAAATGAAGGCATGCGTTCTGGCAAGACAGATTGGCAAACTCCATACTTGGGTTAAAACCAAGCATTGCCGAAATGATATAAATAAAAGCAAGCTCTTGGCATTGTGTGTGTGTGTGTGTGGGGGGGGAGGAGGAGCAGGGGAGCGGCGACGGATTAACAAGTTAAACAAGTTAAATGGCGTGAAACTGAAAGCACGGCCGGCCGGCCGTGAAAGCTTTTGATCAGGCAGGGGGTGGAGCGGCACCAAGCTGGGCAACAGATGGCTGGCGATTTGATGCTGTGCACCCGCATTTTAGGTCAATGCGCAAAAAAGCGCACGGGCACAGCATCAAATCGCCAGTCTAGGTAAGGTCTGTTTAAGCCACTATAGTCTCGCTCCGCTCAATGCGCATGCGCATTGAGAGGCGAGACCTAAAAAGATTGGGGTCAAAACCTTTCCCTGCCCGTCTGAAAATCTACAAAGAAATATGTATCCCCATGGCCATCTATGGGTGCGATGTCTGGGGTTACAAGGATGTGAAAGATATTCAGGGGGCTGAGAACAAATGTATGCGTAAGCTCCTTGCAGTCCCACCAGCTACTCCGGCATATATTTTGCATGAGGAATTGGGGGTGGGGTATATCTTGGATCTGATAGAGGTAGCCCCTTTGCTGCGTTGGCTGAAAATATGAGCCTCTCCCACCCCTAACTGAAACCAACTTATAATTACGGACTGTACAGCGCTGGGGGGGGGGGGTTACATATTCCCTGCCTAAAAGATGTAATGGATCAGACAAAATCGCTCGTCTGCCCCGACCTGTACCAGAGCCCCAGGCCGTTGGGCAAAGTAGCTGTTAGAAACATCAAACAGAAGTTCCTGGACAAACGGCAGGGGTTCAGGGAAGAGATAGCCAAGCCCACCATTAGAAGGTTTGTCACACTGTCTTTAAAACAACAGGTTCAATAGTATCTACTCCTTGTTAGCAAAACATATTATTGCTTTGTGTTGACTAGATTCCATCTGAATTTGGTCCCCTGGCTATCAGTATTTTCCAAGGGTAAGTGAAACCCGGCACTTTAAAACCCTGCCTATATGACAACTTCTCAGAGCAAGACATCTTACACTCACTGGCGTAACAAAACTCGAGGGGGCCTCCCTGCAAGGCACGTGGAGGGGGCCCCTCTGGGCTCAATAAGGAGCTCTGCAGCCAGAGTGCTGTGCTGAGGCGGCCCCCTGGAGCTTGGGGCCTCCCCGCAGAACAGGGGCTGGGGGAGCCTGTGTTACGCCCCTGCCTACACTTCATCTTTTTTTTATCATTATAATCCTCTGCGTAGAAAGTTTATACTCCTGTTGCTCAGAGATTGCAAATTTACCCAAGTCAGGCCTGCATTACCATATCTCCAAATGCTATCGTCCCCTATGGTCTGCTTTGGGGTTGCAAGCTTTTTAACAGGGGCTATTAGACACAGGAAAAAGCTGTCCTTGCAGTAGCTCGCTTGTTTTTTCTGTTTTGTGCTCAAGGTTTACACTGCATTAGTATGTGCACTTTGTTATATAGCTCACAGCAATTGGTTTTATGTTTAGCACTGTTGCACTTTATATAATGCGGTGCTTGCAGTTTAAAACTTGAACCCTGGTCGCTTTTATTGACTCACAAAGCTGTTTATATTTTATCCTCTATGTGATTCAGGCAGACCCGCCCAAACCCACTTCTGGACGGCACTCCCCTGGAGAGAGTAAAGACCTTTGAGTATTTGGGCATTGCCCTCGCAGAACATCTGGAATGGGATACCCAGTTAGCAAAGGCTGCTCTTAAGTTAAACCAAGTGGCGGGGGGATTCAGAAAATGCAGAGTGTCTGAGTGTAAGCCAGCCGCCCCTGTCATTTAAATTTACAAACTACAGGCCAGAACGGCCTCTATGTACGGGCGGAACTCTGGGGACACCAAAGGCCTACTAACCTCATGAAGGCAGAACATACAATTATGAGGAATATATTGGGTCTTCCAGTGAGTACTCCGTTAGTACCCCTCCGTATGAACCTAGGGCTACTCCCTATTGAGGAGGAAGTGGCATTACAGCCACTTACTTACTGGAGAAGATTATGGACAGTGCCTGAACTAGCTTCCTACAAAAACGAATTTTGGGAGGTATGGGCTGCATTGAGAACTAAGAAAACCCAGTGGCCAACACACATCAAGCTAACTAGTAGCAGGATTGGTCTACCCGAGCTCTGGGAAACACCAGATGTAGCTTGCCCAGCACTAACCAGAGCTGATTTGGTTTGACACTTCAGTCACTATAATCTATTGTTTCTTCATGCGAGTTCTACAGGTAGAAGATTGACAACTGAGTTTCTTCAAGTAAAAGTAGATTATGAAAAGGAAGATTTTTTAGACTTGATCTATCCATCACTGGCGAGGAAATTATACATGCAATTCAGGATGGGTAGTGTTCTACTCATGTAATTTACTAGCAAATGGGACAGTAAGAATAACACTGAGTGTCCAGCATGTAAACACAACCTTGAAAATGAAATTCATGTCCATTTTTTCTGCCCTGCTTATCTGGCTGCACGGAAACGCTGGGTGATACCAATTTGCAGAAACATAGGTTTCAGATATTGTGCCCAAGCTTATAGAATCCTAAAGTATGACACCCACCCACCTACTGTTTTTGCCGTTTCGCGTTTTTTAAACGGGATGTGGCATAAACGTAGAAGTTTTTTAATGATTCAATTGGACAGTAGGAATATTTGCTCAAAAGGTAATAACTCCGTTGATAACCAATTGAATGTTTAATTAGTTTTTATGAAGGGATGGATTATGCCATAGTTTTAATCTTGTGAATAATGTGTATATACATGATTGTGATTGTCCTTGTGTTGTTTCATGTTATTTAATTATTTTATTGTTTTTGTATGTATGTATCTTATCTTGCACTTTTATGGACCGTTGTGACCGAAATAAAGTTATCGACCGGATTCAGGTTTATTAATTGAATGTACCCCGACAAAATGTATTCTTTTTAAAATGTTTGCTGTTATGGCTTTCAGTTGCCGAATAAAGTACCTTTGATTTGTTTTATTTTTGTTGAGTGAGTGTATGTGTGACTGCGTGATTGCGATAGTGGCCATATAGATGTGTGTTATTGTCAGTGACAATGTGTTAGTATCTGTATGAATAAATGTGTAAGTATCTGTATGAATAAATGTGTTAGTATCTGTATGAATACATGAGTGGGTGTGTGTATAACTGTATAGATAAAGTAAATACCTGAGTGATTGACTCTATCGGTGAGTGATTAGTTGTGTGAGTAGCTCTATGAGTGACTGACTGTGTGTGAGTGGCTGTATGGTGCATGAGTGGCTATATCAGTGGCTGTATTAGTGACTGAGTTGGTGTATGAGTGGCCTAATGGGTAACTAAGTGGATGTGTGTAGACCTATGAATCAGTGAGTGGGTGTGAAAGTACTAGTATGGGTGTGTCAATGGTATTGAGAATGCTAGTGTAAAAGTTGGAGTGACTGTATGAAAGGTTATATTGGGGTGGGAGTGGGTGCGTCTGAGATTCTGTGGATTATGTCATAAGTGATGCCATCCTAGATATCATCAGTGATGCCATTTGAGATGTCATCAGTTATGTCACTGACCATGTCATGAGTGATGTAATATGTGAGGTCATAAGCAGTGCATTGCGGGTGCGCGAGTTATAGCTAGCTCAGCTAACTATAACTGCGGAATTTATCTGGTTTTGTACGAGTGAAATGTCAGCCTAACTCTAATGTCTCCATAACCTCTGTTTTTTTCAGTGAATTTCAAAGGCATTTTAAATTGTATTTCCTAACTGTAACCTGTAAACTTTAACAGTGGGTGTGTGGGTTGCTGTATAGGTTGGTGACTGGGCGTGTGAGTGGCTCTATCGGTCTGTTAGTGAGTGTGTACATGATCCACCCTCATTTGAAATAAAACAGATAACCTGGGGTGCATGACGGACCCTTAGGAGCCCACCCGGAAGAGTTCTCACTTTGAGGTTTTTATCTCCCTGGGTCTGACTGTAGTTATAGAGCTGCATTTTATAAATCGATGTACTCTGTTGGAAATTGATTAACATATGTACACTGTGATGAAATGTGATTGGATTGATTATGTTTTTATGTATTCAAAAAATGTCTTAGCACTGTGCACATTTATGGTTCATCGAACTGAAATAAAGTTAATATCGATCGATCGAGTGTGTAATATCTGGGTAATTACATAAGTGCATGAGTAGTGCCATAGTGATAGTATGATTGCATAGGTATTGCCTGTATGATTCTTTGAGTACAATTGCCAATAACACACTGCGAATAGCAGGTGTTTTTGACAAAGTGCAAAACTGATATATAGACATATTTTACATAAGATTTCAATGTAGCTATTTAGTAAGATACTAATTTAACTTTCCCCTTTGCCTACATTTGTCGAAATAACTACATCAAAGGATTCCCTTGTCTTTTGCTGTTGTCTCCACGCTGGGTTTGCTGTGGCTCTGAAGTCTGCCTTGTCTACCCTGGATACTGCTCGCGGAACCCGCTGCGCGGGTCCCGCTTCGCCTGAGGCCACCTCCCATCAGCGCTACTGTTGGAACTTTGACTCTGGGTGTCGGGACGTGCAGGGCTGCGAGCGTGTTGTGGGCGCAGGACTACAAGTCCCAGGAGCGCCCACAACTCCCAAGTGTTACCAGCTGGGACGCTCTCCCTGCAGGCTCCTCCGTGGTTCCTCATCGCGGTAATAATCCGCCTCCTCACTTGCACCAGCGGATTCCCTTGTCTTTTGCTGTTGTCTCCACGCTGGGTTTGCTGTGGCTCTGAAGTCTGCCTTGTCTACCCTGGATACTGCTCGCGGAACCCGCTGCGCGGGTCCCGCTTCGCCTGAGGCCACCTCCCATCAGCGCTACTGTTGGAACTTTGACTCTGGGTGTCGGGACGTGCAGGGCTGCGAGCGTGTTGTGGGCGCAGGAATACAAGTCCCAGGAGCGCCCACAACTCCCAATTGTTACCAGCTGGGACGCTCTCCCTGCAGGCTCCTCCCCTTCCTCTCTAGATAGAATATTATTAACTGTAGAGTCCCGCGGCGCGGGAGGGCGCCGGGAGAAGCCCGGGACAAGGGCGGGACCGTCTGTGGCCGTCCGGGGCCAAAGGAGGCCGGGCTGGGCCCACTCCCTTTTTGCCCCCATTGTCGTGTTATAGATTTGTCTACAAAGTGCCATATGTGATCTTGTGATAGATGTAGTTTGTCCAGAGCCACAGCGGCTGCTGGACAAACTACAGGGAGTCATGAACGATGCAGCTCGGCTGATATTTAAAAAACCTAGAAATGCCCATGCCTCTCCCCTGATGCAGGAGTTACACTGGCTACCAGTTCGCCAGAGAATTGTCTTCAAAGGGATGTGCATTGCTCACAAGGCTTTGCATGGCAAAGCACCAAAATACCTAAAATCCCGACTATCCCCTTACATACCGGGTAGGACTTTGCGTTCGTCGGACGCCACTCTCCTGTCTCAGCCCCGCTTTAAATTGACCACGGTGGGGGGCCGTGCTTTCTCCAACACAATCCCAGCCCTATGGAACAAATTGGATCCAGAGCTCAGGAAGGAGAGTAATTTACTTCCCTTCAGAAAAAAATTAAAAACCGCACTATTCAAACAAGCATGGAGTAGACCTTAGGTGTACAGCTGGTTTCAAGTGAATATAACATCTATCACGTAAATATGGTCAGACAGCGCTTAGAGACCCCTGTGGTTATAACGCGCCATACAAATTAAATAAATAAATAAAATAAATAAATAAATAAATAGATTCCCCATGCTACTAACGTCATCCTAGGTGGAGTAGAGTTGCCACTGTTATATACACTTTATAGAGGTATCTGTTTCCCCGGTTTTTTCCCGTCCTGTCTATGAGATGTCTTCACTCGAGGTAAACTCTGCCCCAGGAACGATAGGGTCTTCTATCTTAGGACCACTGGACAAATTCTTTGCCAAAATTAAGAGTGAAGTCGATAGGGACCTTACACTGGCAGAGAAGAGAGCTGGGCGACGTCTCTCCATCGAATTATTAAAACAAAGACCCCTCCCGCCCCCGGATGTGGCTACAGGCCTTTTAATAGATCTAACAAAACCCAAAGAACACGATAATGATTCTTTTTCTGTAGAGGATATCCCCCTCATTTCTCAGAAAGAGCTTCCTGGCCAGAAGGATCCTATAATTATTTCTGACACCATCCCCTCCCAAGTACTGGATAACCAGATAATTGACTTAAGTACCCCTTTTAATGATCCAGTCCCACTTTACGATATAAATATATCCTCACCCATATTTACCCCAATTGGACCGACTCAATTTCTTCCCAGTACTCCTGTCGGAATGCCTAAAAATTCATCTAAAAATGCATTCATGAAGGTTACTAACAAGTGTCCTAATAGTTCCTCTGGCGCTCCGCCGAGGAAGAGGAGAAGGAAAGGTACACTTAAAAGTGGAAATGGTACCCCTACGAAATTTATCAATCCTATGCATACCCTGCACATGACTCCTCCAAAGGAAGGGATAGTGGACCCTACGGGGCACATGATTCCTAAATCAATATCTGTCCCTAGCTATTCAGGGCTACTGAATGACATTAATTGTCTTATAAAGGCTCTCATTTTACCTCTCACAGAAAGGATTATAAGGTTAGGGGAGAAAGTTGATCAAATTCTCCAAGGGCAGAAGGGTACACTTTGTCATAAACCTGATGGAAGTAACGTCATAATACAGTCTAATAAATATCCTAGCCAACCTAAGCTAATGTCTGGTACCCCAATAACAACTATAAAATCTACAGATGGGACTCGTAAACACGTGTCAGATATTAAATTAAACACAAAATCTAGTTTAGCTAATAACACCACTATTAAGAGACAAGCCTATTCCGAATATAGGGACCCATAACAGACACCCCAATAACATTAATCCTCTGGGTAACACAACTTCTGACCCCATTTTAAGATCAAGATCAAGAAATACTGTTGATTTACCGCCAGAATTCCTAAACTATGTCATCGTACTTACAGGTGTTCCTCCTCCGCCAGTGGGTAACCCCCAGAACATCATTCCAACTTAAAAAATAAGGTTATCTACTGGCTGAGGAAAAATAGGCCACCTCCGATACACCTTAACTGTGATATCGTCTCGGTGAGGCGATGCAAGTGGGTGGGCACCAGACCTAAGGACATCGAAGGTGATGTGATCATAGTCAATTTTAAAGATCACAGACTAGTCACATATCTCAGTGATTGGTTTCCAGGGAAAGGCGAGGGGGGGATTAGCACGCACAATCTAAGTTATTTTTATCCGGAATCTTTGATGAAGCCCCCGCCCCCTAATATATTACCAACGAGGAATAGAATCCAAAATCCCATAAATATTTGGAAACCCGAAGGCCCCTTCAGACCCATAATACCTTTGCAGTCAGATCAAAGATATCATATTGGAAGTGTTTCTGCTTCCTCCCAACCAATGCCCATTTATCCCCAACCCAATAGTCATACATCACATGTTCCTTATAGATTGCAGCCTCCAATGATTACCAAGGCCTATAATCACTATAACATCAACAGTGATCCTTGTTTTCCATCTTGGCAGTCAAACCAACTGCCGCCAATTTATAAAAATTCCATCTCCTATAATCAATGGGACTACCCTCAATCCTATAGTCCCAAGGAATCTTGGAACATACCGCTGACTAATTTATTCCAACCTCTTTCTGGTTTGGATGAGAATTAATGACTCACTGAGTCCAATAATAGAGAGAAGACGTGTGAGGGGTTTTGGGTGCGACAATGTATCACCGACCATAATATTCCTACTAGTCCGTTAAAGGAGCACCAGGACAATACGCTGGGGGGGGGGGGGATATTTCATCAGGACTTGTTCTGAAACTTAGTCCCGTCCCTCATCGTCCCCAACCAACTTCCCATGCTCGCTGTACTTCTAGCTTTATGACCTCTTCTGATTCTATCATCATATCTTCCCAGCCCTTGCGAAATTCCTTGGTGAATACTGGGAGCCCAGATGCGCCCACTAGTACGGTATCCCATTCTAATTCCCTTCTATCATGGAATGTGGCAGGCCTAGGAAGTAAAGTTGTAAACAAAGCCTGGTTAGATGTCATACATAGGCATGGTATCCTGTGCTTCCAAGAAACATGGCTTTCTTAGGAAATTCATTTGCTGGGATATCAGACTATTCATTCCCCGGCTAAGCCGTCAGCACAGGGACATAACAAGGGTGGGCTCTGCGTTTATGTTTCTACTACTGCGGATGTTAAGGTCCATACATTTTATTCTAGTTTGTATTTTCAAATCTTATTTCTAAAATGGGGCCTTAATGAGAAATTTTTATTGGTGAACTTCTATAACAACATCCCTAATAGTGAAATGGAGCCTACTATGTCAAATATGTTGTATTATATGACCCGATTTGTTGAAGACTCCAAGGGGGCAAAAATAATTTGGGTTGGGGACTTAAACTGCACCATCTGCCCGTCCATTGAAACAGACGTGTGCGGTCTGTCAGATCATGGGGTTGAGGGTCTTATTCATTTCTCCCACACAAAGATGGGGTCACTTTTAAATGGTATTGTTTTTAATTTTGATTTCGTCTTTGTGAACCAGATTTGCTCACCGCCTATCCCTTTTGAGCCAACCTTCTTTGGTAGAGGATGTAATTCGGTTATTGATTTTGCACTAACAACTCATGCCAATCCAGGGTTTATAACTTCCTGGGAAGTTGGTAAAGACATATTTAGTGACCACTACCCTTTGAGAATTGGACTAAATGTAAAAGGGCGCTCCGACAAAATGGGAATCTCCCGCATGTATCCATTTAAGATTGATTTATCCAAAACTAATGGATACGTGGTTAAATGGGAAAAAATTGTGCCCAGTGCGTTCTTACAGAAGCTGATTCTTCATTGTGCTAGTGATATCAATGTTTGCTTGGAGGAATATGAGGAGCCCATTAATACTATGGCAGCCTTTGCTAACATTCAACATCATATCAAAAATATGTTGGTCCGTGTGTCTAAAAATAACCTAACAAACTCTGAAGGGTGGTTTAACGGGAATTGTACAAAAGCGCTGAAGGCCTTAAAAGGAGCCCTGACCCTGAAACCAAGAAATCCCTCTATTATACGTGAGGCTAGGAAACTATACAAATCAGCCACCAATGAAAGAAGATTGGCTTTAAAAAAATGTGCATGGGATTCATTGATGGAGGCCTCTAGACAGAAAGATAGTTCCCATTTTTGGAGGCTTGTAAAAACCCTATACCAACCGAGGGAAAGTGGTAACACAATGGAACTCGCCATAACTGGGGAAAGATGGCTAACTCACTTTAGCCAACTATATAATCAAACAAGGAAAGATGATATTATATTCCCATTAGGGGTGGATCCTGCTTCAGATAAAACTATAGCTAATAGTGGATGTGATTATCCCTTTTTTCATCCATTTCCAATAGACCTAACCTTTACTATAGAAGAAGTCCGTGCCGCATTAAGGGAAAGCGCATTAGGCAAGGCAGCAGGGCCAGACTGTAGATGTGTATAAAGCTGAACCGGAGTTCTGGGCACCATTGCTTACAAATGTTTTAAACAAGGGAAACCAAAGTGGGTTTATTGAAACGTGGTCGGACGCCATAGTGGTCCCTATATTTAAGAAGGGCAGTAGGGACGACCCCACCTGCTATAGGCCTATATCCTTATTGGATGGTCTCATGAAAGTAGCAGGTAGAATCATTTTAAAAAGATTACAATCGTGGGAGGAAGATCATAAAGTTGTATCACACTTGCAGTATGGGTTTAGGAAAGGTATAGGGACAACTGAACAGTGTCTAAATCTATCCCTTCTTATTTCCAAATACACCAAAGCCAGAAGCGGAGCATTATTTATAACTTTTATTGATCTAAGCTCCGCTTTCGACTGCGTGGACCATTTATTACTATGGAACACGCTGGGTGAACTGGGTATTGATGCTCGTTTAATTATTTTCATCAAAGAGCTTTATAACAACTCAGGGGCTAGAGTGAGGTATGGCAAACAGGGGGAATGTACTAAAAAATTCCCAATCACAAGAGGGGTGAGGCAAGGCTGTATTCTGGCCCCACGGCTCTTTACTTATTATATTAATTCAGTCGGACAACACCTCTCACTTGCACCAAATGATTATCCCACGGTGAAAGGTTTACCAGTCCCAATTTTACTGTATGCCGATGATGCTGCCATAATGTCCCAGACCCAAGTCGGCTTACAGAGGGCGGTAACCAACTTTGCAAGCTATATGAAGGACAGAGGTCTCAGAGTGAATATATCAAAAACATTCACTATGCCATGCACTAGAAAGATTAATAGAGCCCCTTGTAATATATAGCTACCACTGATAATTTTAGCTATCTAGGAGTTCTGTTTGACAGAAGGTGCCGCTGGAAGCCGGCGATTGCAGCAAGAAAGCTGGCCTTCATCCGTACCTTAGGCGCTTTGCGCACTTTCTCTGCCAGACTTGGCGGTAAGCCAACTAAGGAGCTGTTACAGATTTACCAGGCTAAATGTGTTCCAACAGCTACCTATGCGGCGGGCCTATGGGGCTTTGAGAATGACTACTCTCTGCAGGGTTGTGAAAATAAATTTCTATGCTATCTATTGGGAGTACCTAAAAGCACCTCTATATTTATGGCGCATATCGAGGCAGGAGTTAAATACCTCAGTGATATCATTAAGATGTCCCCAATTATTTTGTGGCATAAGGTGTGGGTAACACCCGAAGCTAGCTTTAACAGGGACCTTATAGCAGATTGTTTAGCTTTAGATGGGGCTGCTAATTTTAGATGGTTATCATATGTAAGATCAATATTTATCGAGCTGGGACACCCAGAATATTTTGAGAATCCAAGTACTATGGAGGGTATCTCAAGATCAGTTCTTAAAAAAATGATAAACAGCCATCTGGAAACTGGGAGATGGACTCGTGAAAAACAAAAACACTCAGTCCTAAATTTCCAGGAAATCACCCCCAACGAAGGCTTGCAAACTTACCTGACTGTTGTCCCTAGTCAGTATCACCGTATGCTTTTGTCTCGCCTGCGTCTAGGGACTTTTTTTCGCATGGTCACCCTACCTGACGCGAACAACTGGTCATCTAGTAAGTTGGTCTGTCCATGCGACAATATTGCAGTGCAATCCAATATACATATAATGTTTTTTTGCAAATTGTACACTTACCCTAGACAACAATTTTTAAAACCCTTATTAAATCAATGGGGTCTGAGAAATTGTAGACCAGCCTTTCAGAGAATGTTACGGTTAGAAGACGACCATGTGATTTTTGCCGTTTCATGTTTTTTAAAGACAGTTATAAAGTACCGTAAATCTATGTGGTAAAACATTTCTCTCCCTGGTACCCCAATGCCCATTGTTGTTTGATGATATTGGATCTCAAGCTGATAACAATTGACGTTCCATCTTGTTTTTTAAACAAATGACTTTTAATTTTTTAAGCAAGCGATTATTTGTATATGCATTAATCATATTTGTAGTAATAATGCATACGAAATTTTAATTGATGCATTTGTTGTGCTTTTATGATTTTATTTGAAATCGAATAAAGCTTACTTACTACTACAACTACATCAAAAATGCATTTTTCTTCTTCACAGCCACACCGAAGGTCGCAATGACATAAGTAGTCACAAACCCTAATGACAAAATGTAAAACAGATATTTAAACATATTTTATACAAAGTTTGAGTTTAGCTGTTTAGTAACATAATTAGTTAACCTTATTTTAATAACACATTTCAACCTGCACTGGAATGACCCCAAGGACCCTCATGTCAACACCATCAAAGACCTCATGTCTGATCTTGCCCTGACCCAAGCTTGCCCCCTCCAAACCCATTCGAAAGGGGCCACTCTAGACTGGATCATTTCTAAGGAGACAACCGTGAAACTCATATCGATCGACCCTTGCGACTGGTCAGACCACCATGCTATCACCTTCCTGCTACCTGGCACATGGAGGTCATGGACACCACAACCGGTGCTCCCTAAACGCTGGGCCAGAGACACTAAAAACCTTGACCTCAATGAACTTGAGATTCGCTGCAAAACCGACCTCCCCCCCACCACATCACCTCGGTCAGTGACCTAAAGGATCATTACTCTGCTACAATGTCGAACATCTTGGATGACCTAACCCCCCTTAAACTAAAACGAACTCAAGCCAAAGCTAGAAACCCATGGTTCACTGGTTCCCTCAACAATGAGAGGAGATCCCTCTGACAAACCGAAAGAATCTGGAGACAGCACCCCTCGGCTGATCACCTAAAACTTCTTCGCCAGGCCAGAAATACTTACAACAGGAATATCATCACCTCTAAAAAGGAGTTTTTCAGATCGGAATTAGGAAATGCCCAGAACAGACCTCGCAAACTCTTTGAGATGGTCAAACTGCAATCGAACAAACTGTCCATAACAACGAAAGAAACCCCCAAGTCTCTCATCTCCTCCGAGAAGTTCTCCTCGTTTTTCACAAACAAAATTAAAGCCCTAGATATCGAACTCAAGACCGTCTCACTCCTCCCTCCGAACCTGGACCTTCCTTTGTCTCTCCCCGTGCCACCATGTTCCACACCGAAGAATCTAGCACACTGGTCCGAATTCACACCCTTTGATGAAGACGCTGTCGCCAAAATCCTCTCAACCCTGAACCCTAACAACCATTTCAATGACCCGCTCCCCTCGAACTGTCACGCGACCGTTGCCAAATCTATTATTCCAAGCTGGACTGCGACAATCAACGCCTCTCTCCAACAGGGATCAATACCAGCCTCACTGAAAGCTGGTCAAGTCCTCCCCATTCTGAAAAAGCCGTCTTTGGACCCAGCCTCCTCAGACAACTTTAGACCAATCTCCAACATTCCTCTCTTGGCCAAAGTACTGGAAAAGTGTGTCCAAACATAACTAAGCCACCACATCAACAACTTCCATCTACTCGACGACTGCCAATACGGTTTCAGACCGGGTCACAGTACTGAAACCACCATGCTCCACATTATCGATGATGCTCTTCTAGCCCTTGACCAAGACAAAACCTGTCTCCTGATCCTCCTCGATCTATCCTCCGCCTTCGACACGGTCAACAACGAGATGCTACTCGAACGCCTTAAACTGAGAATGGGATTAGATGGTAAGGTCCTCGACTGGTTTAGCTCCTATCTTCAAAACCGATCCCAGAGATTCTTAATCAACGGCGAACTATCCGCCCCCTCCATGGTCACGGTGGGAGTCCCGCAAGGATCAACTTTGTCCCCTACCCTCTTCAATCTCTATCTTGAACCCCTTGCCGAAGTCCTTCGCACTGCAAATATCTCCTTTCATATGTACGCTGATGACACTCAGATCTACATAAAAATCTCTTCCCTTGCGGAGATCCTCACCTTGAACGAGGCCCTGAAGCTGACCGTCAGATGGCTATCCTCAAACCAACTTAAACTCAATGCTAAGAAAACCGAGTTCCTTTTAATCTCCCCGCCCAAGAACAACCCTGAGATCCAGACATGGATTAGAGCCATCACTGCCTTAAACTGTTCTCCAACCACTGTGGATTCGGCCAAATCTCTGGGAATTACCTTAGACCACAACTTGAACATGCGAGACGAGGCCATGTCAACGCAACGGCAAAATCTGCCAGATTCCACTTGAGCTACCTATGGAAATTGAAACCCTTTCTGGACGCTCCTGACCTAAAACTTGCAGTCCAATCATTAGTTATTTCTCGACTGGAATATGGTTGCTCCACCCTCTCCGGCTTACCTAGGATCTCACTAGCTCCCTTAAAAGCCTGCCTCAATGCAGCCGCCAGACTACTTACAGGCTCGAGAAAATTCGATCACATCACTCCTCACTTGAAAGCTCTGAACTGGCTTCCGTTCGAGGCTAGGATCCACCTCAAACTGGCATGCATCACGCAGAAGGCCTTACACTCTAACTCCCCTGCGTATCTTGCACAGAAGCTTGTGATATCTGGAGGAAGCAGAAACTCACGATCGGCTAACACCCTCCTCCTCCGGCCTGCACGCTTTAGGAAAACAAACACCTACAATCGAGCCTTCGCCGGTTCTGCACCAAGAATCTGGAACTCCCTCCCTCCGGACATCAGAACAATCGACTCCTTTGCACGCTTCAAAAAAGAGGCTAAATCCTTCCTCATGGGTAAATTCCTTGGCTAAACCTGCTCCTCAGCTACCTAAGAGACTATTGCCTCATCCTGCGACCCTGCACAGTACTCTTATGATTTCCTGCTTATTGTATGACTCGTGTCCCTGTAAATACCCTGATGTATAGTTTCTTCTTATCCCAAATGTGCAGTATTTGTTGTAATTTCCTGCCCACCCTATGACCCCGCAATTCTGTAGGCTCTATGATGTACAGGTTCCTGTGATTTTACTGCGCTCTATACTACCCTTGAATATGTAAAGAGCTCTGATACCCTCACTGGTCAAGTTCGCGCTCTATAAAACCTTAAAATAAATAAATAAATAAATAAATAAATAAATAAATAAATAAATAATCATTTAACAAAAACAACAATTTCAAAAATAACTTTCAACAACTGAACTTACAAATAGAACATAACTACAAAAAACCCATACAACTACCCATTCGTATCCAAACTCAACAGGAATAAAAAAAATGCTCCAAAACTAGTACAATACACACTCTGTGAAAAGATCCACTCTAGAGAGACAAATAAAAAATATGCATAATGGATAACGTCCATGGTGTATAATTTTAAAACCTAACATAGAAAACACCTTTAACTGGCAATAAAGTAGAGGGAAGCTGGAGTACCCTCTACATCATTATTGGCAAAAAAGTCCCTTCAGAGGTGCAGACTACTGCAACAGAGATAGCTCCAGAGTTTTCAAGAATGGCCCAGTATTGCATGGACTGTACTGTTGTTATAACTACTGGTGAGCAGTGTGTTTAAGCTATTCACAATGCTGCAAAAAATCATGCATGTTAATTTTCTTTCCCTTTTATATTGTTTGCACATTTTGAGGTACACCTTTTTAGGTCTCGCCTGTCAATGCGCATGCGCATTGAGCAGAGCGAGACTATGGGGGCTTAAACAAAGCTTACCTACACTGGCGATTCACTGGCGATTTGATGAAGTGCATGTGCACTTTTAACTCAATGCGCAAGCGCAATTAGTTAAAATGCGCGTGCACAGCATCAAATCGTCAGCTTACTGCCGCCAGCAGCTCTTCCCGCTCCGCCCCCTGCTGCATCAAAGGCTTGGCGCTCTGCCTCAGCCCAGCCATTCTCCTCCCCTAATTACTCCCTGCGGCATCAAAGGCTTTTTCACGGCCGGCCGGCCGTGCTTTCAGTTCACGGCTGTCTCCTTTTTTTTTTTCATTAATTGAATGTCTTCCAGCAAGCTCTCCTCATCCGTAGCTTTAGGTGTGATGACAGCATTTCCTTATAAGATTACTGCTCTCTTGGGAATATATGAGGGCAGGAAGCCTTCTGAATTCGGCTGATCATTATCAGAGAGTGTTTTGGTGAAAATACGGGACTTTTCTTATGCGTGCTGCTACAAAAAGAGCTCAGCTCTCCTTAGCTACGGGAAAGCTGTTTGGCTTACTTCTGCTCGCTCAGCCAGCAATTGTGCCATGTGGTGTGTTTTTAGCTTTACTAGCTCATTGGTGTGTACTGGCTTGCCACTTTGCTGGAATAAAGTACCGGCCATAACGCTGAATACGACTTTCTTTTAATTAGTTCACCAGTTTGCTGCCAAGTGAATTTGAGAGTAATATTGGCAATCATGTTTAAAACTGCATAACGTGAGCGGAATAAGCTTGCAAGCCGCAATCACCCCACATCCACCACATCCACCACCACATCCACCACCACCTCCACATCCACCACCACCGCATCCACCACCACCGCATCCACCACCACATCCACCACCACATCCACCCTCACCCTCACCCTCACTCACCCTCAACCCCTCACCCTCAACCCCTCACTCACCCTCACTCTCACTCACCCTCACTCACCCTCAACCCCTCACCCTCACTCACCCTCACCCTCACTCACCCTCACCCTCACTCACCCTCAACCCCTCACCCTCACTCACCCTCAACCCCTCATCCTCACTCACCCTCACCCACCCTCAACCCCTCACCCTCACTCACCCTCAACCCCTCACCCTCACCCTCACTCACCCTCACCCCTCACTCACCCTCACCCTCACTCACCCTCACTCACCCTCACCCTCACTCACCCTCACCCTCACTCACCCTCACCCTCACTCACCCTCACTCACCCTCAACCCCTCACCCTCACTCACCCTCACTCACCCTCAACCCCTCACCCTCACTCACCCTCACCCACCCTCACCCTCACTCACCCTCAACCCCTCACCCTCACCCTCACTCACCCTCACTCACCCTCACTCACCCTCACTCACCCACCCTCACCCACTCTCACCCTCACTCACCCTCACCCACCCTCAACCCCTCACCCTCACTCACCCTTACTCACCCTCAACCCCTCACCCTCACTCACCCTCACTCACCCTCACCCACCCTCACCCTCACTCACCCTCAACCCCTCACCCTCACTCACCCTCAACCCCTCACCCTCACCCTCACTCACCCTCAACCCCTCAACCTCAACCCCTCACTCACTCTCACTCTCACTCACCCTCACTCACCCTCAACCCCTCACCCTCACTCACCCTCACTCACCCTCACTCACCCTCAACCCCTCACCCTCACTCACCCTCACCCACCCTCACCCTCACTCACCCTCACTCACCCTCAACCCCTCACCCTCACTCACCCTCAACCCCTCACCCTCACTCACCCTCAACCCCTCACCCTCACTCACCCTCAACCCCTCACCCTCAACCCCTCACCCTCACTCACCCTCAACCCCTCACCCTCACTCACCCTCAACCCTTCACCCTCACTCACCCTCAACCCCTCACCCTCACTCACCCTCACTCTCACTCACCCTCAACCCCTCACTCACCCTCACTCACCCTCACCCTCACTCACCCTCACTCACCCTCACTCACCCTCACTCACCCTCACTCACCCTCACTCACCCTCACCCTCACTCACCCTCACTCACCCTCACTCACCCTCACTCACCCTCACCCTCACTCACCCTCAACCCCTCACCCTCACTCACCTTCAACCCCTCACCCTCACTCACCCTCAACCCCTCACCCCTCACTCACCCTCACTCTCACTCACCCTCACTCACCCTCAACCCCTCACCCTCACTCACCCTCACTCACCCTCAACCCCTCACCCTCACCCACCCTCACCCTCACCCTCACTCACCCTCAACCCCTCACCCTCACCCTCCCTCACCCTCACTCACCCTCAACCCCTCACCCTCACTCACCCTCAACCCCTCACCCTCACTCACCCTCACTCACCCTCACCCTCTCACCCTCACTCACCCTCACTCACCCTCACTCACCCTCACTCACCCTCGCTCACCCTCACTCACCCTCACCCACCCTCACTCACCCTCACTCACCCTCACTCACCCTCAACCCCTCACCCTCACCCACCCTCACCCTCACTCACCCTCAACCCATCACCCTCACTCACCCTCAACCCCTCACTCACCCTCACTCTCACTCACCCTCACTCACCCTCAACCCCTCACCCTCACTCACCCTGAACCCCTCACCCTCACTCACCCTCACCCTCACTCACCCTCAACCCCTCACCCTCACCCTCACTCACCCTCAACCCCTCACCCTCAACCCCTCACCCTCACTCACCCTCAACCCCTCACCCTCACTCACCCTCAACCCCTCACCCTCACTCACCCTCACTCACCCTCACCCTCACTCACCCTCAACCCCTCACCCACCCTCACTCACCCTCACTCACCCTCACTCACCCTCACCCTCACTCACCCTCACTCACCCTCACCCTCAACCCCTCACCCTCACTCACCCTCAACCCCTCACCCTCACTCACCCTCAACCCCTCACCCTCACCCTCACTCACCCTCAACCCCTCACCCTCACTCACCCTCACTCACCCTCAACCCCTCACCATCACTCACCCTCAACCCCTCACCCTCACTCACCCTCAATCACCCTCACCCTCACTCACCCTCACCCTCACTCACCCTCAACCACTCACCCTCACCCTCACTCACCCTCACTCACCCTCACTCACCCTCACTCACCCTCACTCACCCTCACTCACCCTCACCCTCACTCACCCTCACTCACCCTCACCCTCACTCACCCTCACTCACCCTCACTCACCTGTTGCAGGGTTTCTGTACTCACACAGAACTGTGCACAGAGGAGTGGAACCTCGGCAAATTAGGGTGTCCCAAAACTTACCTTAGCAACCAACTCACCCCTTACCGAGCTAGCTACAGTGTCTCATTGGACATATCAAACTCCCAATGTTTAGACAAACCAGAACATGAACTTACAGTACCTCAGGGTACGTGGGACTCATGAACACTCTTTTGTTATATTATCATTACAAACCAGAACTTGGAGTAAAGAAGACACATGTGCATTTGAAATGTTTATTTACTAATGCCGTCTTCTCAGGCGCAGTATCTTAGATAATACAAGTATACTTATTATCAGTATCAAAATTATCAGCATAGTTACTAAGACATAAAAAGCGAATGGTGACAGCATGTTAACATGCTGTAATGAATAAGAGTTAACAACACTTATATCTCACCCTCCCTAACACATATATTATATTATTAGCTAAGAAGGTCTCTTTGGGTTGTTTTAGGGCGGGCCCATACCTTAGTGTCCTAGCATGAAGGAATCACATCAGCATACACCAGCTCTCTCTGCATGTGCACCGCATCAAGTGTGTTAACGATTCTCATGCAAAGCAATATCAATCCCGCCTCAAGCCCAAGTTGGCAAAGGCTGCACTTGTGTTATGACTATGAAAGCGTGGAGATCAGACCTCATAACAATTCCATATCGTGTTGCTCCAGAAACTTCAGCACTCTCCGTGCAGACATGGTTTATTAAACAAGACTGATATCAGAGCAATAACATATTATTCTCACATACACCACGGCAAACCACTAGGTTGAAAGCTAAGTCAACAATTAAGGGTCGTGTGCAGAAGTTGCAAGAAAGGAAAAATGGCGTTTAAATCTCAAATGTACCCATGCTAACTTAACACGATATAAGGATATATAGGAGCTATACAACACCCCCCCATGATCCGAGAACGGACTAAATAAGGTAACAGAAGTGCCATCACATGAGAGCAGAATCCATTTATAAACGAGCATGAATAAAGATTCAAATATAAAAACTAATGCTAAAAAAATAGCCCACAAATATAATGTGGCTCAAGCCAATAGGCAAGCAAAAATAAAATGTCTTGACCAAAAAGTCAATAAAATCAAGGAAATGCTATCAATCAGCATGTCAATTTGAGGCAGTGTCTATGATAAGACCGTATATGAAAAGTAAGCTGCAACAGCCTCCAGGAGGAAGTCACTGTCCTCATCAGAAAACAGTTCAGCCATCCAATTTAAAAGATGAAAGGAACATACGTGATCTTCCAGCACCGGATCCTCTATAACCATCAGAGGACAGCTCGGTGGGTTCTCAAGAAAACTTAGTTCCAAGAAATTTTGCGCTGCCGACAACACATCCCAGGGACCCATTAGTCCATGTGCCACCGCCAAGGCCATAATCCTTTCGTCAGAACAAACCAACTCGTGAGCAATGATAGGACTCATCAGTTGATCAAAATCGACGTCAGAAGATGCTGGTCCGCAGAGACACAAATCAATGGCCCAAAGGAAATCACAGGTCAGACAGCGAAATACAGGCTGGACACAGGTGAAATAGGAGAACCGAAAAGATAATCCAAACGCCGTGCTTAGAGTCGCTAACGGCAGTGTGCCATAGTAATCAAGCATGCGGTTGCGAAACCGCGTCAGTAGTAGCTGTGCGTGGTCTTGCACAGGAAGGGCATCCATATTTAAAAAGGCAGAAAACCACCAATGCGCCAGCCGCTAATGCAAGCAAAAACGGGAACCCTCCAAATAAGGATGAAAAAATAGAATGGAAGAAGGCAGGGATGACTCCAAATATCTTCTCAAAGGAAGTCACGAGACCACCGCTAACAACTTTAAAAAAAATGTGCTAGGCCCGTTGTGGAGGATGCGTTAAAGATAGAACGGACCATGGCTCCGAAATGCAAAGGCAAATCAGTGTTTAATAGAGCCTGAACCTCCGTACGGGTGTTAGCAATGTGAAGCACGAAAGTTTCACGGGCCGAGCTCAAGGCCACCTCTTTCTGGGACAATAGAGCTCTTATTCTAGCCATGCCGCTGAATTCTGCTCCCAAGGTCGGTATCTGTGGCCAAATGGAAGACTCCCTATGTTCACGTGTGGGAGGATAAAGAACATTTCTGCAGCAAATAACTCGCTCACTAACCGTTACTATGAAAGCTATACCTTTAATTAAACCACAGCAGTTTTCATTATTGAGCATTAAATAACTACCATTCTCTAACAATTTAAACGTGGGGATGATAGCAGGAACTGGCATGCCCTGTAAAACGCAAGCCATATTCGGTCGGTCCTTGTTACATGAACCGTGTAACTGTATGTGTCTGCACATTAAAGAATGATCCGGCGTCTCAGTACACTCATCCCCTGTTAGATAAACCTCTTGTTCATCCTTGAAACATCTGTATGTGTATGGGAGTGACCAGACTTCATGAAGAAAACCGCTACCTAAGGGTTCAAAACGACCTATTGGCACATACTTCATACAATTTGAAAACTTATATAAAGCAAAAGGCAGCGTTATTAAACCGTGGATAAGCCACGTAGCAGCAGTGGCTTCTGCCACAGAAAAAGGTAAAGATTCCAACCTTTCAATATGGAGCATAGAAAAGGAAGCATCACGCATTGAAAGCAAGCGTTGTTTGTCTGTCAAATTAAACGGTGCAAATAAAGAGGAAACGTTCATGTATCCCCAGGGAACTTTACCCATTTTCAGAGTCTGAAGTGTCCATGCAAACTGCATGATCGAACGTAATTGATTTTGACCATGGTATAATACAGATACTTCATCATGCACAATATCAACAACAGACGACACAATATTATCTAATGTGTAAATTCTAGAGGAAAGCACGTTAATGCTATTGTCAACAACTGCAAGAACTTTCTCAAGATTTGCCTGATCAATAGCTCTAAGGCGTGAAGCAGCCTCAATCTGTGAGAGTTTCCAAATTTCATTGTAAACACCATATAACCACCTTTTCGACCTGCCACTAGCTGGGCCTTTAATGAAATCATTCAAATCCACGTCTGCATTCAGTTTGGAAAGGTGATACTTAACCGCAGGTAATGTTGAATGTTTCAGCCAAGCTTGACATAACTTTCCCACAGAGTAAGAGGTGACTGTATGACTCAAATCAAAACGGGGATCCGATCTAACAGTCTTAAAACCGTCAGTTATATTTAAAAATCTTTTTTGGCAAGAATCAGCACTACGGTGCCAAAGCAGCCAACCCTTGGGATTCATACTGGAAATGTTAAAGGAGGAATTCAGAAGCAGAGCCTGTATATCTCTAATGGACAATTTAGTAAAATTACTCCAATCCTCATATTCCTCCAACTCTGGGAAAGACGGCGTGTTTAACCTTTTAGATGTAGCCAATCCAAAGCATGTGGTCTGGGAAATGGTTTCATTTAAAAACCACATATGATTTGGGATGAGACATGCACGGTGCAAAGCCTCAGTGCCTCGTACCTGCCAGGCCCTTGAACCCCAAACTGATTTAAGGTCTATTGTTTCCTTCCATAACTCATAGCCCCCAGTAACTAATTGATCTAGGAAGGCCTTCGAGTACAACAATTTTGTATCGGTGAGTCTAACCTTGGACAGTGGCTGTTTGCGAAATTTAAAATAAAAGGACTCGGGATTGGACTGGTTAAAGTCAGTGAAATAAGTATACTTTTTAAGAAACGTTTCTGAACTCCCTTGTGTAGGAGCTGGGCAATGTTCCCACTGAGTAAAATTAACCGCATCCCTTCGGGAAGATGTCTTGTGTAAGAAGTGATTGCCATAATGTTGGTAACAGAACAATTCACCATAATTAGCAGATTCTAAATATAAATCCTCAGCATCAAAAGCAGCATAGTATTTCAAATCAGAAAACAAACTTTCCACAGCATTAACATCCCAATCATCAGAACGAATGTTTTGTTTTACCACATCCCCCATATTAACTCTCAGTACATTAGGAACATTAACGACTTCCGTTGGACCATGAATCTGAAAACGAACTGCATCCCACGCAATTCCATCCAGAACAGGCCATGCTGTGATGTTAACCAAAGTCAAGTCTCTTTTTAATCTGTGTGTAGAATGTGAAGAGGAAAGTGGGGCCAATGTTCCATTTAAATGAGTAATGCAAGTTCTCTCCTCGACATAGTGTCCATTCATAATCCGAAAAAAATAAAACACAAAACCAATTGACATAAAAAGGTAAACCGAAAAAAGGACCAGCCAAATGTATATCCAAGGAGGTATCAAAAAATGTTTTTTAAACAGGCTAGCATATACTGCAATTTTAGAGGGTTTTTGCGAGGCAAGGGAAGCAGAGTCAAATGAAAATCTGGATTCCGTGGCTAAACGAGCTTGCAGGTCAGGCATGGACAAATCAGTGGGGTATGTATAGTCTGTCTCATCAAGGTTAGTTCCTGGTAAATTATTCAATAATGGACTGGAAACAGCAGGTAATTCGATGGCCACCGCAGGTTCATTATTAGAAGCAGTGGGCATAATTGAATTTCTCACAATGGAAGGACAGGAAACAGCCGGTGTCATGCTAAGAAGAATCGGCCACTCTGTGTATCTTGACATTGTCAATAGAAATAAACCTGTTTTCCTTACGACCTGGAAGTGGTGGTAAAATGACTGTTCTTGTGCCCTTCAATCCAAGCACTGGGACTGGAGCTCGATAGGAGGGACCAAACTCTTTCTTGTTGTCGATCTTCTCTCGAACCAGTTCGCCAACTTGGGGTAGCCAGCCAACTACCGGGATCTGCAACGCATCATCCGATGTGGAGGGCAAATGTTCCTTTGCAAGAGTGTCTCTGGTCTTTTGTAGATTCTGTAAAACATTGCAATGTTCATCTGCGTCAAAGGAAGTGGCGCGAACCACTGAGTCTAGACCGTCAAGGTCAGGGACGAACATCTTGATGCCAAAGAGCATTTCGTATGGGGTCCGCCCACCCAGAGACCTTCTAGGGAGATTATTAAGAGCACGCTGCACGCCATAGAGGTGAGCCAGCCAGTTTCTGCCAGTGCCTATAACTCGGGCTGTCAAAGATTGCTTTAAATCACGGTTCATTCGTTCAACTACACTATTACCCTCAGGTCTGTAGGGTGACGAAAACTTGACTTGGACCCCCATCGAAGTCATGGCATCCTTATACGCCTTAGAGGCGAAAGCCGGACCCTGATCCGAATGGAAGGTACCACAGGCAAAAATCCCTATAAAGATACGCAAATCTCTAATGACAGTCCGTGAATCAGCGCTGCGATGTGGCCAAACCCACACAAAGCGTGTGCATGAGTCAACTGCTACTAAGATGTATTTATACGCAGTATCAGATGAAAATGGACCGCAGTGATCTAAATAAACACAGCCTAGCGGTTTATTAGAAATGTACAACTGAGTCTGAGGCGGACGCGTAGCAGTTGAAGGTTTAATCTGCTGGCATATGTCACAAAGAAGGACATAATCACGCGTCTGTTTGTACAGTCCCCGCCACCAGAAACGTAATTGTAATTGAGTTACAGTGGCCGAGACGCCCGCATGCGCAGACGCCACACCTTCATGAGCCGCTGTAATCAAGTCTGCTCTGCGATCCGAGTTGGGAATCAGCCGTTCCCCAACATCAGGAATTGTCACAAAAGGAACCTTTTCGGGACTTAAGTGGTATTTATACTTCGAAGGGAATCCCGAAGGATGTTTACTTCCCTTCTCAGAGGCAGCAATCGCTGCCAAGATGTCGCTATCAATCTTGGTTTTAGACCTAGTAACTGCTGCAACTAAGTATGTAGATACTGCTGATTTCGCCGCTTCATCAGCAAGCGAGTTGCCAACAGCGTGAACTCCTACGCGCTGATGACCGAGAGTATGAATCACATAAACGAGTGGCAACATAGCCTTAAGCTCTGCCACTCGAACCCAGATCATTTTATGTTTTATTGTGCTACCCTTGGAATCATGAAAATCATTTTGAATCCAAAAGAACAAGTTTTCATTGTAAGACTGGACACAGTAGTAAGAATCACTTACAATTAGAGTAGTAACACTTGGATCTGCGTACTCCAAAGCTAGTAAGAGAGCACGAAGCTCTGCCAATTGCGCGGTGCAATCGCCCAGGGGCAACGTGTGTACCTCCCTGGAAATGAACTCATCATTCAACATAGCACCGACCACAATGGTGCATGCGGAAACGTAGGCATGTTTAGAGCCATGCGCAACCTGCGCTGACCCATCAGTGTAAATGATGCAATGGAAGTCCTCCAAAGGTCGCATCGCCAGAGGAGCAGGGTGAACGAATTCATACTGCAAGTACTCCTGCGACCGTAAGGAAGCGTCAAAAATAAACATGACATCCGTGGATGACAATGACGCAGCCCACTGAATCCACAGAGGGTGCAAAGCCTTTGAATTTGGTACACTGGCTTTCGTGACTGCCTCCAAATGAGGACAGGGACTTCCTCCTGGAGGCTGTTGCAGCTTACTTTTCATATACGGTCTTATCATAGACACTGCCTCAAATTGACATGCTGATTGATAGCATTTCCTTGATTTTATTGACTTTTTGGTCAAGACATTTTATTTTTGCTTGCCTATTGGCTTGAGCCACATTATATTTGTGGGCTATTTTTTTAGCATTAGTTTTTATATTTGAATCTTTATTCATGCTCGTTTATAAATGGATTCTGCTCTCATGTGATGGCACTTCTGTTACCTTATTTAGTCCGTTCTCGGATCATGGGGGGGTGTTGTATAGCTCCTATATATCCTTATATCGTGTTAAGTTAGCATGGGTACATTTGAGATTTAAACGCCATTTTTCCTTTCTTGCAACTTCTGCACACGACCCTTAATTGTTGACTTAGCTTTCAACCTAGTGGTTTGCCGTGGTGTATGTGAGAATAATATGTTATTGCTCTGATATCAGTCTTGTTTAATAAACCATGTCTGCACGGAGAGTGCTGAAGTTTCAGGGTGTTACCACTAGCATGCGTTTCCCCTGTGACAGAGCTCGTTCCTTTAGAATAGCCATCTGTACAGCAGTTAAAACCTTTTCTATGGTGGGAAACCGCATCTCAGCCGAGGTGTACAAGTGTGACTTGTAAGCAATAGGTACTGTGTCACCTTCATTAAAAGTGAGGTAGGTGAAACCCACCGTCCCAGGAATTATTCTTATTACCAGGTTGGTGTGGTTATCACGAGTCAGTAAATATTTAGAAGCGAGCAGATCAGCCTGCAAGGATTGCAAAATGGCTGAATGCTCAGGCAGCCAGCATGATTTTGAGAAAGTTGGTTGTATCAAAGCATACAAAGGCTTGATACGCTGGGCATATTCCGGAATGTAAGTTCTGCCGAAATTCAAAAAGCCCAGTAAAGATTGTAATTTTTTCAGTGTTGTTGGAGCGCGCAATTGTGCGCACTTCTCTAAGAAGTGAGGAGCTAAACCTCTACCTTCATTGTTGAGCTCATAGCCCAAAAACAACACTGTGTGTTCAGCAATGTGCGATTTTGCAAAGTTAAATTTGTAACCCATGTCTGCGAAGTTGCAAACAACAGAATTTACACGACACAGATGCTCCCAAATATCGTCGTCTGTGAGATATATGTCATCCACATACGAAAAAGCATCAGGGTCGAGTGCCTCCAGAATAGAGACAATTCGAGCGGTAAATACACCAGGACTATTCTTGTAGCCCATTGGAAGACGCCGGAATTGCTTTTGGACTCCAGCGCTTGTAAAACTGGTCCATTGGGAGCTAAAGCTGTCCAATCTGTGGGCATAAAAACCATTGGATATGTCAAGCGTTGTCTTGAAACGCTTACGCACGAGACTATCCACTAGGGCAGAGCCGTGGGTATTCTGTACAGCACAGTTACGGCAATGCGAGTTTAAATGCCGGTAATCCAAAACCAAACGATATGATCCGTCAGGTTTATTCACAGTAAAAAGGGGATTATTCATCGGTGACACACACGTTTCAATAACTCCCTGATATTCCAATTGTTCAAGGATTTCCGCGACGGAAGATTTTGCTTCACGCCGAATGGGATATTGAGGTTGAGGCTGCGGCTGAGACCGCAACGGAATTTCGTGGCAAGGCGACAATTTATCCCAACCACATTGGTTACGGTACAGAGCCGGCGCGAGAGCCCGAGCCCACTCTTCTGCAAAATGCTGCGCATGCTCTTTCGAGACAGTGTTCGCGAAACTGGGTAGGATTACCTCCTCCCCTCGCGGCGCCGCGAGCATAAAAGGTGGGGGCCAGTCAGCCTCCGAAAGTAAAATATCATATGTAGAAGACAGATTCTCCCAAAATACACCTTTAACGGTACGCTGTATGTCACCTTCAATTAACAGGACAATTTCATATAGTCTTTCAGGGGGAGCAAGTCTCGTATCCGCTGTTTCTATCACAACGTAGACATCAGTCGCTGTCACCCTCAGTAGTGGACGCAGCGCCTCTCTGACTATGGTTATCTCCGCCGCGCTGTCCAGCAAGGTCAGAGCCCACGTCAGATTCCGAAGCCGCGTTCTCACTATCTGTGGCATATCGATGCGCTGTTAAGGCTGCGACTTTCTTTTTCGCAAACTGCGGACGCCTAGGCGTAGAATCCTCCTGCTTCACTGCGCCGTCCGTCTGGCGGGACTGGCCACGTCCTTGTTGGCCACCACGTCCACGTCCACCCCCTCCTCCTCCACCGGTCTTCTGGGCCGATGTATCCTGAAAGGAACGAGGAGAGCGTTGATCAGAACCCTGAAAACGATCAGGCGATTTAATCATCGCGCGGTCGCGCAAATCATAAACTTTTTCGGGTGGCGCAGGAGCTTGTATTGCAGGAAAAGGACCCTGAGTCTGCGTAGTCTGCTTCCCCTGTGTCTGTTTTTTAGGCCAATTCTGTTTCTTGGACTTGGGCTGGGCATCTGTCACTGCAGATGGTCCCTGTGGTTGTTTTTTCTCCTTCACTGGAAAATATTTCAGACCTCTACTTGTGCGGCCAATCGTTTTATAAGCGGCCACCACAATCTTTGCTAACTGGCGGGGTTTGTCGGCATCGGGCAGAGCCGCCAAAGCATTCGACACCTGAAAGTTAACTGCATCTCCTTTAACATTGGAGAGAATGAGATCACTTACAATCTCAAAAGAACCACACAGGCGCATACCCAATTCAACCGCTGCCTCTGGACCGTGATCATTCTGAACACGTCTAACGATTTCAGGCAGGGCAGTCATAGACGGGGTGCCGAAGCACCTTGTATAAACTGCCGCAAATGTTTTTCCCCAGCTGTCACAGTCAGCAAGTTCAGGAGTAATATCCTTCGGTAGAGTAATCGTCAACATTCTATGTTTATCAGCAGGAGTAGAATTCGGAAAAACCGCCTCCAGTTGATCAAACTTCTCTGCTAGCCAGAATGGGAAGTCATCGTTGTCAACAGGACGCGCACCAAAAACCGAATTTACCATCACTGGATTGAGACGCATTCCGCCTCGTTCCATGGGAGCGGCCGCACCCCCCTGGGGACCACCAGGAAGATGTCGACCGATGTATTGCACTAAAGCACGAATCACGGAAATGGAAACTACATGTAGCCTGCGAATTTCTGCCAGGGTACAAGCCCCGTGATTCGGGTGCGGGGTAAAGCCACCCAACGCAGGCCAATTAGTACCTGGAATTGAGAGTGGACCTAACCTCGCACGGGACAAAGAGTGGGGGAGGGCGCCATCAAACCAAACTCGATGCTGCCAATGATCAATAGGTATTTCCAATGCCCTGTATGGCGTATATTCAGCCGGGACATCCGAGGCGGTGTAGGAGTGGAACAAACCAGAATTAGCGTCCACAGCCGGAAACGTAACCCAAGAGTAAAACAACTCGTAAGGAAACGCCGGATCTGCACTTACCACGAAAATCACAGCCATCCCATCTACTGGGACCTGGTACGCCTGAAGATGGTTGCGTACCGCTACGCGACTATGCTGTGCAATAGCCACCGCTGCCGCCATCACAGATTTGGAAACAAGAAAACACAAAGAATACTTTGTAGCACAACTGGGTAGTAATTCAAAGAAACCGTTTAAGTAAGAATCAAGCTTGAATAAAGACCTATTTCAAAAAATAGGTAGGTTTCACCAACACCCCGTTTTCCGGAAACGGACGTGAAGGGGTTAAGGCATGAACGATAAACTACTCGAGTGTCATGATATAAGACCACCGAAACCGTTGGGCGCCATGTTGCAGGGTTTCTGTACTCACACAGAACTGTGCACAGAGGAGTGGAACCTCGGCAAATTAGGGTGTCCCAAAACTTACCTTAGCAACCAACTCACCCCTTACCGAGCTAGCTACAGTGTCTCATTGGACATATCAAACTCCCAATGTTTAGACAAACCAGAACATGAACTTACAGTACCTCAGGGTACGTGGGACTCATGAACACTCTTTTGTTATATTATCATTACAAACCAGAACTTGGAGTAAAGAAGACACATGTGCATTTGAAATGTTTATTTACTAATGCCGTCTTCTCAGGCGCAGTATCTTAGATAATACAAGTATACTTATTATCAGTATCAAAATTATCAGCATAGTTACTAAGACATAAAAAGCGAATGGTGACAGCATGTTAACATGCTGTAATGAATAAGAGTTAACAACACTTATATCTCACCCTCCCTAACACATATATTATATTATTAGCTAAGAAGGTCTCTTTGGGTTGTTTTAGGGCGGGCCCATACCTTAGTGTCCTAGCATGAAGGAATCACATCAGCATACACCAGCTCTCTCTGCATGTGCACCGCATCAAGTGTGTTAACGATTCTCATGCAAAGCAATATCAATCCCGCCTCAAGCCCAAGTTGGCAAAGGCTGCACTTGTGTTATGACTATGAAAGCGTGGAGATCAGACCTCATAACAATTCCATATCGTGTTGCTCCAGAAACTTCAGCACTCTCCGTGCAGACATGGTTTATTAAACAAGACTGATATCAGAGCAATAACATATTATTCTCACATACACCACGGCAAACCACTAGGTTGAAAGCTAAGTCAACAATTAAGGGTCGTGTGCAGAAGTTGCAAGAAAGGAAAAATGGCGTTTAAATCTCAAATGTACCCATGCTAACTTAACACGATATAAGGATATATAGGAGCTATACAACACACCCTCACCCTCACTCACCCTCACCCTCACTCACCCTCAACCCCTCACCCTCACTCACCCTCAACCCCTCACCCTCACTCACCCTCAACCCCTCACCCTCACCCTCACTCACCCTCAACCCCTCACCCTCAACCCCTCACTCACCCTCACTCTCACTCACCCTCAACCCCTCACTCACCCTCACTCTCACTCACCCTCACTCACCCTCAACCCCTCACCCTCACCCACCCTCACCCTCACTCACCCTCACTCACCCTCAACCCCTCACCCTCACCCTCACTCACCCTCAACCCCTCACTCACCCTCACTCACCCTCAACCCCTCACCCTCACTCACCCTCAACCCCTCACTCACCCTCACCCTCTCACCCTCACTCACCCTCAACCCCTCACCCTCACTCACCCTCACCCTCACTCACCCTCACCCTCACTCACCCTCACTCACCCTCACTCACCCTCACCCTCACCCACCCTCACCCTCACTCACCCTCACCCTCACTCACCCTCACCCTCACTCACCCTCACCCTCACTCACCCTCACTCACCCTCAACCCCTCACCCTCACTCACCCTCACTCACCCTCAAACCCTCACTCACCCTCACCCACCCTCACCCTCACTCACCCTCAACCCCTCACCCTCACTCACCCTCAACCCCTCACCCTCACTCACCCTCAACCCCTCACCCTCAACCCCGCACTCACCCTCACTCTCACTCACCCTCACTCACCCTCAACCCCTCACCCACCCTCACCCTCACTCACCCTCAACCCCTCACCATCACTCACCCTCACCCTCACTCACCCTCAACCCCTCACCCTCACTCACCCTCACCCTCACTCACCCTCAACCCCTCACCCTCACTCACCCTCACCCTCACTCACCCTCAACCCCTCACCCACCCTCAACCCCTCACCCACCCTCAACCCCTCACCCTCACTCACCCTCAACCCCTCACCCTCAACCACTCACCCTCACTCACCCTCACTCACCCTCAACCCCTCACCCTCACTCACCCTCAACCCCTCACCCTCACTCACCCTCACTCACCCTCACCCTCACTCACCCTCACTCACCCTCACTCACCCTCACTCACCCTCACCCTCACTCACCCTCACTCACCCTCACCCTCACTCACCCTCACCCTCACTCACCCTCACCCACCCTCACCCTCACTCACCCTCACTCACCCTCACTCACCCTCACTCACCCTCACTCACCCTCACCCTCACTCACCCTCACTCACCCTCACTCACCCTCACTCACCCTCACTCACCCTCAACCCCTCACCCTCACTCACCCTCAACCCCTCACCCTCACTCACCCTCAACCCCTCACCCTCAACCCCTCACTCACCCTCACTCTCACTCACTCTCTCACCCTCACTCACCCTCAACCCCTCACCCTCACCCTCACTCACCCTCACTCACCCTCAACCCCTCACCCTCACCCACCCTCACCCCCACTCACCCTCAACTCCTCACCCTCACTCACCCTCACTCACCCTCAACCCCTCACCCTCACCCTCACTCACCCTCAACCCCTCACCCTCACTCACCCTCACCCTCACTCACCCTCACTCACCCTCTCATCCTCACTCACCCTCAACCCCTCACCCTCAACCCCTCACCCACACTCACCCTCAACCCCTCACCCTCACTCACCCTCAACCCCTCACCCTCAACCCCTCACCCACCCTCACAACACATATTGTGTTACAATAGGTGTCACATTTGCGAAAGATAAAACTATTGGCATTGTAAATAACAAAGCTATTAATTTCGCTATTTTCAAAACAAGCACATAAATAAAAAATGTGTCCTTTACAATACCAATAGCTCAAAATTTCCTAATGCGAGACCTATTGCATTGCTGTGCTTCTCTCCCCTGCTGCACTCTCCTGCTCTCTAGAGATGTGGCCTAACGACCAGAGCTGCCATCTAAGTCACGTAAATACAAAACATGTTGCATTCCAAATGCTATAGGTGTCACATTCGCGAAAGTTATAATTATTGGCATTGTAAATGACAAAGCCATCAATTTAGCAATTTTAACAACGAAAAAATAAATAAAATATGTCATTTACAAGACCAATAACTACAACTTTTCTAATGCGAGACCTATTGCATTCCAACCCCACTCATCCACGCAACGCCACTCACACACGCAACGCCACTCACACACGCAGCGCCACTCACACACGCAACGCCACTCACACACGCAACGCCACTCACACACGCAACGCCACTCACACACGCAACGCCACTCACACACGCAACGCCACTCACACACGCAACACCACTCACACACGCAATGCCACTCACACACGCCACTCATCCACGCAACGCCACTCATCCACGCAACGCCACTCATCCACGCAACGCCACTCATCCACGCAACACCACTCATCCACGCAACGCCACTCATCCATTTGCAAAACGAAAAATGTCAAACTCTTCTATTGCGAGACCTATTGCATTTTCAATGCTTGTTTTAATTCTTCCTGTCCCAGTTGCCATTTTTGTTACCATAAAAAAGAACAACAAAGTTTTACAACTTTATAAAAACCACAATTTTTATTTTATTTTTTTAAACAAAACAGAAAATCATGTCACCGGGAAATAAAGGAATATAATTGTATACTACACTTTTCAACTGAAAGAATAAGAACACACCCATTTATCTATCCAGAACATTCTTTTAGAGGAGTTCTTTGTGAGCATCAAGAAGGCAATGCAAGGCTGAAGGACCCTCAACTTCTATACCAGCCACAACATTCAAAAGTTCAATATCAACTTTAAGATTTGGCTCCACAGTTTTACCTGATGGTATCATACTGCATGGATTGTGGAGTTGTTGTGAGTGCTGGAGAGGAGTCCATAACGGCCCTTCACAATACTCCAAAAAATAATACATGTTGATGTTTTTTTTAATTTTTGGCCCTTTATAGTTTGTCTACATTAGCAGGGATTTTATTATCTTACAAAATCGGTAACTAATATCTATGTGTTGTTTATTTGTATCATCTTCTAATTTATTGGAACACTACTTACATATAACTTGTTGTATAGACAAGTCAAACCATCCCTCTACAAATAAATACACAGCTAACTTTTGCAAGTTATCATTATTTACTTTTTCACTTTTTAAATATAAGCCAACAGTCTGTGTTTAAATCTTCTAAGTGCATCGACAGCATGTACAAACATACTCAGTTTTTTTAGACAGCACTGTGTTAAATTTCGTAATCTCTTCTTTAAAACTATTAACTGTAATATGTCTCCTGTTCTGTAACTCCTCCTCTTAACAGCTCTTCATATTCCCTAGAATTCTGCACAAAACCAAAGAAACGAAACTGCGCCTCACCACAAACCTTTTCTACGTCTGCCACACTACCACGCAAAAGTGCTCTGTTCATTTCTCCTAAACATAAAGCAGGAGTTTTCATATAGTACAGCCTCCTAACTAAAGTTCACGTTGTTGAGTGGTATAACTTATTTTGCGTTTTAAACTTCGCTTTGGAAAGATACATAGACATTCTCTTAATATATCAAAAATGGCTGTCTAATACTACAAGCACTACCACAATTATATTTATATACAGGACCCTGACTACACCTTCCTTGTACTTCTTCTGCAATAACTTCTTCTACATTTCCAGGTACCATTACCTCTTTTGCTATAGGACTACCATTCTTCATTTCATAACATCGTCCTGTTTTATCAATAGCATGAACTAATCTGGTATTCTGGAGATAGCTTTTTTCATTGAAGAAAGGCTCTGTACAAGAAGAAAGTATCCATTCTCCACTTAAAAATGGTACAAAAGTTACTTCTATTAACTAATCTTTTCTTCTGGATTTGTCTCCTCAAGCACAACACTATTTTGTCAAGAATCTTTATTCTATTTAGAATGAAAATTGAAAGTTTCCTCTTCAACGCAAAGGCCTTATGAACTACTTTCTCAACTCGTTCTTTTTGTGTCCCTGCATCTCTCATTCTACACTTTTTTAAATTTCTCACTAAGTTTACAACCACTTTACTATGAAACACCTGGCTCTGCTTTTCCTTAAACTGCTTCTGTCTCATGGTTATGTTGTGTCTATCTTTGTGAAAATCTTTTCTCTTCTTCCAACGTATGCTTTGTTCACTCTTGTTGTTTCTCATAGTCATAATTGTATTTTCTTTATTTTGTAATCTTTGCAAATGTCCACATATATTTTTAAGAAAAGACGTTGTCCTCTTAGCAGTTGCTCTTTTTTCTTTCAGCAGTTTTTCAGCATTTTGACCCTTTTGTAGCTCATTTCTGCAGTGATACAGTAGTTGCTTCTGTTGCTTTTTCGTCTGAGATTTTGAAGGCATTCTAACTGTGTGTAATTTATGAAAATATTTATATTTCATTTTTTACATTAGCCAACGTACAAGCTACTTTACTATTGACTTAAACATAATACAAAAACAGTTTTGATTCTATGTAGCATTTTAAATCTACAGATGAACTAAGCTATATTATTACATGCACTTACTTCAATATAGCAAACCCAATTTTAGAAGACAATTTTAAAATGAACATCAAGCCAAAGGAGTGTATTTACAAGGCCAAAGCGTCACTTTTTTTAACACACCATTGGCATAGTGTGATGTTCCATATTTATAAGGCGCCGCAAATCCACTCTGCGTAGCTGTTCACGGGCTTGGAAATACGGCCCTTTTCATACAGCAATTTGTATGAAAGGAGCGTGCCATGGGTGTTGCTGTGGGTGTTCCTACGCAACACCCATGCATTTTGCGCCAGAATTCTACACCTCCCCAGAGGAGGTGTAGGGAGGCACAACAAGGAAATATACTTTTATTTCTCCTTGTATATTTCTTTTTCTATGTGTGCTGCATTCTGCAGCACACATAGAAAGTGTAAAACACCTCTTGTGATTGTTTTTGTGCAGGAAAGTGTACCTGCATGGGTTCTGTTATAATGATTGTATAGTTACAGCCTTGTTGTTTGCATAAGTAAATAGTTAGTACCTAGCTGATTAGATGAATGTATGGGTAGTGCCTGCATAGATTAATGACTACATAACTTCTGCCTGCCTGATTGCAGGAGTACATGTGTAGTGTCTGGGTAATTGAACAATTCCATGGATAGTGAATCACTGATTTGATGACTGCCTGACTAGTGGTTGGGTGATTGTATGAGTGCCTGAATAGTGCCTGACTGTGAAAGTACCTTCATTGCTGTTAGATATATCACAGTTGCCACTATATCTCTAGCTCATTGGTTACACCTTCTATCATTAGCAAACTATCTGTTTTTCTCTATATATGCTTTTTGTCTGAGCTATGTGTGAGTGAAGTCCAGGTAACACACTTGATATATAATTGCAAACATGGCTCTCTAGAAACACATTGCTTTCATACTGAGTGTGCGCAAGCATCTGTAAGTTTCTAAAATGGAAAACAACATTTAGAAATTTCTCAAAGCACAAAACCTTTTTGCGAATGGCATACTTACATCATTTCTCAAATACTTCTGCTTCTCAAACATATATTCATCATATGTCAAACAAAAGGTACAGTTAAAATGAAGCTAGCAAAAGAACCCTAGAGGCATTCTGCAAACACTGTCTAAAGAAACACTACCCTCAGCATATTAATGACATTTTCCTTACTGAACAAAGATCACCATGTAAACATATGAGATTTCTTAATAGATGTACATCTTCAAGCCATCTTTCCAAAAATATATACCTCTCTGCATCTTTAAGTAAACTTAAAAGTCTCACTGTATATATAGCTATGAGCAAGCACAAAACCCATATCTCACCATCTAAGCATATGCAAAGGGGTCATATAAGTTAAAAGCCACATTGACAAATACTTCCCAATACATACCTAACAAACATTACTTCTTTCTAATTCATATTCAGCAATACAACATGTTGTCATCTTTTATTTCTCACTACACTATTGCTGTTTAATAATGTTACTAATAATACTACAACTCCCAGAAGGCAAATAACAGATGTATCTATTCTACACATGATATTTAGACATTTAAAACATTCTTAGTCCCTCATTGTAACTTTCCACCACACTATACTGTTATTTTTGAATAAAATACACACTTCAGTAAATAGGCACTAATTAATGTTTCTCTTACTTCCCAAAACATTCACCACTAACCTCTTAAACACATACCCTCTAGTAGATACAGTTCAATTCATGTATTTTTTCACATCACTGTGATACACTTTTTTTTTATCAAACTCCCATATACATCTTCATTTCAAATGTAGCTTTTTTAAAGGATTAAAAAGTTATGTACATACCAGCAAATTGAGGTTGTAGATTATATTGTTGTTTTAGCTCTCTGTGGGTACTTTTGATACTGTTAGGATTTGCAAAAACTAAGCACAAGAATGGTACATGACTCTCATACAAAGCAACTCTAAAATGGCAACCTCTTCAACTTCCCACTCTATCATCATGAGAAAGGCAGCAAATAAATCATGTCTTTCATTTTAGACTACTGCAGCTCAACTTGTGAATGGTTAGTATCTGTTAAACCTTTCCCTCTCTTTCAAAATGTGGTTCCTTTCTGCACAAATTTTACGATGTCTTTGCGATGATCGCAGGATAATTACGAAAAAACCTGGAGTTCAAAACTATATCCAGGTTCATCTTTATGAAATTTAAATACTACACAACAGTTTACTACATAGTTCTGAGATGGAAATTAAAACTTGCCATTACTTAAATTGTGGTACAAAAGGGGGTGGTGATGGACGGAGCATCCGAACCAATCAAACACTCACACCCAGTCAAAAGATCTGGGTTTAATCCATCACCGTTCTTTAGCCCACTCTGCCACCCCAGTTCAGACATGGCTATATGCAAATCAGTCTGACCCTGTGCCTCATGGGAACAGTCCAGCCCGAACTGCCAAGCCATGCCTTCCCTGGACCGGAAACAAGCTTCCGAGGACCGGTTTCTGGCATTACAGCTGTCTTCAGCCCGGCTTGCTTGAATCCAGTGGCAAAGTGAGCAAGGGACTCACGTCTGAGCATACCCTGCCACAATTATGGCGGCAAAAGCGGTACAAAAGGGGGTGGTGATGGACGGAGCATCCAAAACAATCAAACACTGACACCCAGTCAAAAGATCTGGGTTTAATCCATCACCGTTCTTTAGCCCACTCTGCCACCCCAGTTCAGACATTGCTATATGCAAATCAGTCTGACCCTGTGCCTCATGGAAACAGTCCAGCCCGAACTGACAAGCCATGCATTCCCTGGACCGGAAACAAGCTTTCGAGGACTGGTTTCTGGCATTACAGCCGTCTTCAGCCTGGCTTGCTTGAATCCAGTGGCAAAGTGAGCAAGGGACTCACGTCTGAGCATACCCTGCCACACTTATGGCGGCCAAAAGCGGTACAAAAGTGGTTGGTGATGGACGGAGCATCCAAACCAATCAAACACTCACACCCAGTCAAGCAAGCCCGGCTGAAGACGGCTGTAATGCCAGAAACCGGTGCTGGGAAGCTTGATTCCGGTCCAGGGAAGACATGGCTTGGCAGTTCGGGCTGGACTGTTCCCATGAGGCACAGGGTCAGACTGATTTGCATATGGCCATGTCTGAACTGGGGTGGCATAGTGAGCTAAAGAACGGTGATGGATTAAACCCAGATCAGTTGACTGGGGTGAGTGTTTGTATTGCCAACGCTCCGTCCATCACCACCTTTGGTTGTTCTTTGTTCGCCCTAAGTTGGCAGGGTATGCTCAGACGTGAGTCCCTTGCTCACTTTGCCACTGGAGTCAAGCAAGCCCGGCTGAAGACGGCTGTAATGCCAGAAACCGGTCCTGGGAAGCTTGATTCCGGTCCAGGGAAGACATGGCTTGGCAGTTCGGGCTGGACTGTACCCATGAGGCACAGGGTCAGACTGATTTGCATATGGCCATGTCTGAACTGGGGTTGCGGAGTGAGCTAAAGAACGGTGATGGATTAAACCCAGATCAGTTGACTGGGGGTGAGTGTTTGTATTGTCAACGCTCCATCCATCACCACCTTTGGTTTTTCTTCATTACTTAAATTGTGTCTTCAACCCTCAACTTAAAAAAAAAATGTTCCGTCATCATCATCATCATCAAAGCTTTATTTCGATATAAATATATCATAAAAGCATTTTCCAATTTGTTTTTAAAAGAAGAATTAAGAGCAAGATTAAAAACATAGCAGAATAAAACGTATTCCCTTCTTATACAATCAGTAAATATCAATTCATCCAGAGAAAGGAGAATACATAGTTATAAAATCAATTACCATTAAGTCATTGAGGGAAAGGATACACAGTACATATTGTTTAAAATTGAATTAAATAGTCACAGCTTTGATACAAAATTGAAACGCGGTTTAGGAGAGAACTTCACCAAAGACATAACTTTTTCCAACGGATCACCCATGACCACCTGAGGAATTTGGCCACCCCACAGACCAGAGTAGTATTAGTATCTGTGCGTAAAATTCTCAGGGCTTCACACTGGTTCCTGGTTCCTAATTGAGAGCAAACCAGATTCAACCATTTTTTCCTCAGTTTTACGTAAGCAGTACAGGCGAACATAAGGTGCGGGACGCTTTACACTACTTAATCACAGTGGGGACAGGATGATTGGGTCTGGTACTGGGGTTTCCAACTGCTAGTAAATTCTCGGAGAGGAAGTGTGCCCAACCTAAACTGGATATAAAGAGCCCTGTCTTTAGGTTTCTGGATAAAGTCAAGATAGAGTTCTAAGCTGGGGACCTGTTTGTGTAGACAAAAATCATCAGTCAGCCTACCTAGCATATGGTTTCTGCACTGCTGACTATCAACCCAGGCCCAGTAGGCACTCTTGATGTCTGACTTACTCAATAAAGACTCTGAGTCCCAAGCTTCTCTAAAACCCAGTTCTATGAGAATTTTTTTATGTTCGAAAGCCAACTGATTTTGTGGGATCCCTTCAGGTGTATCACTTCTCTTAGGCCGTCGGCGTATTTGGATAACTCAGGTGTACGCCGCAGACGAGCCCAATAGAGGAGAGGGCGTAAAATGTCAAGGTCTTTCAATAAGCGACGTCCCAAGTCACTCAGCAAAGGCTTAATTGGGGTTCCTTGCGGCAAAGAGACCAGCTCTCTAAAGAATTTATGTTCTGCCTTAACCATGTCGGCAACTTTATCAAAGCCCCAGAGCTCAGCACCATAAAGTGCTGAGCCTACGGCCTTAGCAGCATAGATCATAAGCGCAGGAGCAATTGGCCTGGAACTTGAGGAGCGATGCTCTCTACCTATGGCTCCAACAACCCTCTTGTGGTTCAGAGCCATTTTATCGATATGAGGTTTCCAGGACAATTTATCTGAAATTCTGATGCCCAAGTAATCGAATGTTTTGAAGCACTCTAAAGGCACCCCATCTAGTGTAAGGATAGACTTTGACTGTCTACTGGGGTTAAAAAAGAGAAGTTTGGTCTTTGTTGTGTTAATTACCAGGCCCCTCAAATTGCAAAACGAGTAAAACCTATTTAACAATTTTTGCGGGCCTGCAGGAGTTTTAGAGATTAGTAAGGTGTCGTCAGCAAAAAGTAAAGCGGGCACTTTGTCTCCCGCCAGGACTGGGGCAAATACCTTTATTTCTAGGAGATAAGAGATAACCCCATTTACAAAAAGAGAAAAAAGGGTTGGGGCCATGACACAGCCCTGACGGACACCTCTCTCAATTGGGATTTTCTCCGGTTTTTTGGCCCTGTGTACCCCACCTAATTCGGGCATAGTTGCCCTCATGCATATGCACCAAAAGGTTCAGTATCAGCGGGGGTATCCCCATCTCATGTAAGACCAGCCAAAGGCGGTCTCGTGGGACCAGGTCAAAGGCAGTCTTTAGGTTGATAAAAGCGAGGTAAAGACTGCCCTTGCCAATGGTCACCACCTTCCAATGAAACAGGGGCAACCTAAAGGCCTGGTCGATCGTACTTGTACAGGCCCTGAACCCTGCCTGATAGTCAGACAGAATATTATTCTCCCCAACCCAGGAGAGGATCCTCTCCAGGAGGACCCGGCCAACCACCTTCTGACCGACATCTATAAGACTGATCGGGCGGTAGTTGGCAGGGTCACCCCTAGAACCCTTCTTAAAGATGGGGATTACCTCAGCCCCCTTCCAGGAGGCGGGGACAGTTGCCCCCGCCAGGAGGGCATTGATCAAGAGGGCAAAATATATGGCCCATTCTCTTGGGCTAGCACGGTAGAGGTCACCTGGTATGCCATCCTGGCCCGGGGCCTTTGCCGGGGTGATCTTATCTATAGCTCTCTCAACCTTACTAACCGCTATTGGTTGGAACGGCTCAGGGGGAGGAGAGACAGTTGACAACAAGAGAACTCTGGGTACCCTGGGTTACTATCCCCTTCATACAATTTTCTAAAGTGTTCATACCATTCCTGATTGGTGATGTGGTTCGGGGTCTGGTCAGGATCATGGCCATTAGATCTCCTGACCAAATTCCAGAACAAATCACCATTTTTGGACAGGCTAGCCGCCTTCAGTTCCGACCAATGGGATTCCTCCCACACCCTCGTCGCATCAACCATGGTTCGTCTATAATCCTTTCTAAGCTGTTGGACCTCCCTAGTGTTGTGGTTCTTAATTGCGGAGATCAGAAAGGACTTTTTTAGTCTACACTCCCTATTGTACAATACTTGTGGTGACTTATGGGTCATGGATTTGTTGTTAGATGCGAATGGTTCCAAAAAAAGGATGCTTAACTTGTCAATGGTATTGGTGTAAACATCCCCTACAGTTAGAGCCCCTTCCTTTTCTCTGCATGCTTTAATCAATTTGGGGGTCTAGGGCGCTCAAAATTTCACCAAGGGCCAACATTTTTCGCTCATTGATAGCGACTTTTGGCCATTTGAGAAACCGCTTACAGTTAGATGATATAACTTCTTTGGTTAACATCAAGTGGCCACTGTTAGAACGGGATGCCTTGCTAGGCCAGACATCCATCATTTCGAAAGAAAGTAGGTTATGGTCACTATCAATTGACGAAATAACAATCATATCAACCACTTGACTCCAGAGCCTCTTGTCGACCAATATGTAATCGATTCTGGAGGGGGGTGAAACCCTATTAAATGTATTAGCTCCTAAGGAATCTGAGGTGGTTCACCCATTGAGAGCCCTTAGTCCAAATTCAAGTACTAAGGCGTTTAGTTGGATGGCCAACGGTGACCATCTCTTGACTGGCGGAAGTGTTAGTGGGGGTATGCCCCATCTCGCATCTTCCTCCTCCGTCCCAATGAAATCATCAGAGGCAAAAGGTTCGAAGGTGCAATTAAGGTCACCGGCCGCCATAACGTGGGCACTAGTTGGACATGAAAAAAGTTCATATGATAGTGTAGAAATAATTGGTGACTTAGCTCCTCCCCCCGTGCCTCTGGCAAAAACATTAAAAAGTTTGATGGTAATGCCTCCGTTGGGCCCCCTCAGGGTTAATCTCATTAAGACCGGGATGGTACAGATATGATGGGTGACCCTACAATTAAGAACAATGTTCACCCAGACCATAAGCCCCCCTGACGGACGACCACGCCCTTGGGTAATAGCAGGTATAAAAAAACGCGAGTAGCCGTGTTTATACAGTGGTACTAAGCTCCACGTCTCCTGGAAGATACATAGATCATAGACATCTATGAGACTGTTCCAGTCTGGCAATGATAATTTACTTTGTTCCAATAGATTATTTTAATATTTGCAAATGTTGCCCTTTGGGTGTTCACACAGCTTCTAGGAGCCAAGATATGGGAGGACAAAGGCACCGTCTAAGGCAGGGTCACTCGTATTAGTTGTGGTAGAGAACATAAGATCGTCTTGTTGGTGGGCAACCAGGATAGGAGATATTGTGTATGCAATAGGGGCTTTACTGATGCTAGTATTAACAGAATTAGTGTTAGTAGGTAGTCAATCATTAGCATCAAGTGCGGACTGACCCACTATAGCTGAAACAGGGACAGGACTACAATTCTTCATGGATTCCATGCTGGGGAACCGCTAGAACTGTATGGCGGATTGGCCTGGGGGAAAGGTTCTAAAGTCCAATGCTAGAAGGCCCTCGGCGAGGACATGATTTGTGAGAGTTAGCTCAATGGTATCTGTACAATTATCCCTGGAGCTACTTCTACGGGCCCTGATTATGTCCTCCCTTATCAAGGACCGGCACCCCCTTACGTGATGAATCCGATGTGTTGCCTTATTGATCAGAGAGCCCTCATCTTCTCGGGAACATGTTTTAGGGACATTAACCATGTAGACTCTAGGTTGGGTAGACTTAGCCCCGATTCCTGGATTAAACAATGGTCGGAGTAATTGATAAGGACCAGGTCTAATGTATGCTGTATTGGGGTCAAGACCAACACTAGAAGAGTGGGAAACATTCTCAGCAGAGGGCTGTTGTGGTGATTTGATTATATTATGATCCACTTGTCTATTCTTCTGTCTAGTGGTGCTGTCTATCCTATGTGTAATCATTACACTCGGGGTTTTGACGTTATTTTCGTTAGGGATTAACTTATCTTTTTTCCACCCCGCTTCTCTATGAGCTTTAAAGGTCGATACCCCTAACTGAGGGACCAGTAGGATATTTATTTACAACACCCAGTAGTTCATGCATAATCAGCTTTAGTTCTCCTATTTTTGCTCTAAGAGAGGCAATTGATTGGACAACATCATGTAAACTTCCCACATACGGTGTTACCCCCGGGGTCCCATCGGTCATACAGTTTCTAGGAGCTGCTTCCTTCCCTGCCTCTTCAAGTAGGTCTATGTATTCAGCTAATACTGAAAAGCGGTTAGAGCAGGAAATTACTATAGGGTCCAGAGGTACATGATTAGAAGTTGATGTATACTCATTCCTGGGTTCGATATGTTTGGCTGGAGGTTTTTGAAACATCGAGGGTACAGTAACTGCACGAATAGGACTTGTATTCGGGGGACTACATAAGGTAGATTTATTCGTAAGGGGGGAGGGCAAGGTAGGATCCAAAGACAGGATATCCCCACATTCAGCTACTAGAGTCTCAATTCTTTCAAGTGACTGTGAAATGCAGGGGTTTTTGGAAGCCTTCCTTGCCTTTTTCCTTTCAGCCGCCCCCCCATTTCCCGCGAGTGTCCCTCCTGCAGGATCCACAAGTTACCTTTTGCCCATGTTTACTAATTGATAGAGAATAGAAGTAAGCCCAAGACAAACAAACTCCCACCCCTTAACGGGTACAAATATGTTCTATGTCAAGCAAAGTCAATGGGCAAAGTTCCAACAATACGGCCAAGTGCCGGAAATATCCTATAGATCATATTAAGAGTACCTTTACAATGTCATAGGTGGACGAGTCCAGTGTTCTGAATGCAGGCAACAGGGGGTGGCCCAGCCCAGCCTCTTCCGGGCTATGACGGGCCGCCCTTGGCCCGGGCTTTGCCCGGGCGCTGCCAGCACGCGTCCCGCGATGCACTTTGAAGGCTTGCGGCTGACGGTGGCGCCGAGCTCTGACGCTGGCTCTAGGCGCCGGGAGTGGTGCTGGGAGTTGAAGTCCCCCCGCTGGCTATTTCCCTCACGGCAGATCGGAGCAATATACCCTCGGGACCTGTAGCGTCGGCAGGAGAGGTAAGCGTTGGACCATTCCCCTCACGGTCGTCCGATAAATGCCCCCAGTTGTTTGCGCTCCCGCGCTGCGGGAGATGCGGTGCACTTTTGAAGGCTTGCGGCTGACGGCGGCGCCGAGCTCTGAGCAGGCTCTAGGCGCCGGGAGTGGAGCTGGGAGTTGGCGTCCCCCCGCTGGCCGTTTCCCTCAAGGCGGATCGGAGCAATATGCCCTCGGGACCTGTAGCGTCGGCAGGAGAGGTAAGCGTTGGACCGTTCCCCTCACGGTCGTCCGATAAATGCCCCTAGTTGTTTGCGCTCCCACGCTGGGGGAGGCGTGGTCCACTTTTGAAGGCTTGCGGCTGACGGCGGCACCGAGCTCTGACGCTGGCTCTAGGCGCCGGGAGTGGTGCTGGGAGTTGGAGTCCCCCCGCTGGCCGTTTCCCTCACGGAGGATCGGAGCAATATGCCCTCGGGACCTGTAGCGTCGGCAAGAGAGGTAAGCGTTGGACCGTTCCCCTCACGGTCGTCCGATAAATGCCCCCAGTTGTTTGCGCTCCCGCGCTGCGGGAGACGCGGTGCACTTTTGAAGGCTTGCGGCTGATGGCGGCGCCGAGCTCTGACACTGGCTCTAGGCGCCGGGAGTGGTGCTGGGAGTTGGAGTCCCCCGCTGGCCGTTTCCCTCACGGCGGATCGGAGCAATATGCCCTCGGGATCTGTAGCGTCGGCAGTAGAGGTAAGCGTTGGACCGTTCCCCTCACGGTCGTCCGATAAATGCCCCCAGTTGCTTGCGCTCTGTCGCTTTAACACCCGTCCCCCTATTACACTCTTAGCTCAGTGCACCTAGCAACACAGTGGAACCAGTAAGTCACAAGTTCACAGCACATTCTAGAAGGAATATGCTGCTTCCAAATAAGATACAGCAGGTGTGCTTTACTCAACAGATTCAAAAGCATATCCATGTCTGTATTACATTTCTTTTTTTAAACAACAAACAATAATAAGACTTCTTGCTAAGGTAACAAACACTCTACCTAATTTTATTCAGTTTCGGGCTGACCGCATCCAATGAAATATATATATATTTTTAAAACAGTTTTAACTGCTTTTCCTTTGGAAAACGACCTCATTCAGCTCCAGCCCTCTCCTCACTACTATTGCTCCTTCACTTCAAAATGCTTAGAGTATGGATAATGGGCCACAGCTATATCTATTGGACCAAAGAGACTGCAAAAAAAAGAGGTATTGCTAGGTACTTGGGTTTGCCAAATGTGCAGATTACTTGGTTTGGCCAGTAAGGGTTAAAGTTTCATCAGTTGCTCGTTTTTGTAAAATCCACTGTGGAATCCCAAACTCATCGCCTTGTGTTTGTACACTGTGGTGGCAATAACCTAGGAACAGTGACTGGGATAGGGCTGGCAAACCCTAATGAAAGAAACCTTCACCAAGCTGTTGTCTCTTTTCCATCACACTGTCTTGGTGTACTCTAATATATTCCAAAGACAGAAATGGAAGTGGTCAAATCAATTCTGTCTACAGATTGACAATGCCAGGAAACATGTTAATAAAACTGTTTCTGCACTCCTCAAAGACCATTGCATGGGCTGTATCTATAACAAAAATCTGCATTTTGACATGCATGGAATTTATAGAAATGATATAGTGCACTTTAAAGATGAAGGCAACAGGGTGTTTCTAAGTAAGGTGAAACTCTGCATCCAGTCTAATGTATAGCAGCCATGTACACACAACCAACACAACGGCTCTTGTCAGAGCCACCCTAGTACCTGAAATATTTTGAAGTTATTTTCTAAAGGTTTTTTCCTTCAGTGTTTGACAATCTTAGTGAAGACGACGTGATCCACGCGGACACATCGCGAAAATGGAAAGCAAAAGCAGACATTCAATCGCCATCAACACATCCAAAAATAATTTGTAAAAAAAATCCATTCTGAACATTGCACTACACATATTACTATATACATAATCTTCCAAAGCATGTTTAAACTCATATTGTTGTACTAAGTTGATTTAAAAACAATCTTTCAGACCTATTTCCATTTTCGGGGCATAATTGTAGTTTGATGCAGGGGCCGCATGAACCCTCTCTGCAGCCCTGGGAGCCACCACCTCCCAGGGGCATTAATTTAACAAAATTCAGGGGCTGCATGGCCTCCACTGCCCTGGGGACCTCCACCTCCCTTGGGCATATATTTAAATTGAATACGGGGGTGCGTAGACTCCTCCCATCCCTGGGTACCACCACCTCCCTAGGGCAAATTGGAAGATGGAAGGTGGGGGCGTGTGCCCCCTCTACTGGAACCCTAGATGGCCCTGGGGACCACCACCCCTCAGAGTCGGACTCTTCAATGTCCAGGGGTGCCCACCCCCCTGGACACTGCTGTTTGCTATGGCTTGGTGGGGGCACCACTTCCGCCAAGCCATAGCAAGGACTGCTCCACTTTGAATGAGTGAGAGCAGAAAATGCTCTCACTTACTCGAAACAGAGCAGAGTTGCTTTCACACAAAGGGAGCTGCATGTTAGCATCTCCATGTGTATAAAAGCAATGGCGCCTCCTGCAGGAGGCAGGGAGATGTCAGGAACCGCGGGTCCTTGAGGCTCCCACGTGGTCCCATTGGCGAGTGGGTGTCCTGGAGGCACCCTCTTTAAAGGTGCAGGCCCTGTGGCATGGGGTCCCTGGGCCCAATTTGGTCCAGAGAGGGAGGCAGCACAGCCCCTCTCCCCCATCTTTAAAAGGCTGGGCCCCGGGGGATGGGGTCCCAGGGACCAAAATCAGCCAAAGAGGGGGGCCGCACTCTATAACTTATAAAAAAATAAGAAAAAGCCAGACCCCAGAGAATGGGGTCCCCGGTGCTGAAACTCACCCAGGGAAGGGGGGCCACGCAGCCTCGTCCCTTCATTGTATTTAACCTCGGGAAAGTCACCAGACATCACACCCCCTTCACCACCACTCTGCAAACACGCCTCTGGGAACAGTGGTGATTGGTGAATGAAGTCCCCTTGGATGCTGAGGGTCCTTGGGGGTCCATAACCCTTTCTGTTACTTTCAGTAAGTCGCAGACAGCGGGATTGCTGAGAGGACTTGGAGTCCATACCCCTGTTCTTCACCAATCTTCAAACGTACCACTCTGCACACTGCTGGTGGGGTGATAACATCTCCTTGCCTCCTGAGGGTCTCAGGACTAAAGTGGACTGCTTTACCCAGCCAGTAGTGCGCCACGGGGCGCGTTTGCAGAGTGGTAGAGTAAGGGGGCATGTCCACTGAAAACTTCTCAGCAATCCCACTGTGTGGCCCCCCAAGGACCTTCCCCATGGACCCTCAAGAGCCACGGGGATTTCATCCCCAACTAGTAGTGCACCAGGAGGTGCGTTTCCAGAGTGGTAGAGAAAGGGGGCATGGCCACCGAAAATCTCTCAGCAATCCCACTGTGTGGGACTTACTGGAGGTAACAGGAGGGGCAGTTGGCTTCCAAGGATTCAGCCGTCATAGTTACTGAGCTAACTATAATTTGCACTCCCCGCAATGCACTGATTATGACCTCACATATTACATCACTCACAACATGGCTAGTAACATCACTCATGACTAAGCATGGGCGGATTTCACGGATCCACGATCCGCGAATTTTGCGGATTTGCGTATTGTTGATCCGCAAAATCCGCGGATTTTTTTTTTTTTGCGGATTGCGCTCGTGAAAGTCAAGGATGCAAAGGCCTCTATCCAGCATCACAGCTGATTTTCGACGGTAGATTTGGGAAGAAAGCACACCTGCCCAGCCTCGACAATGCTCATGATTGTTTTTGGGCTGATGAATGCGTCACTGAATTTGAGCTTCAACTGTCCATCATAGTGGGTAAATGGCGGGAAAACGGTTCACACCGCAAGTGTGTGGGCGGGGCCAAATAGACGGGACTTACATGCGAGCACACATGCCTCTGGTGTGTATAAAAGGTCAGAGACCGATCAGAGCAGCAGATGAAGAGAAAGAAGCTCCTGGTCACAGGAACAGCCAGGGAATTGTGCTCGTGAAAGTCAAGGATGCAAAGGCCTCTATCCAGCATCACAGCTGATTTTCGACGGTAGATTTGGGAAGAAAGCACACCTGCCCAGCCTCGACAATGCTCACAATTGTTTTTGGGCTGATTTATGCATCACTGAATTTGAGCTTCACTGTCCATCATAGTGGGTAAATGGCGGGAAGACGGTTCACACCGCAAGTGTGTGGGCGGGGCCAAACAGATGGGACTTACATGCGAGCACACATGCCTCTGGTGTGTATAAAAGGTCAGAGACCGATCAGAGCAGCAGATGAAGAGAAAGAAGCTCCTGGTCACAGGAACAGCCAGGGGATTGCGCTCGTGAAAGTCAAGGATGCAAAGGCCTCTATCCAGCATCACAGCTGATTTTCGACAGTAGATTTGGGAAGAAAGCACACCTGCCCAGCCTCGACAATGCTCACGATTGTTTTTGGGCTGATGAATGCGTCACTGAATTTGAGCTTCAACTAGGGCACATGCTTTATTGATATCTGTAAGTGCTTCCTGATGAGGTTTAATTTTTGTGACAGGACCATCGTGCCAGAATGAACCCTGCCCTTCATATCCCTTGAGCGAGCTGTCCATCATCCTGTAACTATTTTAGGATGGCGCCGGCAAGCTGCCAGCGCCATCCTGAAAAAGTTACTAAGTTAGCTTCAACAGGAAGCACTAATAGATAAAATAAAGCAGGTGCTCGAGCACCAGCTTTATTTTATCTATTTGTGCTTCCTGTTGAAGCTAACTTAGTAACTATTTTAGGATGGCGCTGGCAGTTTGCCGCGCCATCCTAAAATAGTTACAACAACTTCAAGCTTGAAGGCTTAAACTTTTGCCCCCCCGGATCCGCCGCTCGCGGATTTGCGGATTTTTGGTAAATTCGCGGGAGTTCGCGGATCGCGAATTTACCGAAAATCCGCAAAATCCACAAGCGGAACGGATTTTGTGCTCATGCTTACTCATGACATCATTGATGATATCTCAAATGACATCACTGATGACCGCTTATAGTGACTGCGAGTGTTTTGAAAAGTGTAAACTATATATACCAAGGTGTATTGGTGGATCAGTGGGTGGATGAGTGCCTGAGTCGATAATTCAGTCGGTGCATGACTAACTGTATATGTAAGTGATTAGGTGTCTCAGTGAATGTACAGGTGAGTGACCGGTTGTGTGAATGTCTGTATCTGTCTGTCACTTGGTGTCTAAGTGGCTGTATGGGTGTGTGAGTGGGTATGTGAATTTCTGTATGGGTGAGTGATTCGCTGTCGGAGTACAACTATGGGTGTCTCAGTGTTTGTATGTGTGGGTAAGAGGGTGTGTGATTGCCTGTATGGAAGAGTAGGTGGGTGAGTCAGTGGCTTTATGGGTTAGTGAGTGCATAAGTAAGGGGCTGTATGGGTGAGTGAGTGTGTGTATGGCTGTGTCAGTGAGTGAGTGCATGTTTCACTGGTATATGGGTGAGTAGCTGTGTATGTGAAAGGCAGTATAGGTGAGTAATGGGGTGTGTGAGTGACTGTATGGGTGAGTGAGTAAGTGTGAGAGTGGCTGTATGGATGAGTGTGTGCTTGTGTCAGTGACTGTATAGGTGAGTGAGTATGTGTTAGTACCTGTATGAGTAAGTGAGTGTGTGTGTAACTGTATGGGTGAGTAAGTATCTGTGTGATTGACATTATGGGTGAGTGAGTAGGTGCGTGGATAGCTCTATGGGTGACTGACTGTGTGGGGGTGGCTATATGGGTATATGAGTGGATATGTCATTAAGATTTGTAGAATAATATCTAGCGGACGGATGACGGACTCCTGCTCTCCAAAAGTGTTAGAGCCTGAAACTAAGACGGGAATTGTGGAGTCTGAAATTGCGGGAGCAGAACAGGCTTGGTTAGCGAGGGGCATTGAAGAATGAATTGACTCAGGTATTGGATCTCCTGAAAGTATTAGAGGGCTTGATGACGCCGTGTTATTACTAGTAGTATCGGGTGAGATCTCCCGTGATGCTAGTGCCGTGGTTATATGTAGAGGATGCCGCCAGCGTGAGAGAAATGTTCTCTTTGTCAGGCTTCCCATGAGGGGGACCAGATGGAAGAGCAGAGCGAATATTCGGAATCAGAGAGACTAATGCCCGACGATTGCAGGGACAGATTTTTTACGAGTCCCTTAGCCTGTATCCATTTCTGTAGAGGACTTTTTTCGATGATGATAGTCTTCCTTGAGACGGAGGCAGTAGTAATAATAGGTGGTACACCCTCGGTATTGATCGTTTTCCCTCTCTTTTTTTTCGATTTTGCCTTTGATTTGGCCTTTCCCCTTCTGCCGGCCAAGAATTTGGAAGTATCCGATGAGGGATAGATAGAAGAGTTAAGACCCTCCTCGTCTTCTACTTCAACTTCACCTTCCCCTTCACCTTCGTTGGGGTCGCCTTCAGCATCCTCATATTCTCCACTAGAGCCGTCACCTCCCTCCTCCTCAGCCCCCTCCTCAGCCCCCTTAGCCTCCGCTTCAGACACAGCGGGAAGAGCGACAGAGAGATTGCTGCGAGAGGAGGTATCCTCAAGATTTGGTGGGAAATTTGCGGCATTTGCAGGCTCAGACACCAGCTCATTAACCGAGACCACACCGTCCCCACATGTCCCTATCTCACCAACTTTGATAGTCCCAGATGGATTTAAAAAGTCAGTAGAGCGGCCGTTCATATCACCTAAAGGACCAGAAGGCACAGGCGGCCCCCTCACTGTGCCAACCACACTAGTAGCGCTATCGTTACATGCCCCATCGGCACAAGAATTAACTTTCCTCAGAGTCTCAGTAGAGGGAGCGGCAGTAATGGTAGATGATGTTGTGGCCACGCTGGAATTAGCAGTATTTATGTTAGTGTTAGAGTCAATTACAAATATTTTTCCTGCCCGGTCCCCACCATTAATCGTAGGTAATCTTTCCTGGTTCATTACCCCAGAAACTGGCGGATCAGAGGCTGGCAAGTGTCCCGCTTTCTTACCCGTGGGTGAAGATGAATGTTCTGGGGCTTGAAGGTGAACCACAGCCGTAGCTGAGTCTGTAGAGATCCCGGCCGATGTAACCTTTGTAGGCGTGGGAGACGCCGTGACCGGTTCTACGGTCGCATTTTTGTTGCTGCGGGCAGCTCCCGGCAAATTCTTCGGCGCCATCCTGTGAACACTGCTCCGAGCCCTCGAAGAGAGGAGCACCAAACACTCCCGCAGGCAGCAACGGAAGCCCTCGGTGTGATCGCAGCCCCGACCAGCTGAGCACCGCCCTGCATACTAGCTGCGGGATGGAATGCCATGAAATCCGCAAGGAGTACCAGACCAGACACGGCCACAACATTCGCCGCTCACAGATAGCCGAGGAGATAAGCCAGGTAAAAGTAAAAGTAAAAGTCGGGAGGTAATCCTGAGTTGCGCTGAGTTGCACACCCCGACCCCCGAACTCAAGCAGGTCTGTAAAAGTCACTTAGTTCCCCCCGATTTTTCACCATCGTTTTTCTAAAAGGGGAAAGCAATAATTTCTTCTAATCTTTTCCAAAAGCCATCAGTCGGGTAGATCGGGTAGGTGGGAGCCTCTAGCAGGACTGCAGCTCCTCAACGTCCTCACTCCGCCATCTTGGACGATGAGCACCATTCGGAGGCACAGGAGCACTTCTTGCAGTTGCGGGAAGATAATAATAAGGTGCAGAATTCTTTGCAAGAGATGACATCCAAACAAGGCGGGATTACAAAGGACATTGCGGAACTTCAACAAAGGGTTGTAACCATTGAGGAGGGATCAGCTCGCACGGAATCATCCTTGGAACAACACAATGAACAGATAATATCCCTACAGTTGAAGATAGAAGATTTGGAAAAATCGACAACGGAGATCTAATCTGAAACTCTTTGGTATCCCAGAAGGCGCAGAGGGGTCGGACGCAAGGGCTTCTCTAGTCAAACTAATGCATAACGCTTTCCTAGAGCTCTCTGACTGGGATTGGGACTCTCAGCTTCAGAGAGCCCATCGCCTCCCCTTAATGCAGAGGAATCGTGAGAGTAAATTTCCTAGGCCCTTCCTCATTTATTTCGGCAATTTTCTTCTAAGACAATCAGTCTCGCTGAAAGCACGCCCCAATTGTCCTGTTATGTTTGAGAACACGTCTCTTTTTGTCCATTCTGATCTGAGTAAAGCAACTATGGACCGGAGGTGGAAACTATGAAAACTCATCGATCCGTTTAAAGCTAAGGGGGCAAGTGTTCTTGCAGGAGCCGGCCCGTCTCAAGGTTATCAAGGGTGGCCACACTTACTTCTTTCTCAGTGAGAAGGAAGCTGAAAATATGCTTTTAAATTTTGGTTAATCAAAGGGAAAGAGAAGTGTGGATCCTTTGTTTATAGATTTAGTCTCATCTTTTTAATTTCTATCTTCTCTTCCTTCTGATTTTTTTTCTTTTTTTGAGACTGACATAATTATTGCTGGGAATGTGGCCATGGATTTTCTTCTCTCCGTTCATTTCTTTCTGCTTTCTGCTTTCTTCTTCTTTTCTGTTTAGGGGGAAAGGGGAAAAAAATAAATATAAATATATATATATATATATATATATATATATATATATATATATATATATATATATATATATTACCTACTGGCGGTCGCCAGTAGGTATATATAGTTAGGATTTTTTCTCTATGGGATTTTTGAAAATTCTATGTCTAATAACTTTGGCGTTTGTGGACGGAATTGGCTGAAATTTTCAGGAAAATGGAACATTTTGTTTCTGAGCAGCCCCTGAAAATTGGGGGGGGGTTCGTCCAGGGGGGGTCGAGAAAAAAGGGGGGTCCCAAAACGTGTTTTTAACTTTGAGTTTCCCATAGGGCGGTTGGCCTCACTTTTAGCCCGAACGGCTGAATGGATTTGCACGAAACTTGGCAAAATTGTAGGGACTGGTAGCCCGATGTGCCTTTTGTAGGTCTCAATATATGTGCTACAGTGGATTTTGAGAAATTAACGTTTAAAAAAAGATATATATCTGTAACAGCGGACCGGGCAGCGCTCCAGTACGCGTACTTTTCGCGCAACGGAGCTTTGTGAAGCGAAGCTGATTGGTTCTCCGGCGTCTGTAAACATTCCAAACAGTCCGTAGCGGCCGCCATCTTGTCTCTCGGTAGGATCGAGAGACAAGAGGAGGCCAAAGCGAAGGGGCAAATGACCATAAGGGGGCATAGTAGATCCTCGCTGACCCCCTAGGTTTGATGTGGAGGTTTTAAAAGGGCCCCGCGGGGCAAAAAAAAAAAAAAATTAATAATAATCGAACGGCTGAATGGATTTGCACGAAACTTGGTAAAATATTAGGGACTGGTAGCCCGATGTGCCTTTGCTAGGTCTCAATATGTGTGCTCCAGTGGATTTTGAGAAATTAACGTTCAAAAAAAGATATATATCTGTAACAGCGCTCCGCTTCGCGTACTTTTCGCGTTACGGAGCTTTGCGAAGCTGATTGGTTCTCCGGCGTCTGTCAACATTCCAAACAGTCCGTAGCGGCCGCCATCTTGTCTCTCGGTAGGATTGAGAGACAAGAGGAGGCCAAAGTGAAGGGGGAAATGACCATAAGGGGGCATAGTAGATCCTTCCTGACCTCTTAGGTTTGATGTACCATTTTGCCAAGTTTGGTGTAATTCCGTTCAGCCATTCAGGCTGTAGACGTATGTAAATGTCCTATGGAAAATTGCATGGGGAAAACACATTTGAAAGTGTTGAAATTTAGAACCAATTAAAATGTTACTTTGGTTTTGTATTTGTGTGTGATGAAAGTTAATTGGTTATGTATATATGTCAAATGAGAGGAAACCACAGCCATTTTGTGATACTACTGTCTGAGGTACATTTGTGAGGAATTTTTGGTGGTGAATTTCTGGTGTTTGATTTACACAGTACTAACACTTCTCCTACTTTTAAAAAGGTGAGTTGTTAAATTGTAAGGGGAACTATGTTGTACACTTGAAGATAATTTGAAAAATGTTTTCTGTTATTTATTTGCAGTCCTTCTGTTATACTAAATACTTGATAAAGTTAGTTTTATATTATGTATTACTAAAAACGATAAATGAAAGTGATTATTTTTTTCTGCAATTTACAGCAAGCAATTTCAAAATAAAATGGCTCACAATGAAGAGACCGTGGCAATTTCTTTTGAATTGTCCACTACATTGATTGAAATTGAGAGCACCAATAATGAAATATTGTCACAAGGAGGAGATGACTTGTATGATTCCATTAGATTGATTGAAATGGACAGCACCAATAATGAAATATTGTCACAAGGAGATGACTTGAATGATTCCACTACATTGATTGAAATTGAGAGCACCAATAATGAAATATTGTCACAAGGAGGAGATGGCTTGTATGATTCCATTAGATTGATTGAAATGGACAGCACCAATAATGAAATATTGTCACAAGGAGGAGATGACTTGAATGATTCCACTACATTGATTGAAATTGAGAGCACCAATAATGAAATATTGTCACGAGGAGATGACTTGAATGATTCCACTACATTGATTGAAATTGACAGCACCAATAATGAAATATTGTCACAAGGAGGAGATGACTTGAATGATTTTTTTGATCAATCTGTTGATGGCGAATTTATCGAGTGTTTGGAGACCATAGAGTTACAAGAATCATCATTGCAGACTTTTCATGAGGAAATTGCTGATGAGGACATGTTACTAGTTCTTTCAAATTTAGAAAATTCTGAAGAATAAATTCATATTTAGAAATCAAAAATTGTTTGAGACATTATTCATTTTTATTTTTAATTTATGAGGTTGTAGCGAAGTGATTGTAGTATAAAATGAGACTTATAGTATAGAGTGCAACATTTTTATGTTACATGGTAAGTTTACTCATATTTACTTCCCTTCTGCCACTATATTATCTCCAATGTGCATTTGACATCTCTTCTTCATCTCCGGCCTCCTTTCTCTCACTGTGTGTCTCCGATGCATCTTATCGCTGCTATTTTGTGTAATTACAGAAGAGAGTAAAATAAAATAGTTCGGAACGTGAAAAGGGGGCAAAGTAGAGTACCCCTCACCCCCTAGGCCTTTTTAGGCGGTCCCAAAAGGATCAGTTTCTGCTTTCCTGAGAGATTATGGTATGAGTTCCATATACCACAATAATTTGCATTACAACATGCAAGATATCTATCTCCTATTACCAACTTTGAGATATTCGCGCTAAGCGCGAATATCTCCAAAAAGTAACACCTGCCCTGAGCAGTTCTTAGCCATGTTATCCAATGGGAGGTGGATAACATGGCTAAGAGCATTAGCTCGGTAATGCATGAATATCGCTGACTTTTTAGCGATATTCATGCATTGCGGCCGTTTATTATCGCATTTGCGATAAACCTTGATAATAGCAAGGTTTATCTTCGATAATTTCTGACGATGCTTAGCGGTAAAAAATTCGTTGCTAAGCATCGTTAGGGATAAATATCGCTTAACTTTGGTAATATGCACCAACGTCTGTTAACGTTCGATTCGAAGGAAATGAGGAAGTGTTGAAAAACATTGTCTGCGCCATCTTGCCTTTTTTGAAATGCCACACTTTTGTCGTGCACGGCAGCCATTTTAGATGCCTTGACCAGACCCACTCTCTGCACGCTGTCGATTCGTAGCATGGCTCCCCACCCTCGCAAGCATCTTCCCCAGGCACTGGTCACCCCCGCTCTCTGTCTTATGCATCGGCAATAAACCTCCCCCCATCTGCGCTGCTCTTCCCTGAAAATCACACTCTGTGCCCGCCCGACACCTCCCTTTCGCCCTATTCACTACCGCACCCTCTGACACTCCTCTTCCTCTGTGTCCGATAGTCCAGGCTATCACCTAGCCCTGCAGATGTAGTTTATGGCCCCAGCTGTAAAGAATCACCCCTCTTCAAAGGAGTTATAGTAGATCAAGGCCCACACCCGATGAGATCCGTCACACCACACGTGTTCCTACTATCTGAAAACCATCCTGTATTGTGATTGGGGAGGGGACCGAGCCTGAAGCGGAAGATTCCAGGAATGACTCTTTGTACATCAAAGTTTTTACAATTATGTGTCACATTAAAAATATATAGCACTCCAACAAAGTAGTAGGAATATAAAACTTTAATAACATATAAATATATACAACAAAACAAAAACAGTAAAAACATTTAAACAACGACGAGACCGTGGCAATTTCTTTTGAATTCCTGATGAGGACATGTTATTAGTTCTTTCAAATTATGAAAATTCAGAAGATGTTGCCTGGGGGTGGGTCGTCAGTAGCAGTCTGTTGTGCGAATAGTTCCAAGGCAGCAGAACGCGCTGAAATCTAGATGGCACGAAAGTGATGTCTAGTAAGTTGCCGCCCAGCAAATAACGGCGTGGGGCGCCGCGGGGGTGAGTGAGTCCAGTAGGCACCACAGCTATTCTTACCGGCATTGCAGAATTACTGCTGGGGACAATGCCTGTGCTGTAGCAGGGTCACAGCAGAAACAAAAAGGATTCTGTTGAAGATGTTGTTGGTTTTCAATTTGAATACAGTTCTGGTGTCAACTGCTATGCTAATGTAGTGGTTAATGTTTTGTTTTCTCTAGAAAATGTAAAAGAGGGGGAGGCAGTCCAAAGTTCCGTTAAAAGGGCAAAGGAAAGGATCGGTGGTTTGAACTATCAGTCAAAAAGGGGAGGGGGTGCAACAATTTTTCCTACCGGGTCACACTGTGCTTTCACCGGAACTGAGGTCTGCAGGATTCTAGTAATTCAAAGTGAGGCTGGCGCCAGCATGGGAGCGCCGACGTCCCGCGGATACAGTTTCGTCACTCCACGGGCGATCATGGCAGTCATTCCCCATCGGGGGTCGGAGACTCCCGCGGCTCCTCTAGAATCTTCAAGGTCGTGGAGGACTACGGTGGTGGAGTCAACCAGTGACCGGGCCATTTCTTTATGCTGGGCCCGCTCTTGCCAGGTCGACCGCCATTTTGAGAGTTCGGTAGCTACTGGCGATCGCGGGGTCAAATGAGCGGACGGGCTCCACCCTGCCGGACGAGACGTTGCAGCATGGCCACAGTAGAAGAACCCTTTTCCGGGCGCCTGGAGCGCTGAGGGTGCAGCTGGGAAGCCTCTACCTGGGGAGGCGGGAGAGGCCTGTTCGCACCGTCTCTCCCTCCCAGTGCACCCCACGGCGTCTCGCTTGAGATTTGTTATGGCCGGACCAGGCGATGAGGACGAGGGGGGGGGTCGGAGGCATGTGCAAGACATCCCCCCCCCAGTGTTGTCGCAGCCATTATTCAAGAAAGAAGAAGTGTCCCGTCCGTCTTCGGGCCGGGCTTCCGGTAGATGTCGGCCGGACGCCCCTGGCTCTGGCCCCATGAACGGGTTTCTTGGTTTATCGGCTGCAGCCGGATCCCGTCGGCCTCGGCCCCCCGACCGTTGGTGGCCGGACCGGAAGAGCATGTGGCGGGACTACCTGAAACTGTCAAGGGCCACCGCGGCCGGACTGGGAGAGAGAGGGGAGGGTCGAGGAGACATTCCCCCCCCCTGCAACTGTTCAGCGTTGTAAAGGCAATCCCCTGGCCGGGTCCCGCTGGCCTCGGCCTCTCCTCCGGCTACACCCTACGTTAGGATCTCCTGGCCGAGGCGTGGCAGCAGGACCCGACTTATATGGGCTGCTCCCGGCTGGGCGTAGCCGCAACCCTGCCCCACCTTGGAAGTTTCCAGAGTGGGGGCGGATGTTCTACTGACTTGCATTTTCCCTAGTCTATCGATTTTTTGGGCGTGGCAGGCTGTGGGACAGCGAGGGGTGATTTGGTTTCTCTTACTGTTTTTCTGGTCTCTCACCACTGGCATATTTTAACGTTTTCTTGTTTCTAGGACATTAATAGGTTTTATCATTACGTTATGTTATCGTTTCTTTGTTCGTTGTTTAATAAAAGTTCATGTTCATCAGTGGCCTACTGATTTTCGTTTTCCTATTCTTTTCTTTCCAGGTTGTTTCATGCTAAAGTTTCTGTTAACAGGATACAGTGATCACTTCGTTATTATTGCATATGTCCTTTTCACTAGGGGTGCTCTCTGGTCGGGCCAGATGACGTATCTCTAGTAAATGGTCCGGGTGAAACAGGTGCATCAATCAGTGGGGAGTAGATAGGCATGACAGATTACAACGGGGGAGAAAGGTCCGCATTACGTACCCTTTCACTATTTGCAAAGATTTTCCTACGTATATTTGCAAACAGGGAATACCTCCAAAAAGAACCAATTCCCAAACAGTCAATGTTTGGGGAAACAATCAATCAATGAGGAACGAAATAGGCACGACGTGTTAAAGGTTTGCGTTACCTACCCTTCACTATCTGCAAAGGGAGAGAGAATATTCCTATTCTTCCTCGTTTGCAGGCAGAGAAGATTCTTAAGAGAATGAACTTCGAACAATTCAATGCTCGATTCAAACAATCAACAAGGGGTACTGTGAACACAAATGAACGCCGCTTATGTACATACACATTGGTATTATCAACAGGTTGTTCCTAATGTTTCTATTTTAGGGAGGTCAAAAAGAGATCCCATTAGTGGCCTACTGATTTTGCTAGATTCCTTTTGTTTTTTTACACGATTTTTCGCTATCTGCAAAGACTAAACAGAGTATTGCGACTCTGTGCTTGTTTGTAAATAGAGAATGAACCAAAGAGAACAATCAATCAAATGGAGAGAGAAGCAGGCACAACGGATTACAACGGGGGCAAAGGCCTGCGTTAACTACCCTTCACTATCTGCAAAGAGAGAGTACTCCTAATAGAAATGAGGGGTGGGGGGCAGCATTCAAAGCAGATCAGTGTGCATAAACACGAAAATGTTTTTACTTACCACGTACTTGACATTCGACAGCTTATGATATTTGCTATTAAAAAACCATTGAAATTCACTGAAAAAACCATAGGTTATAGACCATATATAGTTAGGAATTAGCATTTACAAAACCTTGAAAATTCACTGAAAAAACCATAGGTTATAGACCATATATAGTTAGGAATTAGCATTTAAAAAACCTTATTTTACTCACACAAAACCATTGAAATTCCATATATAGTTAGTTGCACTAACTATATATCGCGCACCCGCAATCCACTGCTGATCATGTCACATATTACATCATTCATGACATGGTCAGTGACATCACTGATGACATCACTGATGACATCTCAAATGACATCACTGATGACATCACTGATGACGTCTCATTTGACATCATTCTTGTGCTAATACGATAAACCTCTTCAGACTCTAATATAACCTTAGATACACTCAGTGTATTCAGACACTCACACACTGCCACTCATCCATGGAGTTACTCACACACCCAGTCAGTCATGCAAAGAAACAATCTCACCTCCATTTCTTCAACTATACAGTTATACACACCTTACTTATTGAAACATATACTAACACATATTTACTCTCTTATACAATCCCTGATACAAGTTCACAATGATCGATACAACCACTCACTCATTCAGTGGCTCTCATGCACAGTTATTTATATATGCCAACTCTCACATGTACTGTGTTTTACATATGTACTTACTATGACATGTAGCATTGAGATATCCATTCACTCATCAATACACTCATGCACACAGTCAACTGCCCATGTAGCTGTTTCCACATGCACTCTTGAACTCATACACCTAGTGAATAAACTGCTCACACATCTATGCACAGAGTCACACACCTTCCAGCCACCCCCACACAAACTCAATCTCCCATAGAAATACTTGGGCAACCAATTAATAACACATATAGCCTCTCGTATAGCTAATGATCAACACATGCAGCAGTTTACATCACAACAGACATAATGATGCACAAATTAAGACAGTTTAGTCACTAACCCATGCATTCAGTGAGACACATTTAATCACTCACTCATACAGTCAGTCACGCACCTACTAAATCCTTCATCCAGACACTTATACATCCACTCATTCTTCAATATCTAAGACATATTTTAACTTTACAGAAACATACAGTCACTGGATGTTGTCATCAGTGATGTCATCAGTAATGTCATTTGAGATGTCATCAGTGATGTCATCAGTGATGTCACTGACCATGTCATGAATGATGTAATATGTGACATGATCAGCAGTGGATTGCGGGTGCGCGATATATAGTTAGTGCAACTAACTATATATGGAATTTCAATGGTTTTGTGTGAGTAAAATAAGGTTTTTTAAATGCTAATTCCTAACTATATATGGTCTATAACCTATGGTTTTTTCAGTGAATTTTCAAGGTTTTGTAAATGCTAATTCCTAACTATATATGGTCTATAACCTATGGTTTTTTCAGTGAATATATATATATATATATATATATATATATATATATATATATATATATATATATATATATATATATATATATATATATAATAAAAATAACTAACTAACAGAGTAGTCAGGTGGCGGGGCAGGCCTTAGTCTGCTTCTCTCGAGAGCTGCCTTTCCAGCGGCAGCAACTTGTAGAAGGGTGCTCCCTCCCGGGTGGGGGAAGGGAGAAGGGGGTGGGGGGGCCTCCGGATCTCCGGTGGAGGCCTCACTGAGTGTGGGGAAAGTATTATTAAAAAAAACAACACGAGAAGATGAGTTATTGATTACAATGGGATGGAGTTTTTTGTTTTTTGAGCAAAATGATAGATTTTATCTAATTTTTGTTTTTGAATGTCTAAGCTAAGATGCATAGCCTGGAATGTCGCGGGTCTCAATAATAAGAAAAAAATACGACTTGTCTCTGAAGAACTTAGAATATATGATCCTCATCTTGTGTTTTTTATCGGAGACGCATATTGCATACAAGGATAGGAAACTACTCAACCAACTTGGATATGATGTCATAATAAGCTCTGCATTAACGGTTTCAATTAGAGGTGTTGCTATTCTTAAAGACAGACGATTCAGAGCAGAAACTCTTAAAACTGCTACAGATAAGGATGGCCGCTGGGCAGTTGCTCAATTATCTATAGGAAATTGTAAATTTGTACTGTGTGTGATTTATGGCCCAAATATTGATGATCATACCGTTTTTGACCGATTGAACATGGAACTTTTGGGGTGGGAAGGCGAACTTATCATCATGGGGGATTTTAATTGTATCATGCATTACCAGCAAGATACTACCAGACAAGGCGCTTTTCAGCGCATGCGTAAATCGCGTGTTGCAATTTTAGAAATCGCCCGCATACATTATATCAAGGATATCTGGTGCTCTCTTCATCCTAATACACCAGGATACACTTATTATTCAACACCCCATAGGCTGTGTTCCAGCATTGATATGGCCTGGGCCACAGATAACATATTACAGTCTAGCTCTGTAGAGATCTGCCCCCGGGTCACCTCGGGTCACACTCCGATCTTGCTTGTGTTTAATAACCCTCAAACACAAATGGGTCAAAGGATGTTTACTTTTCCTCGTTACCTTTTATCAGATGCAGGGTTTATTCTACAACTTAAAGTACATCTCAGCGACTTCATTGAACTTAATCTTAATTCTACTTCCTGTCTATTTGTCTGGGATGCATGCAAAGCCAGCATTGGGGGATTTACCCAACAATACATCCTCAGGCAGAACTTAGAGTGCCATATCCAAAATAAGAAATTGACTTCTGACATTTTGGCATTAGAACTACTTCTCGCTGAAGCTCTTGGTAATGGTTCGTCTAATGTGGCGGAATTAGAGCTAAACCTTGGTTGTGTAAAGTCAAACCTAAAATCAATTCTTTTCGAAAAAAGTAGTGCTAAATTACAAAAGCTAAAAATTTCCCATTATGAAAGCAGTGATAAAATTGGTAAAATTCTGGCTTATAAAGTAGCGGACGATAGAGCTGTCACTACGACTAAAAACATCAGAGGTTCTGATAATACTATACATGATCAACCAATGCAGATACTCAACCAATTTGTCAAGTTTTACAAACTCTTATATACTCCAGAAGATCAACCTAGTTCAGCCAAAATACTTGATTATCTAAACAGCAACATTCAAGAAAATAATAATATAGCCGGGTTCGATAAATTATCTGAAGAGATAACTTTATTAAAGATGAAGCAGGCCATTTCATCTCTTCCTTCAGGGAAAGCAGCAGGGGAAGATACTCTCCCAGTCGAGCTATATAAAATATGCATGGAGGAATTACTGCCTCTATTTTCTCAGGTGATTCGATCTATTGGGGAGAGAGGGAAGGCACCTAATTCTTGGAATGTTGCTAAAATGGTCTTTTTCTGAAAAAAAGATAAACCGGCTGACAAGTGTGGGTCTCACTCATAAATACCGACGCTAAACCTTTTGCCAAAATTTTGTCTGTCCGGCTCGCTCAGTTTATACCTAAAATTGTTCACTCACAACAGCATGGCTTCGTAATGGAAAGAGATACAACAGCCCACATCAACACGGCCATTACGGCATTTGATATAGCTGAGAAAGAACCCACCCCACTCGGTATGATTCTATTAGATGCTGAGAAAGCTTTTGATCGAGTGGGGTGGGAATACCTTTGGTCTGTTCTGACTTTTATGGGTTTTAAGGGCAAATTTGTTAAATGGATACGAGCGCTATATGACAATCCCACGGCGAGTATTGGTTACGCCGGGCTGACATCTTCCATTTTTTCCATCTCCCGAGGCACCCGACAGGGGTGTCCTTTATCAGCCCTGCTCTTCGCCCTGTCGATGGAACCATTCCTCTCTGCTCTCCAGACTCAGCCTCAAATAACACCATTTAGATATGGTCCTCATTCATTGAAAATCACCGCATTTGCGGACGATATTGCTAATTATTCTACGAGCATCATAGAAGCATTAGAAGGGATAAAAACTGAGGCTAGCAGATTTGGAGACGTTTCAGGGTATAAATTAAATATAAATAAGACGCAAATAGTCGTCAATTATCAACCATCGGCGGCAGTCTCCGGAATCTGTAAGATCGCCACCTACCTAGGAGTTCAAATCTCATCAAAAATCAATGAGGTTATCACAATCAACTACGACGCTTTGTTGAAGTCTACAACTTTGTCTTTAAAAAAATGGCATAAACTTCCTTTAAACATCAGCAGCAGAATTAATCTGATTAAAATAAAAGTGCTTCCAAAATGTCTCTATTTATTTCGCTCTATACCGTTGGCACTTAGCAATTCCTTCTTTAAAAAACTTGATGGGATATTCAGTGCTTTTATTTGGGGATATAGGAAGGTTCGTAGATCTCTGACGTTACTAAAGGGCTCTTTAGATACCGGCGGACTCGATTTTCCCGATTTCAAATTATATTATTGGGCTAGTTTCCTGGGTCGGCTTCGTTCTCTGCTCAACTCTGACACTCAACTATATTTTCATATCATTATGCTAAATTCAGATTCTAAAATGTTTCTGCTAAAACTTAATGACCCCAACTATCATAAAAGGGTTAAATTTAAGACCGCTAAAGATATTGCGAAAATCTGGTTTAATATTATTGCATTCTGCAAAGTCTCCTTCTTTCACTCTAAATTGCGGTTATGGGGAAATCCAGGCCTTGAGGTACTGGGTTTTTAAGAACCAGCACAGAACCGGCAACCCAGCGGTGTCAGGGTACACCCAGAGACCTCGGGTTCTTCCTGATTCAGACCACAGAAACTCAGAGTCTTCTAGGTGAAGTCAAGGATCGATTTATTGGCTGCAACCAAAGAATCACGTGTCCTAGAAGTACAACACACGGGAAGTATATTCTCAGGAGACTGCTCGAATTTACAAAGTCAGGCTTCTCTCTTTATACAGAATATTCAGCTTCAGGCAAACATTCTTCGAATTTGCAGTATATCATTTACAGTTCTTTGTTACAAAAGGAAAGCAGAGTCATGATGACATGTACATATTTCACTTCGTGCTGCCCACAACAAATCACCCGGCAAGGCCCAACATTTCATCAGATATCGGTGGACCCCCAATAAAACAGCACCTCCCCACCATAAAGTAAGTGAAGCAAAAAGAGTAGAGACAGATGTGAGCAAGATACGGCAGGTGTGCGCGATGAAATGGTTTTATGGCTTGTTGAGCCTTGATGCTATCTTGTTCGGCCACTGGGAGGGGAACTGACCTAACGAGTTCGGCCTGGGGCAATGGTTCCAACTTGCACAGGTCATAGGAAAGTCGATTAAGGAGTATGTGTCCTTGTGGAATTGAATTCAGCTGGATTAAGGCCTATGTAAAGGGCAACACATAAATGGAAGCCAAGGGTTCAGAACGCAAATGACGATTTCGAGGTGAAATCATCACTCAAATATGCTGAAAATATTTGTACATGGTGTGCTCGTCATTCTCGTTTTTTTTATACCAAATTCGTCATGTTTCGACGAAGTTTAATTCTCGAGTCCAGAATAATTACACGAGTCCAGAAGTTTCAGAACCACAAACCCTCCTTTTGCCCTTACATAGGCAATTAATCTGTCCTCATGCTAATCTGAGTCCAGATCTATATTCCTAAAGTCATTGAGATGTTGCTGTAACATCATTCTAGTGCTTAGTTCGTCTCTTGATACAGGTTTCCTTACACATGATGTGACACAAAGGCCACATATTGCAGGAGCACACTGCACGCATAGACAGAACAGGAAAAGAATGGCTAAGACCATTCCAATGACCATCAGAATTTTCCATCCCCAGGCGGATATCAGTTCCCAGAACCATCCCATTAACGACCAATCTCCTTTATCCACATGAATAGATTCGGAAATCTTATGTAGTTTGGAGATGGCCTGGTACACTGTTGGAGCGTTATCTGGGATGAAAACACAGCAACTCGATTGGATCAATCTGCATACTCCACCTCGGTCTGCAAGTATGACATCTAACGCGACCCTATTCTGAAGGGTCATAAGTCAATCCGACTGGAGCTCAGCAGTCAAGTTACTAAGGGCACCAGCAGTTTCAATCACGGTGGACTCAACTACCCTTGTCAATTGCCTTATGTTCCTGCTGTTGGCCATGGATCCCCAGAACGGCAGAAAACCCTTTGCAAAGTCCCCAAATTCTTGACCTGCAGTGTCTTCTGTACTCAAGACACCTCTAATTATCCTTGTCCTGTGGTAATCTGCCGCTGCTGTGTAGGTGGGGGGCAACAGAAATGAAACAAAACATGAGCCCGAAAAGTCAGGGGGCAACCATGTATAGGCTCTATCATGGCAGATGAAGTAAGTACCCTTAGCTGCTAAAAACGCGGGGGAAGTCTGGGCTGCAAAAACATACGTTTTAGTGCAGATACTCTTCCCTAACTGAGCCCTGGGATTCGTGCCATTACCTTGCAGACACAGATGACCCTGATGGGGTACAATCCAAATCGGGGAAGATCTCTTAGCTTGCTGTTTCTCACTCAGAGTAGCTCCATATCCAGTCATGTTCCATCCTATGTATACTAGTGTCTCATCTCTCGGGATAGTCTCATAAGAAATACCTTCCTTAATCATGTCTACTATACCCTTGACTAGAGCACTCTTTCTAGGATTGTCTGTTACAGAACGTAGGGGGTAGATTTCGTGGGCATATATGAACATTGTCCTATGTGCCCATACAGAACCATTGTGACTAAATGGCAGGACCAGATAAGGGATACCTTTATCCGTTGTGTGAGGCATCAGACCGCACACTGGTGTTGGTGCAAGAGCTGAACAAAGGAGTTATTAATGAACTCCAATCTCCTATTGGATTCATGGTCAGGAAGGAGGTGGAAAGAATGAGAGGAAACAGTAGGAGGAGGTACGGGTGATGCAGTGGGTGCAAATGTTACACAAAAAGAGAATAAAACATAACTTTTCAAAAATATCATTACACTGAATAACATAGAAATACACAATATTATAAAACTTTTCTTTGTCATCACGTTACATAATTTGCGCTTAAAGTTCGTTCGTTTGGCAGGTCTCTCCACATCGGGAAACTCCATCCTCTCTAAAGTGCTGCCCGCGGTGGGAGGTTGCCTCTGCTAAGGGATGCTTCTGTCAGTCTAGGGCAACTCCCATGGACCAACCAGAACTACCGACCTAACGTCGTTAGCTGCACCCCAAAGACTTTAATCAACCGCGGCCCTAGCAGCGGAACCCGGATGGCGGTTCGAAAAACAAAAATGAGCAAGTTTCTCAGATGGGAGAGCTGCACTTTAAAAAAAAATGGTGTTTGGAAGGAAAAAGAATTCTTTATTAGTCCATGGGTCTCGGTCTCAAATTGCAAAAGAAAATCGTTTTTATTAGTTCGTTTTTCTTGGTCTCAAATTATACCGTTGCCTTCCAGGTACTGTTTGATCCTGGAACAAGAGTTCAGGCTCTGTAGTGTTCAATAGCTTGGATGGTGGCACAGCCTTGTGCGAAATGTTCTCATTTTCTAGTTCAGAGTCAGCTCTTGTTACACGTGCATCACTGAAAGGTATGACATGTGGCACGGTATCAGGTTCTGGGTCAGCGACACCCTTCTGGACCCACTGGTCATAAGGCAGAGGAAAAGGGATTTTCTTACAATGAATCCCGTGGACCCAGTTGGCCTTCCCCTCCACCCGAACGGCTGATCTTGTGGAAAGAAGGACGAGATGCGGTCCGGTCCACCTGGGCTGGTCGTTCTTAGTTCTCTGAAAATTCCTGACCAAGACCCAGGATCCAGGGTCTATCTTATGTCCCGGAGTTTCAGAGACCGGAGGCAGGGTGTCGTGAACCTGTTGATGCAAAACACACAATTTAGCCGTCAATTCATACAGATAATCAAGCAAAACAGGGTGTTCAAGCTCACTGAATTTTGTGGGTCTAGGCACTCCCCATATGTTGGCTGGCCGGCCAAAAACTATCTCATAGGGGCTAAGTTTTACTCGTGAATGCACAGTCATTCTGGTGGACAGGAGTGCTAAGGGTAGAGCATCAGGCCATTTAAGACCTGTGCTCGCTTGGATTTTGGCCAGTTTAAGTTTTAAAGTGCTGTTGTAGCATTCTACTAATCCAGCTGATTGGGGGTGATTTGCAGCGTGGAACTTCTGCCGAATACCTAGCCCTTCACACACTCTCTTCATCACACGACCCACAAATTCGCTTCCATTATCAGACCAGGCCATTCTAGGCATTCCAAACCTGGGGAAGTACTCTTTCACAAGGGCTTTTGCTGTGGACAAGGCAGTGTTGTCTTTTAGGGGATAGGCTTCTACCCATCTTGAGAAGGCGCAAACAACAACGAGTACGTATTTTAAATTGTTGCACCTCTCCATGTGAATGAAATCTAGCTGCAAAACCTCGAACGGATACGTAGGAGGCGCAAAATACCAGCTGGAGTTGAGGTTCCCCTCCCAGGATTGTGCTTCAGGCATACCATGCAATTCTTGACAACATTCTCTGCACACTTGGGAATCCCTGAATTTTGCCATATTGGAGCCAACAACTCGCAAATCCCTTTTACGCTGATATGAGCCATTCCATGAGCCATTGTAACCACTGCAAGCACATATGCATTGGGTAACAACCATCTCTGATGTTCTGATAATTCAATCCAGCAACCATTTGCATCCATTCTACCCCTACTTTCTCTCCACGTGCTCAACTCTTTCTCGGTGGCCTCAGCTTGGATGGACTTCACACTCTCTATCATGTCTTCACACATTCCAACATCACCAGTCCATCTTGCAGGGCCTGCAACATACATTCGGCTCATTACATTCTTTGCCGTTTCTTTCGCGATCTCATCAGCAAATGCATTTCCACGACCAACATCATCAGTCACCTTCTTGTGAGCACTACATTTCACAATCGCCATTTGCAGAGGCAAGGTCAGTGATTCGAGAAGCTCATTCACCAACTGACCATGCTGAATCTTAGCTCCATGCGAGGTCAGGAACCCACGTTCTCTCCACAATCGTCCAAAACTGTGAGCCACTCCAAATGCATACTGACTATCAGTGTAGATAGTCACTTTCATCCCTTTAGACAACACACATGCTCTTGTGAGTGCAATTAATTCTGCTGCTTGAGCTGAATTATGTGGGACATGTGCAGCTTCAACAACTGTATGCAAAGTCGTAACAGCATATGCTGCAGTCGTGTCACCATTCGGGAGCTTGAAGCATGAACCATCCACCCACAGCGTACCATCACATTCAGCAAGAGGAGTATCGGATAGATCTAAATGGTAAATTTAGAAAACTTACATTTAAAATGGTACGAGGAGAAAATTGCCCAATTAGTTGAGTGTCTTAGGATAGAACTAAAAAAGAATAAAAGTAAAGGCCAAACAAACCGTGACACCCGCTTGAAATGGTTCTCAATGGACTGCCAAATTAAAAATAGAGAAATAAGGGCAGAAGCTAGAAAACAGAGGAAATAATTCAATCTAGAGAGGAAAAAACATATAATCTTTCTAAAAGAAGAGCTTAAGAAGATGGCCCTTGATGCAAAAATGGAGTACAAAGAGAAATGCTGGGGAGAGCTGCTAGAATCAATTGAAAATAAAAATTTGAGACAATTTTGGAAATTGATAAAAGCAGCATCGTCTCCCCCTGCAGGAGAAATGATATGCGTCGTAAGTGAGGCAGCCTGGGACAAATATATAAGGGAACTGTATGAAGCAAGATTAGTCTCAGGAGTAAGTGCTCTACCAGGGTGGCAGGAAATCTCAGATGAATTTAAATCAGATTTCACAGAAGACCACATTGAAGAAATAATTAAGAAGCTGAACCTAACTAGAGCAGCAGGGCCGGATAACCTCCCAGCTATAATCCTTAAATCCCAAACAAAATGGTGGGCACAGTTTTTCGCAAACCTCTTCCAATTAATCCTAACAGAGGGAAAAATGCCATCAAACTGTAAGGGGGCAATAATCAGGCCTATCCACAAAAAGGGTAGCCCAGGGGAACCGAAAAACTACAGATTGATAAATCTCCTGGACATAGGGGCAAAAGTCTTCTCAAAACTTGTCCTTAACAGACTGAATGCCTGGGTGGAAGAGTACTCAATAATACCAATTGAACAGGGAGGGTTTAGAGCAGGTCATTCAACAATAGATCACTGCTTCTCCCTATGGGCAATGGCGAGGAAGTCGACGGAACAGAATGGGAAACTCTGTTGCTGCTTCGTCGACTTCAGAGCCGCATTTGACTCGGTAGACCGGGACTGCCTCTGGGAAATACTAACTAAGAAAAATATCCCAAGAGACTTGTTGACGGTACTAAAAGAATTGCACCGGGAAAATTGGGCCCAAGTCATCAGGGATACTGAGGGGACATTAACGCCAAAAATCCCCATTGAAAATGGCCTGCGGCAAGGCTGCGTACTGGCCCCCCAGTTGTTCTCCATCTTTCTAGCCGAACTACCGAAATACCTCGAAGTAAAGGGTAGCGCCAGTCCAAGAATGGACGGCAAAAAGGTGCTGTGTCTGCTATATGCAGATGATCTAGTGATAGTGGATCAAACAGAAATTGGCCTCCAAAGGAAACTGAATTCTTTTAATGAATATTGTAAGAAGTTGTTTTTAAAGGTAAACCTAGACAAAACAAAAGTCTTATGCTTTGGGAAAAAAGCGATTAAGTTTAATTGGTTTTTAGGAAATCTTAAATTGGAATCCGTAAATGAATACAGATATCTAGGTGTGTGGTTCGATAAGAAATTAAATTGGCAAACACACCTTAAAGCCCAAAAAACGAAGTCACAAACTTCAATTGCTGGTTTAAAAATGTTTAACCAGGATTATGGGGATAAGTCTCATCGGCCCTTATTGAAAGCATTTAACGCGATAATTCCACCACAAGTCCTCTATGGAGCGGAGGTCCTTTATTTGAGCGGTAAGGGAGCCTGGGACATAGAGGAAGGAAAATGCATGAAAAAGCTCTTATCCCTTCCCCAATCGGCAATGGTTCAAGCCATAAGAACAGAGCTAGGAACAACAGCTTGGGGAGTTCAGACGCAATGTGCAGTAATTCGGTTCTGGAAACGCCTAAAAAACGACCAAAAAATTGCACATTGGTGCCGGAACGAAATACAACGAAGTGACCTAAAATGGGCCAAAATTTGTAAGAAGAGAATGTTACAGGCGTGCGAAGATATAAAAGTGGATATGTCTTGTGAGGCGCTAACAATAGAATGCTCAAAACAAGAATTACGTACTAATGGACAAATGTCTACAAGAAGTATGGATAGAGAATATCTAGGGAAAAAAATATCAGTGGATTTCATGATGAAGGCATGGGCAAAGGAATCCTGGTTCCCTTATTTGGATCTATTGCCTAACACGTGGCTTAGACAAGGGATTCTAAGATTACGTATTGGGATCAACCCATGGTTATCAAATAAAGAATCTAAAACCAAAATGTTGGACCCTAATGGGCACTGTAAATGCAGGCTGGGTACAAAAGGGGACATAGTGCACTTTTTGTTAGACTGTTTAAATAATTTAGAACAGCGTAAACTTTGGCTGCGCCCAATATTTACAAAATATGATATAAAGAACAGGAGACAAGCACTTGAGCTAATAACAGAACTTCCAAGCATTGATATCGCAATCGCACTTGGGAAATTTTTAAAAAGTGTACATAGGGTTATAATAAATCAGTAAATATTAATGTTTTAAATAGAATTGTCTAGAGAAAATTGGTTTTATGAGTTTTATTAGGAAAACTATTGGAATTGCTGAAAAAATGTGTACCTGCTGTCAATTGCCATCAGTCTAGGGGAAGCCCATTTACACCGATTTTAAAGGATTGAAATTTAATGATAATTTTGTATGAATATTGATGATTGCTGCTATTTTAGCGTAAGTAAGCACTGTGTATGGTTTAAAGATTATGATCTAAATAAACTTAACTTTTGACCTTGACCTGATCTACTCTCCCTTTCGTCTCTTCCTCTGTTCTAAGAAAACAATCGTGCTGTTCTGAAACACCTGATTTCTCTACAATTGGGAACAATGTGGCTAGGTTTAAAGTACTGCACCTTTTTATGTGCACATGACTCGCTAGTAATGTTAATTCGTAACTGGACAATCGAGCACTAGTTAAGTGCTGTGTCTTGGTTCTATTTAACAACGTGTCTACTGCATGTGGGACCATCACGATTAGTGTATTAATCATTACTAGACCAGCAGACTGTCGAATAGAAACAGCTGCTGCTGCTGTGGCTCTTAAACAACTTGGCAATGCTTTAGCTACCAGATCCAAAGTCGACGAAAAATAGGCACATGGACGCTGCCTACCTCCAAATAACTGAGTCAACACTGACAATGCACAGCCCTCTTTCTCGTGGACATACAATGTGAAAGGCTTACTGTAGTTGGGAGTACCTAACACAGGAGTCGAACATAATGCTGTGCGCAATTCGAGAAAACTTTTCTGACACTCTTCAGACCAAGGAATGGGATTGGGTGTATTTTTACACGTTAATGCCACCAAGGGTTTGGCTAATAACGAAAAATTTGGAATCCACTGTCTACAGTACGATGTAATGCCCAGGAAAGCACGCACTTCTCTCTGTGTTCTTGGCACACTCAATTTCGCTATTGCCTGAATTCTTTCTGGGGTAAGTTTCCTTCCCTCCTTCGATAAGAGGTGACCTAAGTAGGTCACTTCTTGTCGGCAATATTGCAGTTTGGAAAGTGACACCTTGTGATGAAGATCACACAGATGACGCAACAATGACAGCGTGGCCTTTTTACAAATTTACTCAGTATCTGCGGCAATGAACAAATCATCCACATACTGTACAAGAGCAGCACCTTTAGGTAAAACAATCGTATCAAGCTGTGTTTTTAGAGCTTGACTGTATATCGATGGACTTTCACAGTAGCCCTGAGGAGTGCGTTTAAAGCGGAAGCTGCGACATCCTAAACTGAAGGAAAAAATATCCCTGCTTTCCTCAGCAATCGGGATGCTGAAGAAAGCATTCTTAAGGTCAATCACCGAAAACCAAGTTGCAGAAGCTGGAATCATAGTTAATAATGTGGTAATGTCGGGTACAACTGGGAATTGTGGCACAACTATTTTATTCACCTCTCTCAGATCAATCACGAATCTGTACACAGGTGGCTTAGAGGGATCAGTTCGTTTTAAAACAGGCAGAACAGGACTATTGCAAACGTTGCCTCATGTTTCTTCAATCACATCCTTTTCAATCAATTCGTAAACGATCGCTAGCAAAGCTTTTTCACCCTCACTAGATATCCTATATTGTGGAATTCGTGGCATTTGAACATTGGCTTTCAATGTTACAACATATGGTGGAATTTCTAAAAGGCCCACATCATTAGGACCAGCAGCCCAAAGAATATCTGGAAGAAACGACAATTCTGCTGGAAGTTTATCCCTCGACAAATACATGGGAGAAACCACTTTCTTACCTAAAGTAAGTTGTACTCCTGAAGGAGAACAGTACAAAGTCGCATACAATCTTTTTAACAAATCCAATCCTAGCAAGTTTTCACCACAACCTGTTGTCAGAATGAGGGGTGCTTCGAATTCGCAAGGACCAACAGAAAGAGACAAAGGGTCAGAAATCGGATTTCTAACTGGGGCGCCAGAAAAACCTACAGAAACGTTCATTTCGCCAGACAAAGGTGCGCCAGGGAGTTTGAAGTGCATAATAGAACTCTTTGTAGCACCAGTATCCAACAGAAAAGGCTCTGACACACCTGATGTAATCACCTCAACGTAAGGTCCACTCTGATCTACTGGAACTGAAAGAACTCCCTCTCTTTGCCTATGGCTCTCCTAGCAATCATTATCCTCCAAATACTCATCTTCTGTATAGTAATCATCAACGTAGTATTGAGCTGTCCTGTCAGATGCGTTGTTCTGCTGATCGAACCTATTCATAGAATTTTGGGGTGGAAAGGGACGTGCGTTCTGGGGGACGTTTCCACGTCCTCTACCTCTAGGTGCTTGCTGAACACCACGACCTCTTACACCAGAAGCACCATTTGCACGCTGTAACAAAATAGAACAACTATACTTGAAATGACCTTCTTCCTTGCAATACGAACACTGGTTGGGGCCTACAGGGACACGTGGCTGAGTGTACTTGGCTCTTTGCGAGCTCCTCTGATACTGTTGAGGCTGCTGAAAATTATTCTGGTAGTGATTCTGGCCACTATTATTTTGATTACCACCACCACGTGGCAGATATGCTTGCTGTAACAAAACCTTCATTTTCAACTCCTTAGTTTTCTTTTCTGCTCTATCTTTCTCGTCCTTGTCTCTATTTTTGTAATATTGTGCAGTAGCCAATATCTGGGCTGAAGATGACACAGCCTAAGAACTTTCCGAATCCTTTAACTTTTTACACAATTCTGGAAGCAGATTGTGCACAAATTTACCGACGAACAATCTCTGACCACCCTCCGTGGTCATATCTTGACCGCTGTGGTTGACTAATGTTTCTTCAAACCTGGTGAAGAAATATGAGACTGTTTCTTCTTTCTTCTGCTTGCATGCAGACAACTTATCCCAATTTACACGTATTGCAGGCATTATCGTTTTCATGTAATCAACTATTTTACCAGGGAGTTCTGCTATCAAAGGCTCAGGCTTAGCACCACCAACTTGTCGGGCATCTGCAGCAGCAATATTAGCCCATGAGTCACCTAACTCCTGATCATGATCTGTATGACGAATTTGACCCCATAAAGGCTGGGGAACAACATTCCCAAATAACATATCGATATCGGCTAAATTCATTATACATGATCCAGCAGTTTGTGACAACTCTTTGTAATACCCTGCAGGATTTTTACGCGGATCAGGTAATGTCTGTTTGAGTGCTAAAACTTCAGCTCGCTTCCATGGGACATGTACCCATACACGCTGAAAGTGTGGCAGAATAGGGGGGTCAACAGATGTGTCGCCCTCTCTCCATTGTGGGGGAACTTCTCTCATGGGGTATTGTCTCGCCTTTTTCCTACCAGATGCACTAGGCTCAGATTGTGACCCAGAACTGCTCCCCTTACTCCGATATGATAACAATATTTCCACCGCTTTCTCCACATCGGGACCTACAATCATGCCCTCTCCAAACTTGAACCGCACACTACACAACTCTTAAGGGTTGCATTCCAGATCATTGTCTTCCAAATCCTCACAAAGGAAAACACACATCTGTTCAAAAACATATCTCTGCGTCGGTGCTTCCCATTGATGGAAGACTTCCATGACAGACTCTACATCATACTTTACAGTGTCCATAACCCATTTTCGTGCTAAACGATTCAATGAGTCTCTCTCTTGATAGTCAGGCAGTCGACTTCGCAACTGTCTTCGTCCCATGTTAGGGGTCGTAGTAGGCGACCCAAAAAGAGGTGAGAAAAGGTTAGTAACAGTGCTGGCCATTTTCTGCCGAATGGAAGGTGAGACTGAAGGAAGAACGGGTGGAACAACGGGGTGAGATAAGGCAGGGGGAGAGACAATAGCAGAGGAGGCATCAGGAGAAATAGAAGGAGCACTTGGCAAAATCGTAGAGGGAGCATTAGGAGAAGTAGAAAGTACACTAGGCAAAATCGTCGAAAGCACAGGTGAAACAGATGTGGTTGGTGGGCCTTGAGCAGGCTGCACCATAGAGACAGGAGTCAGCTGGAGAACCGCTGGTGGGTGCTGCGGAGGAACGGGAGGCATAGTTTGCACGACTAAAGATTGCGGGGGTGCCGTAGCATTTTGCGCATGGGGGGTGGCGAATTTAATAAATGTGACATTAATGGATCTTTTTCACGCTCTTTTGCTTCCTCTTGCTGAAGAGACGGCAAAACTGGATAACATTTATCTATTGCCATTTTACGTTGCCTGTGCAATTGCTCACTCATCTGCTCTTCTTCATCGTCTTTAAACTGCATAGCAGCTTGCATTACTGAAAGTCCCCCTTCTCTCTGATTTTTCTTAGCTAATTTAATTTTCTTCTGTTTGGCCTCCTTACGCCATAGGCGGAAAGAGTCAAACATCGGCGGCCGGGCTTTCTTTTTAAAGAGTTTAACTTCAAGGTTGTCTAAGATTTCGGTATCAAAACTACCATATTGGGGCCATTTTAAAACACCATCTTTCCTGGTGTATTTGATCCACACTTCGTTGTATGTGATGGGGCCTACCCCATGTTTCACATATAACTCGTAAGTTGGAGTTCCAACCGGAGGAACCGGACATGAGTCCTCCAATCGGGAGTCCCTATTATTTCAACCAAGACAAAACAAATTTCCAAGTCTAAGACTAGGCATCTTCGCTCTCTAGTCTAGCTCCAAACTTCAAAGGATTATCGATTACGATATTTTTCGTGAATACACGAGTCCTTCGGCTTTGGCGCTTGCAAGCTCCAAGTCAAAGCCAACTAAGGACTGGGAGACGCTCCACTTATACTTAACTGAGATATCGATGACGTCACCAGAAGACTCGTCTTAGTGTTTCGCTCTACCAAACTTCAAGGGTCCAAATCAGGGCGATACCCAGGGCAGCAGTCCTCTGTAGCCGTTGGGAAGTGGGGAACCTCGCAGCAAAGACCTTCGGACCACGTCGACATGCAGGGGTCGATGAAGTGGTTGGCCGTCCTCCAGAATTTCCACACGAAGCTCCTCACGAACCTCTGGCTGACTGGTACCACTGGAATCGCCCCACGTTGGGCGCCAGCTGAGGTACTGGGTTTTTAAGAACCAGCACAGAACCGGCAACCCAGCGGTGTCAGGGTACACCCAGAGACCTCGGGTTCTTCCTGATTCAGACCACAGAAACTCAGAGTCTTCTAGGTGAAGTCAAGGATCGATTTATTGGCTGCAACCAAAGAATCAAGTGTCCTAGAAGTACAACACACGGGAAGTATATTCTCAGGAGACTGCTCGAATTTACAAAGTCAGGCTTCTCTCTTTATACAGAATATTCAGCTTCAGGCAAACATTCTTCGAATTTGCAGTATATCATTTACAGTTCTTTGTTACAAAAGAAAAGCAGAGTCATGATGACATGTACATATTTCACTTCGTGCTGCCCACAACAAATCACCCGGCAAGGCCCAACATTTCATCAGATATCGGTGGACCCCCAATAAAACAGGCACCTCCCCACCATAAAGTAAGTGAAGCAAAAAGAGTAGAGACAGATGTGAGCAAGATACGGCAGGTGTGCGCGCTGAAATGGTTTTATGGCTTGTTGAGCCTTGATACTATCTTGTTCGGCCACTGGGAGGGGAACTGACCTAACGAGTTCGGCCTGGGGCAATGGTTCCAACTTGCACAGGTCATAGGAAAGTCGATTAAGGAGTATGTGTCCTTGTGGAATTGAATTCAGCTGGATTAAGGCCTATGTAAAGGGCAACACATAAATGGAAGCCAAGGGTTCCGACCGCAAATGACGATTTTGAGGTGAAATCGTCACTCGAATATGCTGAAAATATTTGTACATGGTGTGCTCGTCATTCTCAGTTTTTTTATACCAAATTCGTCATGTTTCGACGAAGTTTAATTCTCGAGTCCAAAATAATTACACGAGTCCAGAAGTTTCAGAACCACAGCCTTCCCAAGATTTTTAATGACGGATTGACAAATACATGATTTGGGGGATCTTTATGGCCCTCATGGCTTTTTGGGTTTTGAGGCACTGAAAAAATTATACAAATTGACGGATTCAATGAAATTCAAGTATATTCAGATTCATGATTTTTTTGTTCGAAAGATGAAAATAGGTGAACGTTTAGACTCCGATATTTGGATCTGTCTTTACTCACTTAAAACTAAATCTTTAATTAGCGAAGGATATCGGGGCTTCAATACTTATAAGATCGGCGATTGCTCTAAACTAGCTGAGAGATGGAGCTCTAAGCTGGGATTTAGTATAACTTCGAATCAAATTGCCTCTTCTTTTTCTAATCTAAATATTTGGTCAACTCCTCAAATTTAAAACTACAACAATTTAAAACATCGTGCATGCTGTATCATACTCCAGAAAGGATTTCCAAATGGTCTAATAATATTCATTTCAGCGATCGTACTAAATGTCCAAAATGTAATTTAGAAGCAGCCGATCTAGAACATGTTATTTTCATGTCCAGGTTTATCCGATTTCTGGTCTGCCTTGGACAAAGTATTAAAATTGAAACTGAAAAGACCACCTTTTCTTTCGGCGGCAATGGTACTACTAGATATCCATTCTGTTACTTTCCCCCAACAGGCTTTAGTTACAATAATGTTATCCTGTGCCAAATTAACCATAGCTCGTGCTTGGATTTCATCTAAACCTCCCCATATCATGGAGTGGTGGTCTTTAGTCAACGAGATTCACTCTATGGAATCTGCTCTGGCTAAATTTAGGGGTGTTTGGTCTTTAAGAAAATTTGAAAAAATTTGGGGGTAACGTCATTTAAAATCAGAATAAATTATACATGTTTTCTGTCTCAGAATACTTAGGGGAAAAATTCTCCCCGTCATGTCTGTAATTAATTTTTTTTTTTTCATGTCCGATTTCACGAAATTGTCTGTATATTCATTTTGCTATGTTCTACACTGTTCCCACTGTTATGCTAATATTGTTATTGTTTTTTTTTGTTTTTTTGTTTGTTTTGGCTCTTGTGTTGTTAATAAAAAAGGTTAAAAAAAGAGTGGATATGTCAGTGGCTATATTAGTAAGCAAGTGGGTGTGTATGTAAGTGGCTGTATGGGTGAGTGAGTGGATGTGTGTATTGAGGTATGAATCAGTGGATGACGGTGTAAGTAAAGGTGTAGGTGTGTGAATGGGTTTGAGAATGATAATTTGGAAGTTGGAGGGGGTGTTTGAAAGGTTATGTGGGGGCGTGAGTGGGTACAAATGCAAAAAGAACAATTGATGGACAGAATGCAGAACAATGTCATACATTAACCCCAGTACAGAGATCTGGGCCTAAATCCATTGTTTTTTGTGCATCATGCCATTCCAGTTTGGACCCAGCCATATGCAAATCAGTCTTGATCCTGTGCCCCATGGGAACAGTCCAGCCCGAACTGCCAGGCAAGGTCCTCCCTGGACTGGAAACATGCATCCTAGGACCGGTTTCGGGCTTTCAACCCTCATCAGCCAGGATAGCACGGTTCCAGTGGCATGGAGAGCACAGGATTCACGTCTGAGCATACCCGTACCACTCGGGGTGACAAATGCAAAAAGAACAATTGATGGACAGAATGCAGAATAATGTCATACATTCACCCGAGTACAGAGATCTGGGCCTAAATCCATCAGTTTTTGCGCACCATGCCATTCCAGCTTGGACCCAGCCATATGCAAATCAGTCTTGATCCTGTACCCCATGGGAACAGTCCAGCCCAAACTGCCAGGCCAGGTCCTCCCTGGACTGGAAACAAGCATCCTAGGACCAGTTTCGGGCTTTCAACCCTCATCAGCCAGGATAACTTGATTCCAGTGGCATGGAGAGCACAGGACTCAGGTCTGAGCATACCTCTCGCACTCGGGGTGACAAATGCAAAAAGAACAATTGATGGACAGAATGCAGAACAATGTCATACATTCACCCCAGTACAGAGATCTAGGCCTAAATCCATCGTTTATTTGCGCACCATGCCATTCCAGTTTGGACCCAGCCATATGCAAATCAGTCTTGATCTTGTGCCCCATGGGAACAGTCCAGCCCGAAATGCCAGGCCAGTTCCTCCCTGGACTGGAAATAAGCATCCTAGGACCGGTTTTGGGCTTTCAGCCCTCATCAGCCTGGATAGCTTGATTCCAGTGGCATGGAGAGCATGGGACTCACGTCTGAGCATACCTGTCCCACTCAGTGGGTACGTCAAAGATTCTGTGGATGATGTCATAAGTGATGTCATTTGAGATGTCATGAGTGACGTCACTGAGCATGTCATGAGTGATGTAATATGTGAGGTCATTAGCATTGCATTTCAGGGGAACGAGTTATAGTTAGCTGACTAACTGTAACTGCTGAATCTCTCTGGTTTTGTGCGAGTGAAATGTCAGCCTCACTAAAATGTCCCTGGAACCTTTGTTTTATTCATGGAATATATATATCGGATGGATGTTTGGGATATATATATATATATATATATATATATATATATATATATATATATATATATATATATATATATATATATATATTTATTTATATATATATACACACACACAAATATAACGTCTGAATATTTCAATCTGATTTTTAACCAAATTACCGTAATCAGAATTTCCTACTCTCCATTCTGATGTCTTCCTAACAGTACACAATCAACATTTTCCTGAAATCTTGGTCGTAAATGACTGTTTCATAACCTTTGATACAATGATCTCACAGTCCTGCTAGAAAGGCAGACTTTCATCTACAATAACAGGAACACCAAGAAACTCATTCACCCTTAACTTATTCTCGTGCTTAAGCAAGAAAATTTCCAGCTTGGAACAGAAGTACCAAGGGTCTTGGCACCTTGCCAACACACAGCTCTTCTGGAAAATCTCCATCCACTACTTGGAAACTGCAACATTTTCATTATCATTGCAATTCATATCACCACTGATGAGCTGATCAGGTTTTGGAAAATCCTGTAATTGGTACTAGTCACCCAATTAAAAGCACAGTGTGCTTTGTAAATGTATTTAATTTCTGTAGGTCCTGTGAATTTTAACTGAGCTTGTTTTACTGGAATTGGGTGGGAATATTGGCCCTCTTTTATGCGGAGTTGGCTCAGGGCAGTACAGCAAGGTGATCTGCCCTACGACAAAGTGAAAGCGCAGGAATGCACCACATGTATCCAATACGGTAAACGGCCACTACAAAGCAGCCGTTTCCACGCACACCATAACCACGCATGCATTACAACTCATGCGTGGTTACAACTTTAAGCCTTTACCACGCATACCTCTACTACAAAATACGTAGTAAAGGCATGTGTGCTAAAGTAAAAAAAAAAAAAAAAGGAGGGGCTTGGGGGGTCTCCCTCCAACAAAAAAAAAAGCGTGGGTTTAAAAAGAAAAAAATGCACCTGTTTGTGAAAAAGAAAGAAAAAGATGTGAAGGAGATCGGCGTCATAAGAGGAAACGGAAAAACACTTCCGCTTCCTCTTAGTGACGTACAACGTCATCACGGAAAAACAAGGAGAGGAGAGGTAAGGAGGAATGAGCGGGTGGTGTAAAGGAGAATTAAATTAAAAAAGTACATTTTTAGGGTGAAAATCCTTTAACATGAGAATACCATTTACATGCGTACTTTTACAATGAAAATCGTTGTAAAATTATGTGTGTAAAAGGTATTTTCGTGGTAGAGGATATGCGCGGTGATTGCATTCCCGTTGTAACGCATGCGTGGTAAAGGCATGCGTTACAATGCAATGCGTTGTAAAATCATACAACCGTATCCAATACGGTGCATTCCTGTTCCTTCCACCTGCGCTAGCGCCGTTTGGGCAGCCTAGCGCCAATGCAGGCAACCTGACCCCATGGTGCAATGCTTGTGTTGTCAGTAGGATTGTTTAAGCGCAGGAAGGGACACCTTCTTACACAGAAACAGTACACTGAGGTGTGTTCCTCTTTCTATTTGTGCTGCAGAATGCAGCAAACAAAAAGATGAAAAAATGAGGAAAAATAAAGATATTTATCCTTGTTATGCCTGCCAGGGAGATGCAGATTTTGATGCATTCCCAGGTTTACAAGTCGTTCTAAATGTGGGAAAGCGTCAAAACCCATGGGAGTTGCGACCGCTATGCGGGAAACATCCTTTACAACGCAACTTTTACCACGCAGTGCCTTTACGACGCAACTTTTACAACGCAAACCATTACAATGCATTGCGCTGGGGGGCGCTCTAGGATAGGGAATAGGTTTAATTTACTATCCAACACCTTCCCTACTATCGACGGGGACTGGAGTTGGAATAGTAAATTAAACTATTCACTATCCAGCGCCCCAAAGCGCTATGCGTTGTAAAGGCATGCGTTGTAAAAACAGCGTTGTAAAGGCATGCGATGTAAAAGCATGCGTTGTAATGTCATACATCCCCGCTATGCCCATGGAATGCCTCCCTTTCGCAAAGTAAGGCAATGCAGCGATTTACGCTACGTTGCTTTCCTCAAGATTTATGAGGCCACTCAAAGCAACGCAATTTGGCTTTGTGTGGCTTCATAAATATGACTCGGAGCCTTGCGTCCCGCATGTACCCCTTTGCGTGGTGCAAACGTGACTCAAGGCTCTTATAAATATACCCTATTGTATTTTCTTGAAGGGCAGTGAGCTATTAGTTGCACACCGTGTCCAAATACTTCTAGATGAATGCATATGCTGGCACTGCTGGCCACATAAGCTAGCCATTTGCTTCCGGTATGATGGTGCTCTCTGCAGACAGTGCATGCTGGCTGCACACGCTGACTCTATTTTCTGATAGTGTTCACTGAGGCCATATGGTAGCAGTTTGCAAATGTGGAACGCGAAAACCTTTGGCAAGAGTGTTTGTTGGCACAGCTGATATATATACTAACAGTGCATGCTGTCAATAAAAACTAGATTTGCTTGCTGGCATGAGTTTGTACATATTAAGAAGTGCTGTCATCTGGTATTATTTTGTTGACAGTTTACGCTGTCGCAGTGCCCTAGCAGGTTGCTGACAATAACTGCTGGCAGCGTCCATGGACAAAACACCGCGCTCTCGAGTGTGACACTCTCAGCTAAAAGTGGACGCAGACAGAGATGGAAAGGTAGACCTATTATGGGATTGATTTATCACTGCTCACTCTGCATCTTGACACCTGTAAACAGAATTTGATTGTGACGCCTCTCACAAACAAAATCCCCCATATGTGAACAGTTGTGGCTAGGACTGGAGTCTCACGGCTCAGGTCACTGAATCTAATGCTGTTTTTTGTGGAGTTCTTGTTTGTAAGCAATTCTCTTGCTTTAATGAAGAATTAGGCTCTTCTTATTTTATTGTGCTTTCTTTTTCATGCTTGTAAAGCAAAAGCAGAATAAATCACTTGCACAAAATTCATGTTAATAATGAAATAATGTGCTAGGATGGGAAGTTCGGAGCAAGTTTCAGATTTTTATAGAGTTTAGAAAGAATTCATAAAGTTACAGTCATAGTTTTCCAAGAGCACTGGCAGTATTTACATTTGTCTAGGACTTCCTACTCTATTACGGGCCACCAAAGCACAATGGGGCATATTACCAACAACTAGCGATAATTATCGCTAGGTTGGCTTAGCGGCAATAATTTTATCGCCGTGTAGCGACGATTTTTATCGCTTAGGAGCCTTGATATTATCAAGGTTTATCTCCTAAGCAATAAAAATCGGCCGAAATGCATGAATATCGCTGAAAAGTCAGCGATATTCATGCATTACCTAGCAAATGCTCTTAGCCATGTTATCCACCTCCCATTAGATAACATGGCTAAGAACTGCTCAGGGCAGGTGTTAGCTTTTGGAGATATTCGCGCTTAGCGCGAATATCTCCAAAAGTTGGCAAAGGAGATAGCGATGTTAGCGACTGTTTCCAGTCGCTAACATCTTGGCACGCCCACTTTGCATGTCATTAGTGATAAATTTCTCTGATATGCAAAGCGAGGCCTAAGATGGTCGCTATCTCCTACTAGCTGTCGCTAACTGGTGTTAGCGACAGCTAGATAATAGGGAGATAATTTTATCTCCGCTTTCTTGGCTTTTAAAGCCAAAAAAGCGGAGATAAATCCCTTGATATATATGCCCCAGTATTAGGTGGGTGGCATGCTATACCTTGGATGGGATTGCTTAGTTGAAAGGGTGTTGCACTCGATACGTTTCTATGTGGGAAACCTACTAGTGTTGTGTGTATGACTGAGCAGAGCGATTCTCTTATCTGGGTCATAGTGGTGTGGCGGAGAAACAATCAGTGGGAGATAGGGAGAAATTAGATTACTTTTGATTGATGCAGTAGGTTACCCTGCAAGTTCCATTTTGTGCTTTGTGGTGATTACCCAAAATGTTCCGCCCACCTCCTGTGCTGAATACAGACAGCAGTTAGGAAATCCATTATGTAAAAACATGTGGGTGGGCCTAAGTGGTGCGTGAGAGGAGGGAACAGAGATCCGGCGGATGGTCTGCAACTTGGTCATGCCTTATTGTGGTGTCTTTTACTGAGATCTCAACTCTTCCTTGTTTGATGTAATGGGTTCTGCTTGTGGAATATTGGACTTAAGAATCTTATAGTTTGAGGTGGGTCAGTTGCTCAGCAGTTAATGTTTGCTGAGGTATAATAAAGTTACTCCTGTTGTTTCCCCACACTTGCTGGTGTCATGTTGCCAGAACTTTTAATGACAACTTCAGTTATGTAGGTGACGGTTGCTCAAGAAATGTGTTGCATATTGGGATGTCCATTTTTTGATATGGTGAGAGTTGAGAACAGAATGTGACGGGATGGACTACACCCACTTTCATACCGTTCAGGCCTAAGGAATTCTCTTTACCATACAAATATTTAATACAAATGTGCACTAGCACATGCAACATTTCTCGGACGCAACCCATTCCCTAAGCCTGCCATTTACTTGCAGGGCACAGGATGTTCCTGGTCTTTTCCACCATTGAAACTCAGCCTTGCCTTTGACAGCTGAATATCACTATACTGAGTGCAGCTGTAAGAAATTGGGTTATTGGTTAAGGCGGGTAAGTACCTAACTCATGTAATTATTGCAATCCCTGTCAGAGTGAACCACTAAAGTGAATAAATAACCCTGAGGTGAAGTCCTTGGTGGCTGTGGCACAGAGCAGACAAACTTAACTTAGAGTCAATCTCTAAAGAATTTATACAGCATTAAAGCAGCAATAAAGTAGAAATGCAAACCAATAAAAATCCCAAAACTCATTAGAAAAATAGAGAAAAATGTATTTAACACAATGAAAAAAATCCATTAAGGGGAAGAAACTGAGCGATATGAATATTTAAAGTTTTAAGTAGAAATAGCTTAAATACGCACAAAGTGCTAATAATAGTCAATGGTCGCAGTAGAACAGGACTTAGGCGCAATATGATGCTGACATTGATAGAACGCAGTTCGAATACACAAACAAGATTTTCTTGGTCAAAGATTTTACCTTCTGACTTTAGTCCTTTACGTGACAATCCAAGACAGGAGTACACTCCCCAGGAGCTCAGGGGAGGCGCTTAAAGACTGAGAGGGTGGCAGAGAGAGAGTCCAGTCCTGGGCCAGTTGACACTGATCAGCTGGTCAGTTGAAGGAAAGGCCTGTGGAAACTTGTTGTATCTCTGTAGCTTGTACAGGAGGTCGGCAATATGACCTATGGAATCCCCTGCTTTGTCCTGGGTCCAAGAGCAAGCAGGTCAATTCTTCCAGTGCTTTTCTTTGATTGCTGACAGCAGGTTGAGTCTTCTTCTGATCTTCCTCAGGATCAGGAGTGTTCTGAAGTGGGTGCTTGTAGATGCCACACTTATGCCTGGCACAAGCATGTGGGTGGGAAGGAGCACTAGGGACGCCCTAACCAATGGGGCAATGGTTTTCAGGGCTCTCTTTACCCACTTATGGGCACTTTCAAGGTAGACAAAGTCTTTGGAAACACTAAACTTGGATTTTTAGTTTTGCCCGTGTTTGTGAAGAGTGCGTTAGGTACCGAAGGGGGGTACTAGGTAATCCTAATTTACTACTGCATCTAACACTAAAATCCAGTTTTTAGCTGATCCTGTACCCACAATAACTCAGAGACAGAAGTCCAGAATAACAAAGCTGAGCTTTTAGCAAGCAGACAGTGGATAAAGCAAGTTGGTTTGGAATTCTGTTTTCCTCTTTTGAAGTGCGCCCCAAATGCAAATATAGTAGACCTGTCAAGCAAGATGTGACATTCAAACAGGACTTGATACTTTAATATTAAAAAAGAATCCTCCCGGGACCCTTTGCCTATTCTGTCAAATTTAGAGGGGCAATCTCATCCCATTCAGGTCAGCTTATTGTTTTGCTGCAGTAAGCACATTCACTCCTATTTAAATGCTAATTACTGGCTGGTCAAAATGAGAGATCAAAATGCAGATTGATCTTGTTTTGTTAAAAAAAACGTATAAAGCTCACGTACACCGAACGGTTTCATGGCGCTAGAGTGCAGGGAGTGATGCTATTTTGAGGGGATTAGTCATACACCTGGTGGAACAGCCAGGTCTTTAGCTGTTTTCTAAACTGTGTGTTAGAGGTCAATGATCTGATCTCTATAGGGAGAGAACGAGGGGCCAAGACTGTAAACCTTAGTCCTCCATGTTTCTTGCGTTTAGAGGATGGAATGACTAACAAATTCAAATGCGAAGACCAAAGGTCCCGGGGGGTAATATAGAGCTGAATCCGAGAGGATACAAATGCTGGACTGTTGCCGTATAGAGCTTTAAAGGTGATACACCCCAGCTAGAATGTGCAGCATTTGGCAACTGGGAGCCAGTGTATACTTTCCATTAATGGCTTAACATGGTGCCATTTGGGCAGCTGGGGAATCAATCTGGCTGCTTGATTTTACACCAACTGCAGGCAATTTAGTTGATATGCTGAAATACCTGCATAACGTGAGTTGACGTAGTCAATGCCTGAGATTACCAGCGCCAAGATGACCTGGATTAGGGCTTCTGTTGTCAGAAATCTACTAATCTTCCGGATTTGTCACAGCTGGAGGAAGCAGGAGGAAACCACTGTCCCAATCTGGGCTTTCATAGACATGTCACTGCTGATGACAATACCCATACTTTTGGTGGAGCCTGCTGGGATTGGGGGGTTTCCTAATTGGGGTGGCCAGAAGTTGGAATTCTAAGGGTTGGCTAGCCCACCCTTTAGGATCAGCTCAATTTTTTCAGGGTTCAATTTTAGATGATTACTATTCATCCATTCACTGATGAATCGCATGGTGGATTAGAAGTTGAGGTCAGAAGATGACGATTGATCAATATCAAATATTAGTTGAAGGTCATCGGCATAGTTGAAGGTGGTGACCTTCCTTTCTCCTAGAGTTTGAATCAAGGGTAATAGATACAAATTGAAAAGAAGAGGTGAAAGAGAGGAGCCCTGAGGTACTCCATAGGTCAATTTCATTTTGGCAGAAGAGAAGTTGGCAAGGCGAACAGCTTGAGAGCGGTTACTAAGAAAGGATGAGAGCCATTCAAGAGCCTAACCCTGGATCCCGGCGTTATCTGTTCCTATTCCAATCCAAGCAACATTAGGTAAAGTGTTGAACTATACAGGGTTCCAATTTACTAGTCCCAATTCTAAATAAAAAAAACTAATAAGAAGTTCATCTAAAAATGTCTTTCAACAAATATAATAAACTGTATTAAATATTTTTTATATTATATAATAGAAGTTATTAAAATTAGTCTGAAACATTACAATTAAGATTATAAATACAATATTTTAAATTACCACGTTAAACATTCAAAGACTTATATATTAAAAACATTTCATACCGTACTAACTTAAGAACCCAACATCCCACAGAATCATGAAAATTCAACAAAAAATGTAATAGTGCACTATACCTAAAATATTGCATCAAAAATTAATTATAAGAAAACATAATACATTTAGCGAATACAAAATCAAATAAAACTCACAATTAGCATAATGAATAATCTAGTAATTACCTTTTTTTTAAAGAATTCTATTCAATAATTTACCATAAACTAATCTGCATAATACTAATTAACTAACTAAAATGTCTAAAATAAACTTCTTTGAAAACAGCTATAACATATATAATAAGAATACTTCCTACCTCAATACGCTCCAAACACATCCACCCGCAGAAAATTAATCAAAATAATACTAAAAAATAATGCATATTACCGAATAATATATTTTTAATAAATAAAAACACAAATCACATGCAACGAATCTGTAATAAATGAATTTAACCAACTAATTAAAACAGTTAATTTATATAGCTAATAATCTAATTAATCAATTAAATATGTACATACATTATTTATATACAAATATATACATATATAATAAAGCAGATTCTCAACTTTTTCCTATATATACTTAAAGAAGTCACCAATAAAAAAAATGAAAATGTAATAAAAAAATGAATCTAGGAAAAATCTAAAAACAGAATATACTCAACTAGAAATAACTACACATAACTAACATGAAAATAACAATTTATGATACAAAGTAATATAGTATAACTAAATTAAAAACAATATTATATTTAACTACATTAATAAAAAACAAAGTTAAACACTAAGGCAATAGTCTTACCTGAAACATTTAGTCCGAAGACATTCTTGAAATCACGATTTGTTTGACATGATATGTATGCCCAGCGATATTTTTGCACCCTGGAAACATCGGCCCTATGTGCACATGTAAACTCAATGTTTGCGGAATAACTTTCTGCAGCCATGTGACTTCCGTCAAGAAGACAGACCACAAACAAAGTGCAAGTGCTTGAACAAGAATCAATATTTTACATTTCATATGGGAAAGTAAATATTGTTACAACGCAATATGAACACCACGTGTTAACTATTTATTTTTGTCTTTCTATTGACAGCTGGCGGGAAGCCAAATATACAAATAATTACATCCAGTACAGAATATCATAAGGAAGTCCCATGTAATTAGACACATGACCACTCGGTGGCGCTCTTGTTCCGTCACTAATCGTTTCGGGTGAGGGATTACCTGAGTAGGCTTGAATTTGCCTTCCGTTTTTACCCTCGTGCAGCAACAGGTTGAGGCTATTATCAGGCCTGGTGATTCCATGGTCTCTGATTGGAAGATCCTTTTTAATTCAAGTTGGACCAACCTCAATGGGGTAAACGAACCTTGCAGGAATTCTCATAGTAAACAGCGTGGAGTGGGGAGTCAACAAGATGGTACTCCTTGTTCCAGAGGTCCAGGGTGTCCTCCTCGCTCATATGTGTTTACATCACTAGTGTGTAAGAAAGAGAAATGTGAGAGGTTAATGGCTTCACTTAAGTGCAATTGCTTCCACTTCTTGGGATCCCCGTGGGCTGCCTTAAGGCCCTTTCAATGTACCCGGTCTGGCTACTGATCCTTCAGAAGTAATGAGGATTTAAGCTTTAGCTAGCAGACATTGGTTGTTCTTCCCTGTTTTCATTCCATGGTTTATGAACATACTGAAGCCAGGGTGTTTCAATAAAAATTGTTAAACAACAATAAAGATTACAGGATAGTTTGGAATAACATATTGACACTGATGTTTCCACACAGATTTCTGTATGTTTACCCCCCTTTTCTACTGGATTTTCACATGGATATTTCTCCGAATTTCAACAGTCTTCAGGTGAAATAATCCAGTCCCACAGTATTCTCACAATGTTTGTAGTCCCAATGGTAACAGTAACTCCTGCTATCCCATGGGCATAAAAGAAGGACTCATAATAGCACCTCAGCATAGAAGTGTCGCCCAACATGTAATTGCATGAATCTCCAATAAATGTCCCAGGTAGACCACTTGTTTGATGGTGGCAGTGCTTAATTTGTAAAATAAATTCTGGGCCCAATGTTTAGCGGAGAAGCCGCTGCCAGAACTATCCCAGGTCTGAATGGTAAATACCAATGCTGCGTAATCTTGATTCCACCAAATGCAACCCCTCACTAAACTCTTCCTCTCCTTTAGCTTACTCTTGTACGTTCTTTTTCATTCCTGCCATCTCCCTTTGTCAAGGTTCTTCTATTTTTCTCTTCCTCCTCGTTTCCTTTTGTGTGTGAGTTGTGCCGACCCCCCAAAATGAATGCCCATGGACCACATTAGCAACCATCTGCTTAAATTAAGCACTGGGGGCCATATTGTCAAGAAAGGGCGATACATTATCGCCGCTTTTATCGGCAGGAGACTGCCACTAAAGCGGCGATAATGGGCTTGATAATATGCCCAGGTTAACTCCAGAACCTGGGCTGCTATGGGAATTCACAAGGACATATTATCAAGCCCATTATCGCCGCTTTAGCGCCAGTTTCCTACCAATAAAAGGGGCGATAATGTATCGCCCTTTCTTGATAATATGGCCCCCACGGGTGATTATAATTCATTTCCTCATGCATCTTAGTTATGAGAGAACAAATTGCAGTATACGTGGCTGTCTCTCAAAGATGACTCTAGTTAAAAGGCCAACATGGTCAAGAGAGTCAAAACCTTTGGGGTCCATCTGTATTCATTATTTTGGAGAAGGTAGAATGAGCTTGTTAATTAACTGGTCAGCACTGGGAAGGAGATGAGAGTGACAAGGGAGATGAGAGCAGTTTGGCGCTCAAGTTATTTTGTGTCTTGGGCCTAAATGTAAATCTGAGCAGCAGAATGACGCCCTCAATAAGAGCTAGGAAGTTCTTTGAGATTATTCTCTTATGGAGAGGACTACTCTAGGGTAGCTGGAATAGTCCTGCTGTGTTTTCGACCCACTGTGATATCCCTCATGAAATCCCACGGCAATGGGAGGACCTACACCAGATATCTCACAGATCACCTCTGCATCCACTTCAGAAACCTTTGTTTCACCTCAAGACCTCTGTGTCAAATCCCAGCGGCTCCACACAGCCTTTCATCCTTCCCAGATAAGGAAAATAAGCAGCATTCAGTCAGGTAACAGACACCTGCGACTACTCAGCACCTAGGCGCGTTAAGGGATGAATGTGTACTTAACAGATTGTGTCACGTTATGCCTTGCATAGAGTATGTCCCCACCAGGGGAAGCCAGGTTATTTGGATGGACAGTAAAGTTAGGGTTGAACATGGCCCACCACATGCAATATGAATGAGAGAGGCTCTCCTGGCTGATGGAGTCTTAAATCACGAGTTTTCGTAAACATCAATATATAGATACGTTTTTATAATTTAGTAGGTATTTGCCCATTTCGGTCCTTCAGTATTTTTTGAGTTTCTGAGACTGATTTAGATGTAGGCAGAAAGGTTACGTCATAACGGTGACAAATATCCCGGCCGCCGAAATCCCATAATTATGACGGAGTAACCTGGTCGCCGAAATCTCACGATGTTTGCTTCCACCCCTAAAAGAATTTGTGGACGCTGGCTGAATTTTAAAATCAAGCAATAGCGATAATTATCGCTATTGCTTGGTTAGAGACAAAATTTTACCGCTGAGCTGCGGCGATTTTTACCGCAGATAAACCTTGGTATTACCAAGGTTTATCGCAAATGCGATAAAAAACGGCCGCAATGCATGAATATCGCTGAAAAGTCAGCGATATTCATGCATTACCGAGCTAATGCTCTTAGCCATGTTATCCGCCTACCATTGGTTAACATGGCTAAGAACTGCTCAGGGCAGGTGTTAGCTTTTGAAGATATTTGCGCTTAGCGCGAATATCTCCAAAAGTTGGTAATAGGAGATAGCGATGTTAACGACTGTTTCCAGTCGCTAACATCTTGGCACGCCCACTTTGCATGTCATTAGTGATAAATATCACTGACATGCAAAGTGGGGCCCAAGATGGTCGCTATCTCCTACTAGCTGTCGCTAACTGGTGTTAGCGACAGCTAGGTAATAGGGAGATAATTTTATCTCCGCTTTCTTGGCTTTTAAAGCCAAAAAAACGGAGATAAACCCCCTTGATAATATGCCCCTCATTTTTAAAAAAAATTTATTTCTGCAAACTTTAAATTTAAAACTTAGTTAAGCTCCGCCTAATAAACAATGTACAAACTATTGCATACTTAAACTGGGGAATGACTGCCCTCACTGAAAAAAATGTTCGGAAAGCAAAAAAGCGGTTGTATTACGAAGTTTGTACTATCCACCAACAATATTCTCACGTACACTTCAGATACCTGCCTTTATTTGTAAGGTAAGTACATATTTATTAGTGCTAACTCCACCCATACTTACCTCGCATGCAAATTATAGGGACACCTAAAAACAATAGGGGCCCTTTTCCTTCTGCACTAGGAAATTCAAATGTGGTTAGTTCACACCCAAAATGACCGATAATGCGGGTATCCTTAATTTAGTGATGCACACTGTGGAAAATGTAAACGGCAGCACACATTTTTTTTCACAGGCATTTGAGAGAAAGGGTGCATGATTGGAATTGTTGAAAAAATCTCCTCTACATTCTAACCATTAGTTATTTTCCCTGTGATTTATTAAGCCAAAACAATTCCCTTTCGGTAGCACGCTCCATCTATCAACATATCTCCTCACTGGTTTTGTTGCCTGCATGCCACATTCTTAAAGGCGTACAAACCCTAATGTGTCTTACGTGAAAATGGGCTGTCAGTGTTCTTAGAACGTCTTTTTTCTTTACTCTCGAACATATTTCTTGATTTTCTCTTTCAAGGTCTGTGCTCTGCTAAATGCATATTGTTTTACACAAAACTGTGAAAATGTGACAAAATAAAAGTGTTACCATTAGTTGTAATAGGAAAGGTATTGTGACATAAAAGTCATATTTTTTTTAGATCAAAATATGGCAAATTGGAAATTGTTAGGTTTGATATTATTGATGTAAGCTTTATTACCTGTTTTACCATTTAAATTACTTGGAAGCACATTGGGTCTTTCAGATTGCCAATCCTACTTTTTTTAACATGATTGCAATTGGTGCAATGGTAGCCAGAGGTTAATCCCACTCACTCTGCCCCTAGTTTTGCATGAAATAATTTTTTGTGCATTTACAAAATCATGCATTATTATTAATGTGCAACGTGTGGTTTTACACTCAAAGTTACAAATGCACACTTATTTTATGCGTTTGCATTTGAAACAAATTTGTTATGACTTGTTAAAGGGCCTTTTCCTGGCTTATGCTAAATAAGCCTCAGTTAGGCCTTGACATCAATTTGTTCAAAATGGATGTCTTCCCCTTCATGTTCACAGATTATTATTTCTGTAGCATACAGTCAAATGAAGTCACGTTTCGTTCCATTGATGTTGCTCTTGCTGTTCTCTAAGAAAAATGTCCAACCTGTGCTCAGTAATGTTGAGATCACTCTAAGCCCCTTAGGCTAGCTCACTGAACTCTTTTCATTCACAATAGTTCATTGTTGTTTTGTAACTAGTTTATCCTAATATATCCAGATGACATTAGTATGAGAGGGTTGACTAAATATTTATGTAGAGGTATAGTGCTTAGGTGGTAAGGTAGCATAACATTTAATAGAACCATGCTTCGATTTCCTGAAATTATAACTCTATTGATCAGTCCATGATGATTTTGGAGTTTTAGTTATGTTCTATGGGAAGATTTCCTATATAAATCTTTGATTTTGTGGGTGAGCCAGAACTTTGCTGAGGCTTTTTAGATGCTACTAGGGATCTTGTCAGATTTCTTTTTGATTGTGTTGCTCATTTCGGACCTAGAATGTTTCTGATGTTGTGCTTTACTCTGTTTTGCCCTATTTCCTACATCACTCATTTACAATTTCTGTACCACATCTTTTGAATTTGTTCAATAAATCTGTCTACGGTTTGTAATTCTGCATTAGAACTCTGTCCTTACTTAATTGACTTTTTATTTTGATAATCTATTTCGTGCATTGTCTCAGGGCACATATCCTCATGAAATTGAGGTTAAACACCGTCCAGACCCATCCACCCATGTTCGTGCTTCTGAGGTATCTTTTGGGGTATAATAATTTAGGAGTTCTCCACACTCCCATCCATCACCATACACCCAAGAATTAGGCCCTGACCCCTTGTTGTTTGGTATGGTATCTCCACTGGAGATACCACTCCACATGATTATAGGTTTTAACATGTGCCGCAACCTTCCAGCTGAAATTGTTTTTCTGTGCACCTTAACACCTGTGAGGAGCCACATGAGGTTCATGGACACTGTAATTCTTAGTTTTTTATGTTGTTGTTCATTCTGTGCTAGACAATTTGTGATGGCTGGTACCTGAGGCAAACATACTGTCTGGAATTAGTTAATTAGGCCCAGAGTATCACCCCCTGTTATGAGCCATCTTGTAATGGAGAAATAGTGGTTATTGATTTATCATGCTTAAAGTTGTTTCCAAATACAACACAGATTATTACACATGGTTACTTTATAAATAAAGACAAAGTCCTGTCCTTACAAGAAAAGCCCCTCATTGCTTCGTCAAAATACTAAGAGCTATACAATTCAGTTATGATCAAACTATTCTACTTCTGCAAAGAGGAAAAAAACACCCTGCCGTCTCTAGTCCATTTGCAAGACCGTAAGGAAAAACCAACAAGTGACCATCCCAACATCACCTCCATACATGTGCGCAATGGGGTCCCTCGACATGAAATTTTGCAGCAGATGGGTACAGCAGTCCTTCAATCTTGCTAATACAGACAGCTCATCCTGCCCTTGCCCACAGATCCCAACACCACCAAAGCAAACTTCCACAGGTGTATGACCAGCGTCGCCAACTGGATGCAGAGCATGTGCCTCAAGCTCAACACCGACAAAATGGTGGTACTCAACTTTGGGAGTACCACCTCCTCCTGAAAGGCCACGTAGCGGACAACCAAACTCGCCCCCCTCTACCACACCCACAGAACACTCAAGAAACCTGGGCATCATCATCAACAACAAGCTCGTGAAGAGAAAGCAGGTAAATGCCTTCTCATCTGCATGCTTTTATATCCTCCACATGCTGAAGAAAATATTCAAACGGGTCTCTACCGACACAAGACGCATTGTCACCCAGGCACTCATCACTAGTCTCCTGGTCTACGGCAACACCATCTACGTAGGGATTACCACACAATTTCTAAACAGACTCCAACTCGTACAGAACACAGCAGCAAGACTCTGCATCCCTCCACCTGGCCCACACTCCTCTCATCTAAAGAAACAGGAGTGGCGGCAGCGCTTTCTATCATGTTTCCGCCAAACACTGGAACGACTTCTCTCTGCAACTCTGAGCAACACCCACCCTCCAAGAGTTCAGAAAGAAACTTAAATCCTGGCTGTTCAACAGATAGCCTGCAGCAGCAGCAAAAGGCACCTGGATACTCTCATGGATGATAAGAAGAGCTTTACAAATCCTGTGATTGAAAACAGCATAGGGATCTGCAGGTGCTAGACCATGGACTATGGGAGGGAAGCAAAATGGGGAAAGTAGAATAATGATCAGGGTTAAACTCCACGGCAAGACAAAAGTCATGCCAAGATGACCTTCATTGCCCTATAGTTGGGAAAAAGAAAGCTGATGAAGCAGGAGATTTGATGAAAAATTCGCAGAAGATAATCTGCAGGCAGATCTTCCATGGGTCAACAAATACAAAAAGACCTACAACAATACTGAATGGGGGTGAAGAGGATCCACCAACCGTTGACCTTCTGGAAACCCATGATCGCTTGGCTTCTCATTCTTGTAGCGGGACCAACTTCTGACTGACAATTACATCAATGTCATCACTATCCTGAAAGAATACACCTGAAGGCAAGAATGCCCTCAGTATGCGTGGTGATCCATTTTATCACACCCACTGCCTTATGTACGCTATTCTCTGCTGGGAAGGGCCCTTTCAAGAATGCACAGCTAAACAGGTATGTGCACATTTATTACATTTTTTGTGCATTCTGCTACATATGAGCATGGATTTTTTTAGTACCATGTTTATTACATGTGATCAAACGATATGCATCCTAGCATGTTCACATCACCTACATCATAGAAAGATGGTCGGAGGTAAAGTGTCCTGGAAAGTGAAACCCCAAATGTCCCATATTTAACAATCTTATAATTAGTTTTGCTTTAAATTAAGTTTTTGGAAATGAGACTGGTTCACAAGTGAAGGTTTTACTGTGCCCAATTCCCCCTGCCGATATCACGCAGAACCTAAGAACGTTCCTTCCATATGAAACGTCCCTGTGCATCGGTACAGACACGCTATACTTATGACAACCTCCAGCTAGACCTTTCTGAGCTGCTTGCTCCCTGTCAACCTAGTATCACTACACAGGGGTTGAACAAGGCCATGTACTTTTGTACACTTTTCACAGCTAGCCTAGTTCCGTTGCAGAGCACAGCAGTTATCTTAGGTGTCTTTTATCCACTGTTTCACATAATGATACATTTATTCTATATTGTACTGTTATGTTCTTCCCCTGTCAATAAGCAAAATACATAAACACTTGCAATCTCTGCAATGCTTCCAAAGTATGTCTGAGCATTCAGAAAAGATGGTGAAATTGTGCCTTCAGCGAGAACTGGCTCTATAGTATGAAGAAAATCAGTGCTTGGATTCTATGTTTTCATCTTGCTTGCCAGAAAGCCTATTTTGGACTATCCCAAAAAAGTATTGTGTGCTCTGACCCAACCCATTGCATTCCATTGGTTGCCTTAGTTGCCCCTCTTATTTGCTTGCTTTATAATTGATGGTTTTCTTTGTCCATCTGTTTTTTCCTCTCCTGTAGCATAGTTTGTTACTAGTACTTAATTTATAAAAAGAATACCTGCTGGGGCCCAAACCTTTGTTCAGAAGCCTGCAGCCGGCTCTATTGAAAGTCAGGGTGCCGAATCCAAAGCAGCGTAGTCTTGATATGACCTCATGGATCTTTTACATCGGTCCAATTTTCCATGTTTGGCAGTGGCAATGCCGTACCACAAATCCAAGGTATAATTTACCACATCTTAATCCAGCTCAAATCAAAATTTTGCAGAATCTTGCATAACTTTTTTTTACAAGCAGTATGCCGACATGGAAGGGCTGTCGGAAACCGACATTATAATCCCGATGGCAGAAACACCATCTTTAAGGGATTTTGCTGCCTTTCTGACTGACCGATGGGCTCCTTGAGCCTATAGGAACCTTGTCGGATTCTCCCACAGGTTTAAACTCTGACTGCTGCCATCCTAATACAAAAACAACAGTTGATGGACAGAATGCAGAACATTGTCAAACATTCACTCCAGTACAGAGATCTGGGCCTAAATCCATCAATATTTTGCACTCCACACCACCCCAGTTCAGACATGACCATGTGAAAATCAGCCTTGACCCTGTGCCTCATGTGAACAGTCCAGCCCGAACTGCCAAGCCATGTCTTTCCTGGACCGGAATCAAGCATCCTAGGACCGGTTTCTGGCTATCAGCCGTCTTCAGCCAGGATAGCTTGACTCCAGTGGTGTAGAGAGCATGTGACTCACGTCTGAGCATACCCATCCCACTCGGGGTGACAAATGCAAAAACAACAGTTAATGGACAGAATGCAGAACAATGTCATACATTCATCCCAGTACAGAGATCTGGACCAAAATCCATTGTTTTTTGCACTCCACACCACCCCAGTTCAGACATGACCATATGCAAATCAGCCTTGACCCTATGCCTCATGGGAACGGTCCAGCCCGAACTGCCAAGCCATGTCTTTCCTGGACCGGAATCAAGCATTCTAGGACTGGTTTCTGGCTATCAGCCGTCTCCAGCCAGGATAGCTTGACTCTAGTGGTGTGGAGAGCATGGGACTCACGTCTGAGAATACCCATCCCACTCGGGGTGACAAATGCAAAAACAACAGTTGATGGACAGAATGCAGAACAATGTCATACATTCACCCAGTACAGAGATCCGAGCCTAAATCCATCGTTTTTTTGCACTCCACACCACCCCAGTTCAGACATGACCATATGCAAAGCAGCCTTGACCCTGTGCCTCATGGGAACAGTCCAGCCCGCACTGCCAAGCCATGTGGAGAAGCGTGGCTCAGTGGTTAGAGGTGGCAGACCCGGAAGCTGAGATCGGCCGTGGACCAGGGTTCGATTCCCCGCCTCGGCGGGTCTCGGGCTCAAAAATGCCACGGACTCGATAATTCTCGTTCCGGTGCCTACTCGACTCACGGGGTCACACTCTGCGACTCTGGGCAATAGCTTGCTTAATCTCCACTACGGCCCCTCGCGGCGGGATGCCTGGCTTTCACCTTGTGGACACCCTGCCGGGGTATCTCACAGGGGAATACCAGGACGGGTTCCCTAAGCAAGCGCTTAGATACCGTGTCGGTGATTTGCGCTATATAAATACATGTACATGTACATGTACATGTACATGTCTTTCCTGGACCGGAATCAAGCATCCTAGGACCGGTTCTGGTTATACGCCGTCTTCAGCCAGGACAGCTTGACTCCAGTGGTGTGGAGAGCATGGGACTCACGTCTGAGGATACCCATCCCACTCGGGGTAACAAATGAAAAACAACAGTTGATGAAAGAATGGGGAGACCACTTACCTGCCGCCACCGCCGAGAGTCATATCCTGGGATCCGTCAGTCTGCCGCCACCGCCGAGAGCCATTCCAGGCTGCAAACAGGCGCCAGAACAAACGCCAGAGCTGACGCTCAAGCCGCCACCGCCAAGAGAGTCATACCTGGGCATAGAAACCGCGCCGCCGCTCCGGGAGGGACTACAACTCCCGGCAGGCATTGCGGCGGCGCGCGGAAGTGACGCGAAACGCGCCAGCAGTGCGCTCTGTGGCCAATAAAGGGAGACAGAGACCCGCGTCGCGGGATGCGAGCGGGACGCCCGGGGCTAAGCCCGGGCAAAGGGCGGGCCCTCTACGGCCCTCATCGGCATGAGGAGGCAGGGCAGGGCCAGAAATCCTGCGCAAGGTTCGTGAGGCATCCTACTGTCCAAGTAAGACTGTATTGTTTGTGATACATATTACCCTGTGGTTTGAGTATTAGCTCTTTGTTATAATCATCAGTATGCCTAAAAAGGGATCTGCACCACTAGCCAACACAATGGAAAACTACTTGGTGCAAACAGTGAAAAAAATCAATCTACATAGGAGAGAATCGCTGGGATTGAGTCAGTCACCTGACTTACACTGTTTGTCCCCATCTTCATCCCCCTCACCTGAGGACTTAGTGTCCCTGCAGACTTTCTCTGATGCCTCTTCAAATTGTCCTACCATACAGGAATCCGGCTCCCTAAATGATAATATGTTGTCTGGTCCCGAGGTCCTTATCGTGGAGCATGGAAATAAATCTGACAGTGATGTGGATCAGGAAATTCGTGCTGACCCTACAGATGAAGATATTTCTATCACTGAACAAACTTCTCGATTAGACTCTGTGAAAAATAAAAACCCGCCGAGACGGGGGGGACTAAGATCTGGTGCCAGGAGGAAGAGGGTAAACATCCCAAAAGCAAACCCAAAGGAAGTTGAAGGGGGAAGTGTTAAGATTAATGTCAGCCATGATGAGGACTTTTTTGATAGAATCGCTGACTTAATAGATAGTAAAATCAAATCCATTGTTAAACCATTACTCTCTAAAATTGATAAATTACAATCTGAAGTCAAAAAGCTGGGAGGGCAGTTGAATAGACTAACAGAGGGTGTTGATAATGTTACGATGTTGGTATCAAACCTGGACAAAAATAGTAGAGAAGTTGATGATCAGGAGGGGGAGAATACAGATGACGTATTAAATAATCCACCACCTCAGCCTCCTGATCCAAAAACTATTGCTCCCAATACTAATAGAGGGGATGGTCTGTTAACGGTTGAGATACCCCCTGCACATGCTCAGTTAACTGACCCTCTTCAATTTATAGTTGAAGCTTCCCCTGTCGTTTTAGTATTGGCAAATGTACCACCCTTAGAAGCCGGTGCTGAAGAATCCCCTTCCTCTTTGTCTAACAAAGCCTTGCAGTGGCTTACTACTAATATGAGGTTAGCTCCAGGGGGGGGTCAATTGCTGGCTCAAGAGATTAAAACTGCTAAAAGGGTCTCATGGCTAGGTAATCGCCCCAAAAAATTTAAGGGGGATTGCGTGGCAGTAAGCTTCTTACATTCAGGCGTGTTGCCTAACATCCTTATCAATTTACTCCCACCCCAACGCAGGCAGGGCTCTGTTGTACCATTAACTTTGAAGTTCTTTTATGGTGAGCAGCAGAACGTCACCTACCCTAAAACACCAGCCTTTGGATGGGATACTAATTCTGATTTAAACTATAGATGGGGCTGGGAACAACATCGGAATACTGTAAATCAATCCGCTCCCCTAGTACATCAGAATCCTTTTGCTCAACCCCTCTTATTGTCTAATCGATTTGCACCCTTATCCTTTTTGGATCATAATGACTGACTCTTGTCAGAACATTCTAGTCAGACAGAGAATAGTGTGCCAGTATTCAGTATGCTTACTTGGAATATAGCTGGTATAAAGACCAAAGTAGGTAATGCAACTTGGTTGGCATTTATAATCAGGTATGATATCATTGCTCTGCAGGAAACTTGGGACACAAATTCTAGTTTTTCTCTTGATGGCTACAGTCATTTTTGTATTCCTGCTGTGGCTAGCACAGCAGGAAGAGCGAGGGGAGGACTGTTAAGCCTCTTCAAACTAGACATCAAAGGTAGCCTTAAGAAATGTGACTCAGGATCTGAGCAATGTCTTATTGTTGAATTGTCTCGTGTGGAATCTCCTAATATTTTGTTTATTAATTTTTATAATTCCAATGCTGCTGACTGTACATCATATAGTCTAGGTAGATTGGATTACTTTCTGTCAGTCTATAGTGAAGATGTTAATGCATTTGAAATCATTTTTTTGGGGGATTTTAATATACACCCTTGTTCACTTATGTGTGTTTGCGATGACTCAGAATCCCCTCCAAATTGTGCACTGGTCCATCTTGAACATAACAGACAGGGGGGTTGTTTAGAGAACTTCCTCGCAAGATGGAACCTATACGAATCCAGTTGTGGGAGGGGGGGATTAGGGTCCCTACTTTCAAGGGCTCAGACAATGACTCTATTATTGATTATATCTTTATTTCTGCATGTTTTTTATCCAAGGTTTTAATGTATAGAACTGTGGTCTCCGCTTTTAGTGATCATAACCCAGTTTTCATGGACCTAGTAGTGTCTGATTTTTTAGGGCGAAACCATGGTCCTTGTTATGAAGAAAGAAAGCTTAAAGTTAAGGATCAGGGAAGGAGACTGAAATGGGATAGTATAATCCCAGAACCCTTTGTTCAAGAAGTTCTTTCAGAGGCTGAGGAGGAGGTTGGAGTGTGTTTATCTAGTGACTCTAATGATGGGGAAGTGATCCTTGCATTTAGTAGCATATGTAACAAGATAAACGGCAGGCTTTCTGTGACTAGTAATTCCAAGCCGAAACCTCTTAAAAGATGGTTTGATCACAGTTGCTCAAAAGCACACTCTGCATTGCTCAATGCTTTGAAAACTGTTCCGAAAGATCGTGACCTCATCAGCAATAGTAGAGCACTATACAAAAAGGCCATTGTAGTAAGGAAAAAACAGCTTAAAGATGAAGCCTGGACACAACTTACTGATCCAGCCATACTAAAAAATAGTGGAGAATTCTGGAGGATTGTCAACCAACCCTTACTCACAGGGGAGGATAACTCCCCTCTAGAAACTAATATCCCTGATGAGGGTTGGATTAAACACTTCAGAGACATCTATTCAGTTCATAATAACGCTGATACCAGGGAACAGGAAGTTAATACTATTCCATTAGGGAACCATTTGCACTTTGAAGTCAGTGAAGTATTATCTGCAATAGATTGTACTCTAAAAAAAAGGCACCAGGACCAGATGGTGTCCCCGCTGATGCCTTTAAATGCTTCCCTAACTTCTGGTCAAGATTGCTCTGCAGGGTCTTTAATGCCTTAAACCGTGATAATATTCCCAAGTCATGGAAAACATCAATAATTATTCCTGTTTTTAAAAAAGGAAATAGGCAGGATCCTGCATGTTACAGACCAATTTCACTGATTGATTCTTCAGTTAAGATTCTTGGGAGAGTCATATTAGTTAAATTGAATGAATGGGCCACCGAGAACAATATCTTGAGTAATGTGCAATATGGGTTCAGACCTAAAAGAAGTACCCTGGATCAGTGCCTTAATCTCCACCTCCTGATCGAGAAATATACCAGGGCCAAGGATGGGTCCATGTACCTTGGGTTCACGGACCTCTCCTCTGCGTTTGATATGGTCAATAGATCCAAGCTCTGGTTAAAATTACTCGACATGGGTCTGGATAGATCCATAGTCAATTTATTAGCTGACTTACACTCTGGCCTTACTGCTAAAATTAGAGTATCCTCGAATGGAAGGTGTACAGATGTTTTCGCGTCTGAAAAGGGAGTAAGACAGGGTTGTATTCTGGCACCACTGTTGTTTACGCTTTATGTGAACGCGCTGGAGCCAGCCCTCAGGGGCGTTACAAGCGACATTCCACGTGCAGGAGAGCAGGGGATACCAGTTCTCCTTTACGCGGATGACGCTGTTCTTCTTGCGCGTACTGGGGTGGGGCTTCAACGACTCCTGGATGCCTTTGAATCCTTTATGGGCTCACTTGACCTGAAAATAAATGCAAAAAAATCGCAGGTTATGCTCATGGGCAGGGCCTCTAGGAGACCCTTTCATAAAACTTTTCTTTGTGGGCAGGAAAAGCTCGTACGCGTCCCCTCCTTTCCCTACCTTGGGCTCACCTTTGACGACAAAGGTAGCTGGGGTCCTCATGTTACAAGCAGAGCATCTATGCTGGCCAGGACATCTGCTGACCTCCATGGGTTTTCTAAAAAACTGGGGGGTAGGCCATTTGCAGCTATCAGTAAAATATACAAGGCTAAATGCATTTCAGTTGCATCATATGGTGGCTCATTGTGGGGATATAGGGGAGTGGAACCCATACAGACAATGGAAAATAATTTTTTTAGATCTGTCTTGGGCGTCCCCCAGTCAACCCCGTCCTATACAGTCCATATGGAACTGGGGGAAGGCTACATCTCAGACCTGATTAGAATAGCACCTTTAGTTGCTTGGCTGAGGATGTGGCTGAACACAGAAATTCCTCTTAATCATACCATAATGAGGGACTGTTTGAACCTAGATAATGTACACAGGATTAGGTGGTTGATGTACATTAAGGAAAGTTTTTTGAAGTTGGGGAGGCCTGAACTTTACACTGCTATTGATTCTCTAACATCTAAAGATATTGTTTACACCAAAGTTGGAATGAAGGAGCTCCTAACCCTGGAGAGGGAAGAAATTGAGCTGAAGAAACCCTGTGTCAGGGCCAGTGTACTGCTGGCTATACCCAACGGTCCTGACAGTTACCTTAACGTGGTGACCCATCCCTACCACAGGTTTATTTCAACCCGTTTTGGATTTAATTTGATACATTTTAGCTTGGGTTTTTATCCCGTCTGGAGTACCCCAGAAAAGGCACCACCCTGTTCTTTCGACCATTTTTCTGAGCAAAGTACTATGCACTTTATAATGTTTTGCAGCCACTATCATGAAGCTCGGAAATTGTTTCTTGTACCTATACTCAAGGAAGCAGGATTTATTTTAGTTAGACCTGCTCTTATTTATCTACAAATGCTACAAACTCCCAGGATTATGTTTTACGTGGCTAGTTTCCTGGTGAGAGCTATTAGAAGCAGGAATATCAGACTTAAAAATGTGTCTACTTGCCTTTGTAGTATAGATCAACACTCTAGTTAGTACGTTTGCTGGTGACCTCTTGGGTCAGCATTCTTAGAAAGCACTGTAACAGGGCTAGTAGTTGCCAGTTCTAATCATTTTGCTGGGGACCCCCTTAGCATTTTTACATTTTTTAAGTCTTCATTGCACTTTAGCACTTTTGCACTTTAGCACTTTGCACTTTGTACCAGTTATGCTGATGTTAAAATGTAACATTGCGTATGTTGGTCTTTTTTAACCTGTTATTCTTAAATTGTTTTTAATTGTTTTTAATGTATGTGTTGTTTGAATTTTTGTTTCATATATTTGCCATTGTCTTTGTATGATATTAAGTTATCGCAATAAAGTATTTGACTGACTGACTGACTGAAAGAATGCAGAACAATGTCATACATTCACCCTAGTACAGAGATCTGGGCCTAAATCCATCGTTGTTTTGCACTCCACACCACCCCAGTTCAGACATGACCATATGCAAATCAGCCTTGACCCTGTGCCTCATGGGAACAGTCCAGCCCGAACTGCCAAGCCATGTCTTTCCTGGACCGGCATCAAGCATCCTATGACCGGTTTCTGGCTATCAGCCGTCTTCAGCCAGGATAGCTTGACTCCAGTGGTGTGGAGAGCATGGGACTCATGTCTGAGCATACCCATCCCACTCGGGGTGACAAATGCAAAAACAACAGTTGATGGACAGAATGCAGAACAATGTCATACATTCACCCCAGTACAGAGATCTGGGCCTAAATCCATCGTTTTTTTGCACTCCACACCACCCAAGTTCAGACATGACCATATGCAAATCAGCCTTGACCCTGTGACTCATGGGAACAGTCCAGCCCGAACTGCCAAGCCATGTCTTTCCTGGACCGGAATCAAGCATCCTAGGACCGGTTTCTGGCTATCAGCCATCTTCAGCCAGGATAGCTTGACTCCAGTGGTGTGGAGAGCATGGGACTCTCGTCTGAGCATACCCATACCACTCGGGGTGACAAATGCAAAAACAACAGTTGATGGACAGAATGCAGAACAATGTCATACATTCACCCCAGTACAGAGATCTGGGCCTAAATCCATCGTTTTTTTGCACTCCACACCACCCCAGTTCAGACATGAGCATATGCAAATCAGCCTTGACCCTGTGCCTCATGGGAACAGTCCAGCCCGAACTGCCAAGCCATGTCTTTCCTGGAATGGAATCAAGCATCCTAGGACCGGTTTCTGGCTATCTGCCATCTTCAGCCAAGATAGCTTGACTCCAGTGGTGTGGAGAGCATGGGACTCACGTCTGAGCATACCCACTTCACTCGGGGTGACAAATGCAAAAACAACAGTTGATGGACAGAATGCAGAACAATGTCATACATTCACCCCAGTAGAGAGATCTGGGCCTAAATCCATCTTTTTTTGCACTCCACACCACCCCAGTTCAGACATGACCATATGCAAATCAGCCTTGACCCTGTGCCTCATGGGAACAGTCCAGCCCGAACAGCCAAGCCATGTCTTTCCTGGACCGGAATGAAGCATCCTAGGACCGGTTTCTGGCTATCAGCCGTCTTCTACCAGGATAGCTTGACTCCAGTGGTGTGGAGAGCATTGGACTCACGTCTGAGCATACCCATCCTACTCGGGGTGACAATTGCAAAAACAACAGTTGATGAACAGAATGCAGAACAATGTCATACATTCACCCCAGTACAGAGATCTGGGCCTAAATCGATCGTTTTTTTGCACTCCACACCACCCCAGTTCAGACATGAGCATATGCAAATCAGCGTTGACCCTGTGCCTCATGGGAACAGTCCAGCCTGAACTGCCAAGCCATGTCTTTCCTGGACCGGAATCAAGCATCCTAGGACCGGTTTCTGGCTATCTGCCGTCTTCAGCCAGGATAGCTTGACTCCAGTGGTGTGGAGAGCATGGGACTCACGTCTGAGCATATCCATCCCACTCGGGGTGACAAATGCAAAAACAACAGTAGATGGACAGAATGCAGAACAATGTCATACATTCACCTCAGTACAGAGATCTGGGCCTAAATCCATCGTTTTTTTGCACTCCACACCCCTCCAGGTCAGACATGACCATATGCAAATCAGCCTTGACCCTGTGCCTCATGGGAACAGTCCAGCCCGAACTGCCAAGCCATGTCTTTCCTGGACCGGAATTAAGCATCCTAGAACCGGTTTCTGGCTATCAGCCGTCTTCAGACAGGATAGCTTGACTCCAGTGGTGTGGAGAGCATGGGACTCACGTCAGAGCATACCCATCCCACTCGGAGTGACAAATGCAAAAACAACAGTTGATGGACAGAATGCAGAACAATGTCATACATTCACCCCAGTACAGAGATCTGGGCCTAAATCTATCTTTTTTTGCACTCCACACCACCCCAGTTCAGACATGACCATATGCAAATCAGCCTTGACCCTGTGCCTCATGGGAACAGTGCAGCCCGAACAGCCAAGCCATGTCTTTCCTGGACCGGAATCAAGCATCCTAGGACCGGTTTCTGGCTATCAGCCGTCTTCAGCCAGGATAGCTTGACTCCAGTGGTGTGTAGAGCTTGGGACTCACATCTGAGCATACCCATCCCACTCGGGGTGACAAATGCAAAAACAACAGTTGATGGACAGAATGCAGAACAATGTCATACATTCATCCCAGTACAGAGATCTGGGCCTAAATCCATCGTTTTTTGCACTCCACACCACCCAAGTTCAGACATGACCATATGCAAATCAGCCTTGACCCTGTGCCTCATGGGAACAGTCCAGCCCGAACTGCCAAGCCATGTCTTTCCTGGACCGGCATCAAGCATCCTAGAACCAGTTTCTGGCTATCAGCCGTCTTCAGCCAGGATAGCTTGACTACAGTGGTGTGGAGAGCATGGGACTTACGTCTGAGCATACCCATCCCACTCGGGGTGATAAATGCAAAAACAACAGTTGATGGACAGAATGCAGAACAATGTCATACATTCACCCCAGTACAGAGATCTGGGCCTAAATCCATCTTTTTTTGCACTCCACACCACCCCGGTTCAGACATGACCATATGCAAATCAGCCTTGACCCTGTGCCTCATGGGAACAGTCCAGCCCGAATAGCCAAGCCATGTCTTTCCTGGACCGGAATCAAGCATCCTAGGACCGGTTTCTGGCTATCAGCCGTCTTCAGCCAGGATAGCTTGACTCCAGTGGTGTGTAGAGCTTGGGACTCACATCTGAGCATACCCATCCCACTCGGGGTGACAAATGCAAAAACAACAGTTGATGGACAGAATGCAGAACAAAGTCATACATTCATCCCAGTACAGAGATCTGGGCCTAAATCCATCGTTTTTTGCACTCCACACCACCCAAGTTCAGACATGACCATATGCAAATCAGCCTTGACCCTGTGCCTCATGGGAACAGTCCAGCCCGAACTGCCAAGCCATGTCTTTCCTGGACCGGAATCAAGCATCCTAGGACCGGTTTCTGGCTATCAGCCGTCTTCAGCCAGGATAGCTTGACTCCAGTGGTGTGGAGAGCATGGGACTCATGTCTGAGCATATCTATCCCACTCGGGGTGACAAATGCAAAAACAATAGTAGATTGACAGAATGCAGAACAATGTCATACATTCACCTCAGTACAGAGATCTGGGCCTAAATCCATCGCTTTTTGCACTCCACACCACTCCAGGTCAGACATGACCATATGCAAATAAGCCTTGACCCTGTGCCTCATGGGAACAGTCCAGCCCGAACTGCCAAGCCATGTCTTTCCTGGACCGGAATTAAGCATCCTAGGACCGGTTTCTGGCTATCAGCTGTCTTCAGACAGGATAGCTTGACTCCAGTGTTGTGGAGAGCATGGGACTCACGTCTGAGCATACCCATCCCACTCGGGGTGACAAATGCAAAAACAACAGTTGATGGACAGAATGCAGAACAATGTCATACATTCACCCCAGTACAGAGATCTGGGCCTAAATCTATCTTTTTTTGCACTCCACACCACCCCAGTTCAGACATGACCATATGCAAATCAGCCTTGACCCTGTGCCTCATGGGAACAGTCCAGCCCGAGCAGCCAAGCCATGTCTTTCCTGGATCGGAATCAAGCATCCTAGGGCTGGTTTCTGGCTATCAGCCGTCTTCAGCCAGGATAGCTTGACTCCAGTGGTGTGGAGAGCATGGGACTCACGTCTGAGCATACCCATCCCACTCGGGGTGACAAATGCAAAAACAACAGTTGATGGACAGAATGCAGAACAATGTCATACATTCACCCCAGTACAGAGATCTGGTCCTAAATCCATCATTTTTTTGCACTCGACACCACCCCAGTTCAGACATGACCCTATGCAAATCAGCCTTGACCCTGTGCCTTATGGGAACAGTCCAGCCCGAACTGCCAAGCCATGTCTTTCCTGGACCGGAATCAAGCATCCTAGGACCGGTGTCTGGGTATCAGCCGTCTTCAGCCAGGATAGCTTTACTCCAGTGGTGTGGAGAGCATGGGACTCACATCTGAGCATACCCATCCCACTCGGGGTGATAAATGCAAAAACAACAGTTGATGGACAGAATGCAGAACAATGTCATACAATCACCCCAGTACAGAGATCTGGGCCTAAATCCATATTTTTTTTGCACTCCACACCACCCCAGTTCAGACATGACCATATGCAAATCAGCCTTGACCATGTGCCTCATGGGAACAGTCCAGCCCGAACTGCCAAGCCATGTCTTTCCTGGACCGGAATGAAGCATCCTAGGACCGGTTTCTGGCTATCAGCCGTCTTCAGCCAGGATAGCTTGACTCCAGTGGTGTGGAGAGGAAGGGACTCACGTCTGAGCATACTCATCCCACTCGGGGTGACAAATGCAAAAACAACAGTTGATGGACAGAATGCAGAACAATGTCATACAATCACCCCAGTACAGAGATCTGGGCCTAAATTCTTTTTTTTTGCACTCCACACCACCCCAGTTCAGACATGACCATATGCAAATCAGCCTTGACCCTGTGCCTCATGGGAACAGTCCAGCCCAAACTGTCGAGCCATGTCTTTCCTGGACCCGAATCAAGCATCCTAGGACCGGTTTCTCTCTATCAGCCGTCTTCAGCCACGATAGCTTGACTCCAGTGGTGTGGAGAGCATGGGACTCACGTCTGAGCATACCCATCCCACTCGGGGTGAAAAATGCAAAAACAACAGTTGATGGACAGAATGCAGAACAATGTCATACATTCACCCCAGTACAGAGATCTGGGCCTAAATCCATCGTTTTTTTGCACTCCACACCACCCCAGTTCAGACATCACCATATGCAAATCAGCCTTGACCCTGTGCCTCATGGGAACAGTCCAGCCCGAACTTCCAAGCCATGTCTTTCCTGGACCGGAATCAAGCATCCTAGGACCGGTTTCTGGCTATCAGCTGTCTTCAGCCAGGATAGCTTGACTCCAGTGGTGTGGAGAGCATGGGACTCACGTCTGAGCATACCCATCCCACTCGGGGTGACAAATGCAAAAACAACAGTTGATGGACAGAATGCAGAACAATGTCATACATTCACCCGAGTACAGAGATCTGGGCCTAAATCCATAGTTTTTTTGCACTCCACACCACCCCAGTTCAGACATGACCGTATGCAAACCAGCCTCGGCCCTGTGCCTCATGGGAACAGTCCAGCCCGAATTACCAAGCCATGTCTTTCCTGGACCGGAATCAGACATCCTAGGACCGGTTTCTGGCTATCAGCCGACTTCAGCCAGGATAGCTTGACTCCAGTGGTGTGCAGAGCATGGGACTCACGTCTGAGCATACCCATCCCACTCGGGGTGACAAATGCAAAAACAACAGTTGATGGACAGAATGCAGAAAAATGTCATACATTCACCCCAGTACAGAGATCTGGGCCTAAATCCATAGTTTTTTGCACTCCACACCACCCCAGTTCGGACATGACCATATGCAAATCAGCCTTGACCCTGTGCCTCATGGGAACAGTCCAGCCTGAACTTACAAGCCATGTCTTTCCTGGACCGGAATCAAGCATCCTAGGACCGGTTTCTGGCTATTAGCCGTCTTCAGCCAGGATAGCTTGACTCCAGTGGTGTGGAGAGCATGGGACTCACGTCTGAGCATACCCATCCCACTCGGGGTGACAAATGCAAAAACAACAGTTGATGGACAGAATGCAGAACAATGTCATACATTCACCCCAGTACAGAGATCTGGGCCTAAATCCATTGTTTTTTTGCACTCCACACCACCCCAGTTCAGACATGACCATAAGCATATCAGCCTTGACCCTGTGCCTCATGGGAACAGTCCAGCCCGAACTTCCAAGCCATGTCTTTCCTGGACCGGAATCAAGCATCCTAGGACCGGTTTCTGGCTATCAGCCGTCTTCAGCCAGGATAGCTTGACTCCAGTGGTGTGGAGAGCATGGGACTCACGTCTGAGCATACACATCCCACTCGGGGTGACAAATGCAAAAACAACAGTTGATGGACAGAATGCAGAACAATGTCATACATTCACCCCAGTACAGAGATCTGGGCCTAAATCTGTGATGTATTCCTATAGGTTCTGAATCGATCCCCCTATTCCTGACCCTATTCTGGTTAAACAAACCAACAAGTTAACTAGCAGTCAGCCCATGAGGCAGAAAACCCCCATGATGCAGATACCGTTATCTGACGCAGTCACACTACGGCACAGGAACGTGTTATCTGATTAGGTCATAACGCTTGCGATCTAATTAGACAAGCGATATTCCTCCAGCCCCTGATAAGGCATACGGAGTTCTCATAACAAATCAAACCTATGACAACCTGGGCAAAACCCTGCGGCCATTGTTTTGATTTCACCGAGAACTTCAGCAAAAGAATGTGCTAACGAGCAAGTCGTATGACATCCTTATTGACGTATCTATGTCCATCCTTACGTCAATCTCGGCACCTTAAAGGTATAAATATTACCGATATTGCCCTATGCAAACACACGCGGTGGTGACGAGACGGAGCAGCCATACTTGCCGAAGCCCAGAGCAGAGCAGACCCCGCTGGCACAGCCCCGCCTTCCTGACGCGCTGAGAACGAGACGCGCTGCTTTCTCCTGCCGAGAGATCCAGCACCGGCGCTTCCGGGTAGCCCTCGCAGGCAGCCTGGAATATCGAGACCAGAGAGAGAGATACCATCCCTCATTCATCCTTAATTCCAGGTACAGAACTGAACAACCCCTCGCAGAGAATTCTTTAGTTATTCACTTGGCAAAAACAAACTTAACTTAAACTGTAACTTTCTATTCCCGCCCACGTATTAGGCTTAGGTCAGGTACACGGGGTAGGCGTATTTAGAAACACCAGTTGAGTACGTTTAGTCAAATGTATGTGTGTATATAATATATTTTATTCATTTTAAAACATCTTATGGCTTAGAAACCATATCAATGTTTTTACAGTATTATTTTATACTTCTGCTTTTAATGTATGCACTTTACTTAACTATAAGTATTGCAATAATATCGATCCATTTCTCTTGTATGAGAAAAGAGACTGATCAATAAATAACACCTTTTTATTGAACACGCCCGTCTCTTCCTTTTCTCTACATTCTGATGAGACTAAGAATGCACGTACTGACTGAGTAAAATAAATTGCCTTTTGTTCACACGACTCTCGAGATACACTCTTGATTAGGGGAGAGCAAAGTTGTCATGTTCTATGGTTGTCAGAAACTAAATCCCTTCTTGTCTAATCAGGGAAGTTAATTCCTTCCTGAACATTCAAGAAAGTTTCTAGTGAACTCTGAGCTAGCTGGCAAACCCAAAACTTTAAGTCTAATATCGTCAGTAGTAGACCTAGTTAACGTCTGGTCTAGGCCTTTACTATTGAAGGTATTATTCCAATGCGCAGAGCCTATTGGGATAATAGGAACTACACTACATGGCGCCCAACGCGTTTGGAAAGGGCGATAAAACTAACGTAAGACATTTAAAGTAACTCAGTCGTGCTTTCTCACTCAGACCCCTTTCTCCCATAATACTCCAAAGACGTCTGGAGTGGGTAAAAGGTCATATCCGCCAGACCTCGCAGGAGGGAACTCCTATGTATGGTTCTTGGTATAGTCAACGTTGAAGGATACACTGTTCCAAAATATTGTGCATCTAATCTTTGTTTCCATAAGAAACCTGATCTGCAAACAAACAAAATAACCATCCTGTCGGTAAAATGGTAGACAGTGATGAAGAAAGAGAGGCAGTTAGATTAGCAACTGAACTCGCAGCAGCTGATGCTACCATACAGGAAGCAGACCCGGATATAATACTCATCCCGGTCATTAAAAGGAAATCTATAACCATAAAACTTATAGAAAATGGACTGACACCTAGAGGTGGTACAGTCATATTCGTAATTGAGGCACACGAATATCGGCAGACAGAGGTATACTATTCATGGATACATTTTCCAGCAGCAAATCCTGTAACAAAGTACTTCCACTATTACAAAATAGAGGAACCTCCTGAAAATTACACTCCTTTCGAGGAGGTGGAAGTACCACTCAAATTTCAAGAGCATTTGCTCTTATTTGATGGCGCCCTAAAACATAATAATCACATCACCAGGCTCGGTCCTTTAGGTAGACCAGGAGCAACGTGGCCGGTCCTAGCCGGATACACACCACATCCAGACATCGACGGGATGTCTGCAGCTAACCTATTAACACAGCTAAAACAATTAATAAAAATACATAGACAATTAGTCCAGTATGTGATGCGGACTTCAACAATTCAGCCAGCGATTAAACTCCCACAGCTGACCCCTCACCAGGGGAACACAAATAAAATTACACCACAGAACATCCAGTCCTGCCTAGGTAAAGTACCGGCTAAACGGGAACAAATACCATTCTGGCTAGCGCAGAAAATCACCCAAATAGAGGCGGTGTTTCCAGACACCACCCCGCTAGAAAAGCACAGGATTCTGACTATCTGTCTTCCAATGGGAATCGCACCACACATTGAGGACTGTGACACTTGGGGTACAGTCTTTGCTTCCATCTACACAAAAGCGCACGGTGTTCCATCCATTTCGGTAATACCAGATGTGCTAAAACAAATTCAAGACGAATACGGTCCAGAACCCGCTTTAACTCTTGGTATGAAATTACTAAAAGACTTCAAGCAGGTCTCGGCTATATTATTAGCCAACATAAAGGGAGAAGCAGCAAATGTGGCGATCCGCCAGAGGTTAAAGGAAACAGATATAGCAGACCAACCAGCTGAAATTGCCAGAATCATAGAAAAATCCTATGAGGAACTAGGTAGAGATAGTTTAGGTGGAATACCAGTAAAACCACAACTAATTGAAAGTCCTGAAAAAATATTTTTTAATAATAATTCAACATCACAGAAAAAGAGCTGGGATGGAAACAAACAATCCAATCCCAAAGAAAAGAAATTCCAGTCCAGAGGAAGGTCTCCTAGGCGAAGAGAGAAATCTCCGAACCAAAGACACAGGTCACCCCAGAGTGACCCCTCTGGGAAACGATATAACTTTAGAAATAGGGATAATATAAAAAAGCCTGATAGATATCAAGACATTGATACACGTCCCTCTCAATCTTTTCAGACTTCCTCGCAGAAATCGGAAAGAAGAGGACGATCAGAACAAAGAGAAGAGCACGCCAAGTCCAAAGACAAGGAACCTGCTCAGCTAAAAAAGAAATTACAATTTCCAAAGAAGAAGGTAGCCAGCATTAAAATAGTTAACAATGCCGAGAATTCTGAGGACACAACTGAAAAACGGGGAATGGGCTCAGACAATGCTAGACAGCGCAGCAGAAGTGAGCATAGCTCGCAAAGTCCTTATGAATCATCTGGAGACAGTGGACACGAATGAATATCTTCAAGTGGAAACTGCAGACACCAGAGTTAGCAAACCTCACAAAATATACAAAATAACATTACGTATAGAGGGAGATAAGACTAGGAAAATAAGGGGACTATTTTGGGATAATCTCTCCAAGGGCTATGATATCCTTCTAGCTGAAAAAGACTGGCCACCAGAGTCTGTCAGGGATTGCCCTCATGGCGAAGAAGTAATTATGCCTGCCTTCTCAAATCATATCCCAATTCATAAAAAATACACACTTGCTAGAAAGTGGGCAGTGGCTCTAGCTCCTGCTTTATATAAAAATCACGTGGGATGGGATGAGGACTCTCCTCCTCACAAAATCCAGTTAAAATCACAACCTACTGCACAAAGGCAGTACCCAATTAAGCAAGAAGCTAAAAAACAGGTAAAAGAAATACTAGATCAGCTAGAATACCAGGGGGTGATTGAAACTTGCACCTCACAAATGAACAACCCTTTGTTTCCGGTCTCCAAACCAGACAATTCATATCGTCTAGTTTTGGATTACCGACACCTTAACACATGTTGCAAAACTTTTGCAGTGCAAAATTCGCATAGTGCTGCACTAATGAATAACATAGTGCGCAAAAAATACAAAACAACATTAGACATCTCTAATGGATTCTTTTGTCAAAACATAGCACCAGAGAGCAGATTTTGTCTGCGTTCTCAATAAATGGCACTCAAAAACAATTCTGTCGGCTAGCCCAGGGGTACAAGAACAGCCCGGGAGTATTCTCAGCGAGAGTAACAGAATTACTACAAATATATGATGATGAAGCATTATCTTATGTCGACGACATTTACTTAACAGATGATGACTTGGAGACTCACTTGAAGAGAGTGAACACCATAATACTTGGGTTCGCAGCAGAGGGTTACAAATTCAACTTTAAAAAATCCAGAATTGCCCATCTGACAGTCCTGTTCTTAGGATATGAATTATCAAGTGAAGGCAAAAGCCTGGCCGACAATTTCCTAGAGAAATGTGCCGTAATCCAAGCACCTAGAACACTAAAAAACCTACAGTCGATTTTAGGCTTCCTAAATTTCGGAAGAACATACATTGCAAATTACGCAGAAAGGGTCAAACCCCTTTATGATCTGATAAAACCAGATTTTAAAAGATCCAATTGGACTCAAACACACACAGAAATTTTGAGATCCTTAAGAACAGACATGCTAATTAAAACAAAATTAGAAACACGTGATAACACACGCAATCTTGTGATTCGAGTCATCCCAGGGAGATGCGGATTCACATACCTGACCTCTAATGAGGGAGAAAAGGTACCAATTGCATTCAAATCACACTTGTACACTAAGGCTGAAATGAAATTTAGCCCTACGGAAAATTTTTTAACTGCAACACAGACAGCTATAGCAAAAGAACGAGCCCTGGCACAAGGTAAACGAATAATAATCGTGACACCGATACCAGCCCTAGAGGCGGTAACAAAGGCAAGCATTCCAAATGCTAAAGCGCTCCATCCGAGATGGATACAATGGGCTAATTCTCTTGCTGCAACGGACGTGGCATACGAATTTGATCCTAACTTAAAAACACAAGACTTTCTCCAATATGAATTTGAATGTCCTCCGCCGACCGAAATTCTGCCTCTAGATCATTACGGCTGTATAATATATACAGACGGATCAGCACAACCCGCAGTCGGGGGTAAACAAGCTTATAGTGCTGCGTGCGCGATTGTTAAAGGTCGCTGGCACGAAGGGAAATTTAAACCAACCCTCACTAAAACGCAATCTCTAGGAGATTGCACAGCTCAGCGAGCTGAACTACTGGCATTTAAGATGGCGCTTGAAAATACCGATCGAGAATTTCCCACGCTGATAGTGTGCGATTCGTATTATTGCGTTCAGTCTTATAATGAATACTTGCAGATCTGGCTTCAAAATGGTTTTAAGGATGCAAAAGGAGGCACAATCAAGCATAAAATGCTCTGGGAACAAGTAGTTCTTTTGCAAAAAGAACTACCAAAGACTCACGTGATACACACACTGAGTCATCAACATGATGGCGTTCACGTTGCAGGGAATTCATTGGCTGATGAGGCCGCGAAGGCAGCTGTGCAAACGGCTTCCGTAGCTGCCATCACCCGGTCAAAAACAAAAATAGACAGCGAAATATTACAAGCTGTCAGCGCTTTAGAAAAGGATTCGATAGAAACACTCCCGAAAGGCTTTCCAGTAAAATACTCATACATAACTGATGCAAACAATGTTCCTTTTGCTCGAATCCCTGGAGTGGGGGATAGGGCAATTCCAAACATGGAACATAGGTTAGGACTAATAATAGCGGCACACGAAGGGCTTGCTTCCATCCATGCTGGCGTCTCAGCCACAGTATCATTATTAAAACAGAGATACTGGTGGCCACGAATGAGAAGACAAACAAGGAACTATGTTCTAGAATGTGAAATATGTCAAAAAATGAAAGTATCAACGGTGAGACGTCCAGCTCAGACGCCCCTTCTAATCTCGGATAAACCATTAGCATGTGTTTATCTAGATCACTGCGGTCCCTTACAAAGGGACGGTAACTATAAATATATCTTGGTCGCAGTGGATTCATGCACGAGATTCATATGGATGTGGCCCCAGCGAACGGCTGACGCCAGAACTGTTATAAAAGATTTGCGAGTCTTTATCGGCACATACGCAATTGGCATGCTGCATTCGGACCACGGTCCTGCTTTTAGCTCTAGAGCTTATAAGGAGGCCATGGTCAGCATGGGCGTGGCATTGCGGTACTCTTGTCCATTTCACCCTGAGGGGAACGGAATTGTTGAAAGAAAAAACCGTGACATAAAGCAATCTATAACGGCAAAGGTATTAGGTTCGGGACCTGGGTGGGTCAAACATCTAATAAGTGTCCAACGTAGTCTAAATAACTTGCCAAGAAATTCTCTGAAGGGATTCAGTGCGTACGAATTATTATTTGGAACTAGGATGTTGATCTCTGACATTGATAGTCAGACTTCAGTGGTGAAAGAAAAAAGCTTTGATATCAAAGACCGTTTGGCTATTTTGCAGGACTTAAACAAAACAAGAAAAGACCTGAGCAACATAAAGTTGAAACAACAGCCAACAACCACTGAAGAACCACCACCTGTCCCAGCAAGACCTGTCTGGATTCCAAAAGTCGGGGATCTAGTCAGGGAAAAGATCGCAGTAAAGAAGGAATTTGGGCCTTCTTACAGGAAAGCAGTTCCTGTCTTGTCTATCAACGGGACAAGATCTGTTGTACTACCGCCACTTGCTGGTAAAAAGGAGAACCGAGTTGTATCCATCGACCTGGTAAAACCACAATCATGTGGCCGATAACAAACAGTAGGCCAAGTGGACTCCCAATAAGTAGCCGAACACCAAGGTTTGCTACCAGTACAGAGGTCCTAACGAAGAGGCTCATCACATTCGAAACGCCTACAGAAGAACAACAAGGACTATGCAACAATGCAATAGAACTCAGACCTCTGAAAACCCAAATAAAAACTTTTGGCAGAGACACACCAATCTACAATGAAGTACCAAGCGAAAATGCAGGAAACAGTAATCCTGAAGCAATTGGAACTGCATCCGGCTACTTCATAAACTTCGATGATTCCTCTGAAGGCTTCAGTGAATCAAAGACACAGACATCATCAAAAACCTTTAAAGATAAAGCTAAAGAACTTTTGAAACAACTGAAAGAAACATATCCGATTTCTCCATGGATCGAATTTTGGGTGGGTTTTGGTGCATTTATCCTCATACTTTGGCTCATCATGGTACTTACTTTGGGACGCTTCATTGAGGGAAAATATGCTAAAATGGACACAGCAAGTCAGAAAATCAACTTGATCCTCAAACCACACACATCGTCACACGTCGAGAAAAGAGAACTTTCTTCAGTCAACTTCACAGCCAATCCGATACCGGGTGGGGTAGCCTGGGACAACACTGACTATGAAATTTATGGTCCGGTCGAAATCCTGAAATATCCACACCAAATTAAGATCTCATTGAGTGACTTTGCAAAACCAAGCTCATTTGCTGATGATTGGGACTTCGAAAGCATTAATAATATGATGTCTGACTTCGTAATGTCTGCTAAATTTACCAAACATGATTATTTGCAGGGTTCTACAAATTATGATAGTATGTACTGTTATAACCACTATGGTAACCATTTTCTACATAGATCTGCACAACCTAGAAATGTTTTAAATTATAATCAATGGGAACATTGTGCAACCCCTCCAAAAGGAAGCTCAAGAACCTTCTATGACAAATATTCATACTTTTCAGGTTTTAACATAAGTAATGCTGAAGCATTTTATTTCAAATTGTCAAACAAGACAGGAACTAAGACCATGATAACAAACACAAAATTGATATATTCGGACTCATTTTTTGAACAAAGGAATACTTTTGGTTTTGATTATTGGGACAAAAATGTGGAATTGAAAAGTGTTTGGGGTACAAAAGAATGGCAAGTACAGGGTATAGAATCTTTGTTTAGAGCCTGCATGATCCCAGAACAAATGATATTTTTAAACGACACTGTTCAACAAACTACCTGTCTTGGCCTAGCCAAAATCAAAGACTTAAATAAACCGTCTATTCCAAAACCAACAATGTACAGCAATAGCACTATAGATGAAGAGATAGACGTAAATTATGTATTAAACCAAAACAGAACACATCCAGATTGGAAACAGTGGTTGATCTGGCCCACAGATACTAATAACTGTCAAGACAGATTCCTGAACAGAACACAGGGGTTCAAAATGACCAGGCCAGACCCTAGATATCCCCAAAGACATCACCCAGGGATAATAACCACCTACAGTGTGGGCAAATTATGCCTTCAGTGGCTACAAACTTCCACACTGACAGAGATTAAGCAACACCTAACTTTACTTACTGATGGTGCTGACTTGCGTGATTTCATTTTGGGACCACGCAAACAGCGTCAGAAACGTTTCATAGCAGCCTCTGTATATGCAGCATACAATGAGGCCTGGAAGGTTACTCAAATTGAAACAGCAGAGAGAATACGGGAAATTGACCGTATTAATTTGGAAAAATCACTTTCTGTAGTGGACAATGGGTTAATGACTCTGTCCTCCAGAATTTTTTCTTTGGACAGCATTGTGTCTTCAGCAATCGACATATTATCGCAAGACTTACTGTTATTACAACACGGTCAGTCTCAATTGCGTTCTATTGTACAGCTTGGCTGGACGTTACAAAATCTGCGTTCAGGATATGTGCCTTGGCGTTTAATCAACACAACGTCACTATTCCAAATCTTTAACCTTACTGATAGACAAATCAGTATGGCACAAAAGGGTGCTGATTATACAATCTTGAGCATTGAAAAACTCGAAAGATTACCAGTGACAATGTCAGAACGACCTGTCAGTGAATGGATAATACATGGGATAATAAATATTCCAATCTCAACCTTCAGGTTTCAATACTGCCAAAAATATATACAGGCTGGCATGTACGAGAAATTGGGAAAGGGGTACATTAAAACAACATGGAACCTGCCCTATTCACATGCATGTGTCAGTAATAAAGGACAGAAAGTGTTTCTTAGCGGCAATAATTGTGCGATGTCACTAAGCGGCACGCTTCTGTGTAACGGAATTAGTTTGCATGGAGCCTGTGAAGGGAATTCATACAACCTTTCATGTTACCAGCAAGGCGCACCTGCAACAGAGATAGAACCATTCTTTCAAAGACTCTATAATGGGAGTTACATTCTAATTGTAGATCGCAGATGTTGTAGTCTTATGCCCGGGACTCCTTATCTCGTAACTACGACTGCGAAGGTCAAGTGCTGTGGACGCTTATTGTTCCCCAGCTCCTTTCCAGACAGGGAGGCAAGGGCATGGCCCAACTTGAAAATTACTTCTATTCGAATAGATACTTTAAGCAGAATGAAAACAGTGCTTCTTCAGACGCCTACAAGGCTCACGTCATCAAAAGAAACGTATGATCTACAAGTCGCAAGGACGACTGCAGAGATACATTCATTGTTATCGACTAATTCCCCCTTACATTTCGCAGAAATCCTGAATGAAATCTTAAATATTTCTGATACCAATGGGGTCTCAAAGGTATTTAAGACAGTATTTTCGATGGCATTAACACCATTCAAAGCCATACTGGGTATTTTTCCAGATTTCGTCCATTCGATTTTTGGAGGACTTCCCCTGATCTTGGGACTAATTGCAGGAATACTATTCTTGGTCCTTATTTTTCGTTATGGCAACCCATGTCACAGACCAAACTCTTGCGACAAGGGAAGAAACAATCCTAGCCATTGGATACCGGGACCGGATATCAAAAATCCTGGGACTCTCCCGGCTTAGAGACCTGAACATGACTTGGTTTCTATCATTTCGACCAATGTGGCAAAGATGTGTTTTACCTGTATTAAGGTGTCTGCTATGCGGAGAAGAATGCGTGTTAGACACCTGTCTAACGCTACAATCGGATGCGCCAATGGATGCAGAAACATTGTTGAGCCCGATCAAGGTTCACGCTTTGTGCTGCCCTCAACGGCTACCAATCCTGATGACGGCATTCGTGGAAGCTTCACCACTACGATTAAAGGGTAGTGAAGTTCAAGATGAAAGCAGCATCGAACAGGTACGACCTTCTGTCAGCAATGCGAATCAGAATGTCGATGGAGAAAATCATGCGCACGAATGCATGGTTACACCTTTTTCCGAGTTAGTGGAACTTTCCCAGGAAGCTGTTGACAGCTTTTTCGAAAGCCTAAATGATATGATGTTCTCACCAGAGCAGAAATAGAGACTTTTGAGCAAGCTCGCACACGGCGTTCCCTGAATTCGGCCTTCAACTTTGAAAATAAAGTCACATGAACAATTTTACCTCCAGTTCACGGACAGCAATTTTTCAGCAGCCCCAAAATATTTTTGCATATTTTTCGGGACACTATCTTCTGCTTAAAGTAAGAACTATTCTTAGAGAACTAAGGTTTCTAAATTTTAGATAGCTTATAGACATTAGCTGCCCGCTGGTATGTTCATAAATATTTTATTGTGTGATGGAATGGTCTCGAACTTTTTTCTGTATTAAGAGCCATTTCATGTGTAAATTCTCATATACCAAATAGCAATAATGTATACAAATGCGTGATTACTTTGGCATTATTCTACAGCTTGAGAGCATACAATACATATGATTGCAATTCTTCCGTATATTTGAAAAATTTCAAAATGCATTTATGTATTTTGGGGTGGTAAGGTATACACTATACTCTATAGTATGTTTTTACTATGCATAGATTAGTAAATATGTCCATAGTTAGCGTGGAGTGGGTGTGATGTATTCCTATAGGGTCTGAATCGACCCCCCTATTCCTGACCCTATTCTGGTTAAACAAACCAACAAGTTAACTAGCAGTCAGCCCATGAGGCAGAAAACCCCCATGATGCAGATACCGTTATCTGACGCAGTCACACTACGGCACAGGAACGTGTTATCTGATTAGGTCATAACGCTTGCGATCTAATTAGACAAGCGATATTCCTCCAGCCCCTGATAAGGCATACGGAGTTCTCATAACAAATCAAACCTATGACAACCTGGGCAAAACCCTGCGGCCATTGTTTTGATTTCACCGAGAACTTCAGCAAAAGAATGTGCTAACGAGCAAGTCGTATGACATCCTTATTGACGTATCTATGTCCATCCTTACGTCAATCTCGGCACCTTAAAGGTATAAATATTACCGATATTGCCCTATGCAAACACACGCGGTGGTGACGAGACGGAGCAGCCATACTTGCCGAAGCCCAGAGCAGAGCAGACCCCGCTGGCACAGCCCCGCCTTCCTGACGCGCTGAGAACGAGACGCGCTGCTTTCTCCTGCCGAGAGATCCAGCACCGGCGCTTCCGGGTAGCCCTCGCAGGCAGCCTGGAATATCGAGACCAGAGAGAGAGATACCATCCCTCATTCATCCTTAATTCCAGGTACAGAACTGAACAACCCCTCGCAGAGAATTCTTTAGTTATTCACTTGGCAAAAACAAACTTAACTTAAACTGTAACTTTCTATTCCCGCCCACGTATTAGGCTTAGGTCAGGTACACGGGGTAGGCGTATTTAGAAACACCAGTTGAGTACGTTTAGTCAAATGTATATGTGTATATAATATATTTTATTCATTTTAAAACATCTTATGGCTTAGAAACCATATCAATGTTTTTACAGTATTATTTTATACTTCTGCTTTTAATGTATGCACTTTACTTAACTATAAGTATTGCAATAATATCGATCCATTTCTCTTGTATGAGAAAAGAGACTGATCAATAAATAACACCTTTTTATTGAACACGCCCGTCTCTTCCTTTTCTCTACATTCTGATGAGACTAAGAATGCACGTACTGACTGAGTAAAATAAATTGCCTTTTGTTCACACGACTCTCGAGATACACTCTTGATTAGGGGAGAGCAAAGTTGTCATGTTCTATGGTTGTCAGAAACTAAATCCCTTCTTGTCTAATCAGGGAAGTTAATTCCTTCCTGAACATTCGAGAAAGTTTCTAGTGAACTCTGAGCTAGCTGGCAAACCCAAAACTTTAAGTCTAATATCGTCAGTAGTAGACCTAGTTAACGTCTGGTCTAGGCCTTTACTATTGAAGGTATTATTCCAATGCGCAGAGCCTATTGCGATAATAGGAACTACACTACAAATCGATCGTTTTTTTGCACTCCACACCACCCCAGTTCAGACATGACCATATGCAAATCAGCCTCGGCCCTGTGCCTCATGGGAACAGTCCAGCCCGAACTACCAAGCCATGTCTTTCCTGGACCGGAATCAGGCATCCTAGGACTGGTTTCTGGCTATCAGCTGTCTTCAGCCTGGATAGCTTGACTCCAGTGGTGTGGAGAGCATGGGACTCACGTCTGAGCATACCCATCCCACTTGGGGTGACAAATACAAAAACAACAGTTGATGGACAGAATGCAGAACAATGGCATACATTCACCCCAGTACAGAGATCTGGGTCTAAATCCATCGTTTTTTTGCACTCCATACCACCCCAGTTCAGACATGACCATATGCAAATCAGCCTTGACCCTGTGCCTCATGGGAACAGTCCAGCCCAAACTGCCAAGCCATGTCTTTCCTGGACCGGAATCAAGCATCCTAGGACCGGTTTTTGGCTATCAGCCGTCTTCAGCCAGGATAGCTTGACTCCAGTGGTGTGGAGAGCATGGGACTCACGTCTGAGCATACCCATCCCACTCGGGTGACAAATGCAAAAACAACAGGACTGTTCACATGAGGCAACAGGTCAAGGCTGATTTGCATATGCTCATGTCTGAATTGGGTTGGTGTGGTGAGCTAAAAAACGATGGGTTTAGGCCCAGATCTCTGTACTGGGGTGAATGTATGAAATGTTCTGCATTCTGTCCATCAAGAGTTGTTTTTGCATTTGTCACCCCGAGTGGGAAGGGTATGCTCAGACGTGAGTCGCGTGCTCTCCACACCACTGGAGTCAAGCTATCCTGGCTGAAAACGGCTGATAGCCAGAAACCGGTCCTAGGATGCTTGATTCCGGTCCAAGGAAGACATGACTTGGCAGTTCGGGCTGGACTTTTCCCATGAGGCACAGGGTCAAGGCTGATTTGCATATGGTCATGTCTGAATTGGGGTGGTGTGGTGTGGTTAGCAAAAAAAACGATGGATTTAGGCCCAGATCTCTGTACTGGAGTGAATGTATGACATTGTTCTGCATTCTGTCCATCAAGTGTTGTTTTTGCATTTGTCACCCCGAGTGGGACGGGTATGCTCAGACGTGAGTCCCGTGCTCTCCACACCACTGGAGTCAAGCTATCCTGGCTGAAGACGGCTGATAGCCAGAAACCGGTCCTAGGATGCTTGATTCCGGTCTAAGGAAGACATGACTTGGCAGTTCGGTCTGGACTGTTCCCATGAGGCACAGGGTCAAGGCTGATTTGCACATGGTCAAGTCTGAATTGGAGTGGTGTGGTGAGCAGAAAAACGATGTATTTAGGCCCAGATCTCTGTACTGGGGTGAATGTATGACATTGTTCTGCATTCTGTCCATCAAGTGTTGTTTTTGCATTTGTCACCCTGAGTGGGACGGGTATGCTCAGACGTGAGTCCCGGGCTCTCCACACCACTGGAGTCAAGCTATCCTGGCTGAAGATGGCTGATAGCCAGAAACCGGTCCTAGGATGCTTGATTCTGGTCCAAGGAAGACATGACTTGGCAGTTCGGGCTGGACTGTTTCCATGAGGCACAGGGTCAAGGCTGATTTGCATATGGTCATGTCTGAATTGGGGTGGTGTGGTGAGCAAAAAAACGATGGATTTAGGCCCAGATCTCTGTACTGGGGTGAATGTATGACATTGTTCTGCATTCTGTCCATCAAGTGTTGTTTTTGCAGTCATCCTAATACAGCAGTCGGACTCTAAACCTACCATGTCGGGCAGAAAGCTTTTCGCCGACATCGTAATCGGGCCCTATGTCTCAACTGATATGTTCACCTCACTATAATGTCACGTAAACTTTATGTCCTTTTCAGTGAATGCTTTTTCTTAACTTAAAGTAAAACATTATGAGCAGACCTAAATATAACATCACTTTAACCTTTGTTTTTTCAGTGAATTTCTCAGTGTTTTTTTAAAAGTAAAGTAACATTACAAAGAGATGTTTTAAATAAGACAGCACTACTGGCTTATTCAAAGGGTTAGAGCACCAAAATCTAAAAGGCTGGCCTAAAGGCTTTAGCAAAAGGTCAGCACATCAACCTATATACAGCAGAACTATTGGCTTTGTCAAGAAATAACCACAATAATGTATCAGTAAGTACAATCCAGTGTCTTTCCATGTGCATATATAGTAATGATTCATAATTATTACTGTCCCAAAAATATGTTAAATACAGCATTTTTATTCAAAATAACTATACGTATGTTTTGAGTCTTTTTTAACACTCTTCAGGCCATAAATTGTAGCCTTTGGACTAAATACAAGGGGTCCCTGCGCTTCAGCTGCAGAGCATATACTTCCAGCTCAGAGTGCTTTAAAAATATATGGCAAGTTCACCTGAGGTCATATACTCAATGCCTCAGGAGGCTCACTGGAACTTTAAAAAAAAAGTCCTAGGGGGCTGCTGCACTCGCTACATTTCCCCACTACACGTAAAAAAACTTTGTGGAGCCTTTCCCCTTCTAGGGACACCATGAGGATGTACAAATGTATGTAAATAGTCATCGAAGGACATTATGGGGCAATACCTGCCAGGAGCAGGGAATATGAAATGAGCAACTATTTATTTTATATTCATACCCCTGTTTCTGCCCCGGTACTGCTCGGGGCATCCAGAAATTAATCCAGTTAAAAATAAAAATGGTAGCTGAGTGAGCCCACTCCTGCGCTGCCCGTGCCTTTTTTTAGTTTATTTTTTATTTTAGTGGTTGACCCGGTCCCACCTGGGTATTCACAACATGCACTCTCATTCAGTGGCCACAGGAGAGGCCCATGGCCCCCATGGTCGTGCTAGCTCCCCTTCCTGTACCCATCCTTGTAGCTAGCAGGAGCTGGCTCTATTGCTTTGCTCTCACCCTGCATGAGCTGTTGTTGTTTCTGCTCCGCCAGGCGGGATCAAACTAGGTCCCCTGCTGGGAGAGTGGGTGCTGGAAATTAGATTTATATGCACTGCCCGCACTCTCCCAGGCAAGGAACACAACTTTGCATCTGCCTGGTAAGAGCACAGAAAAAACTGGAGCCACCCGGGCTGGAGCAAAGGAATTCATCTGGCTCCCAGCATGGGTGCTGGCTGGGGAACTGGCAGGGGCCATGGGCATGAGGTTCTTCCCGTGGCCGCCAACAACTGGGCATGCTGTGGGTGCCCCAGATGGGCACTGAGGCACCAAGACTAAACATTTTTTTTAAATAGATGGCTGCTGATGGCACTCAGTATGGGTGCTGGCTGGAAAGAGGGCATGGGCTTCAGCGGCCTTAGGGCTCCCCCACAGCCTCAAATGATTGGCCAGTTGTGGGTTGCCCAGGTGGGCTTCAAGACATGCAGTTTGAAATACGTTGCCGGCTCTGTTGGCACCCACTCTGCCTGGTGGCTGGGGAGCCGGCGGGGGCCTTTGCTGCTCTTGGTTCTCCCCATGCGACCACAAAGTTAATATAAAGTTTGGGTGCTCCAGGTGGGATGGGACAAAGAATAAAAAAGAAGCAGCAGGAGCTGCTGATTTTATTATTCACAGATCCAGGAAAGAATTCCTGTGAGGGCTTTTACAGTTTTCTAAATGTTGAGGAGGGCTGTAGGTAGTGCAGCAGCTCCCCAGCAACATTAAAAAAGAACACAGTAAGGGCCCAAATACGAGTTTGGCGGTGCATCCAATTTAAGAAATATACATTCATAGTTATTGGTGACTTTTTGACAAAACCAATAGGGCTGCTTCATATTGCTACATGACCAAGTCAGCAATTCAGGCCCTCGACATGCACTGCAAATTACTTCACATATTACATCAAGTATGGCATGTTCAATGACATCATTGATAACATCACTGCAATATCTAATATTATATCATTGATAACATCACTGTGCATGCATTAATCTCTGTAATGTTTTCATTGAATTTCAAAGGTTTTGTTGAAAACCTAGAAAACTACAACAAAGAGGGAGCATGTGAATCAAATCCCACACATTACAATTTCTATTTTCTGTATTCTTAAATAAACAGTCCATACAAATATATTACAAATATTTTTCCAAACATTAAATGTTGAAGTTGATTTTCTTTTTATTTTGAAGCAAACATTAGTTGTTGTCAGCTTCCAGAAGAAACATAATTTTTCTTTCCATATACATCCAAATAACAGATTAACAGCCAACGCGTTTCGTCCCCATATGGGACATCATCAGGGCTGTAAATAAGGAAAACAAAAAAAAATTTCATCATGTGTTCTAAAAAAAAATGTATATATCTAACAATGCAATTGCTAATCTATATGAACTCTGTTTGGCAATCAATGATTTAGTACTGTCACAAAATGATATCCCAGCAGTGATACCACCCTACCTATTGAACAATCTTTTCACCCAGTTTTGCTGAATTAACAATGCTAAAACACAATATGTTTTATTTGGATCAGTTATCTTTGTTACCTCCGACATGGATAGCTTCATCACATTATATATACAGAATTTCAGCTACATAAATTACTACTGTTGGAATTATACCTATGTGCATCCCACCCAGACTGAGCCTGGTTTTTGTCCTATTATATTTGCTAGCCCCATCTAAATCGAAAGATCACCTTACTAAATAATCTCGTCACTATCCTCAATGTCAAATATCCAAATACCGTGTTCGACTTAGTTGTGCTCCATGGATATTATAAAGCTATACAAAAGGGGATGATGGACAGAGCGTTTGAGCAAATCAAACACTCACCCCAGTCAACTGATCTGGGTTTAATCCATCACCATTCTTTAGCCCACTCAGCCACCCCATTTCAGACATGCTATATGCAAATCAGTCTGACCCTGTGCCTCATGGGAACAGTCCAGACTGAACTGCCAAGCCATGTCTTCCATGGACCGGAAACAAGCATCCTGGGACCGGTTTCGGATTCATAATCCTCATCAGCCAGGCTATCTTGAATCCAGTGGCCAAGTGAGCAAGGGACTCACGTCTGAGCATACCCTGCCACACTTAGGGCGAACAAAGCGATACAAAAGGGGATGATGGACGGAGCATTTGAGCAAATCAAACACTCACCCCCAGTCAACTGATCTGGGTTTAATCCATCACCATTCTTTTGCCCACTCAGCCACCCCATCTCAGACATGGCTATATGCAAATCAGTCTTAACCTGTGCCTCATGGGAACAGTCCAGCCCTAACTGCCAAGCCATGTCTTCCATGGACCGGAAACAAGCATCCTGGGACAGGTTTCGGATTCATAATCCTCATCAGCCGGGCTATCTTGAATCCAGTGGCCAAGTGAGCAAGGAACTCACGTCTGAGCATACCCTGCCACACTTAGGGCGAACAAAGCGATACAAAAGGGGATGATGGACAGAGCATTTGAGCAAATCAAACACTCACCCCCAGTCAACTGATCTGGGTTTAATCCATCACCATTCTTTAACCCACTCAGCCACCCCATTTCAGACATGGCTATATGCAAATCAGTCTGACCCTGTGCCTCATGGGAACAGTCCAGCCCGAACTGCCAAGCCATGTCTTCCATGGACCGGAAACAAGCATCCTGGGACCGGTTTCGGATTCATAATCCTCATCAGCCAGGCTATCTTGAATCCAGTGGCCAAGTGAGCAAGGGACTCACGTCTGAGCATACCCTGCCACACTTAGGGTGAACAAAGCGATACATATGGGGATGATGGACGGAGCCTTTGAGCAAATCAAATACTCGCCCCCAGTCAACTGATCTGGGTTTAATCCATCACCATTCTTTAGCCCACTCAGCCACCCCATTTCAGACATGGCTATATGCAAATTAGTCTGACCCTGTGCCTCATGGGAACAGTCCAGCCCGAACTGCCAAGCCATGTCTTCCATGGACCGGAAACAAGCATCCTAGGACCGGTTTCGGATTCATAATCCTCATCAGCCAGGCTATCTTGAATCCAGTGGCCAAGTGAGCAAGGGACTCACGTCTGAGCATACCCTGCCACACTTAGGGCGAACAAAACAATACAAAAGGGGATGATGGACTGAGCGTTTTAGCAAATCAAACACTCACCCCCAGTCAACAGATCTGGGTTTAATCCATCACCATTCTTTAGCCCACTCAGCCACCCCATTTCAGACATGGCTATATGCAAATCAGTCTGACCCTGTGCCTCATGGGAACAGTCCAGCCCGAACTGCCAAGCCATGTCTTCCATGGACCGGAAATAAGCATTCTGGGACCGGTTTCGGATTCATAATCCTCATCAGCCAGGCTATCTTGAATCCCGTGGCCAAGTGAGCAAGGGACTCACGTCTGAGCATACCCTGCCACACTTAGGGCAAATGAAGCGATACAAAAGGGGATGATGGACGGAGCGTTTTAGCAAATCAAACACTCACCCCCAGTCAACTGATCTGGGTTTAATCCATCACCATTCTTTAGCCCACTCAGCCACCCCATTTCAGACATGGCTATATGCAAATCAGTCTGACCTTGTGCCTCATGGGAACAGTCCAGCCCGAACAGCCAAGCCATGTCTTCCATGGACCGGAAACAAGAATCCTGGGACCGGTTTTGGATTCATAATCCTCATCAGTCAGGCTATCTTGAATCCAGTGGCCAAGTGAGCAAGGGACTCACGTCTGAGCATACCCTGCCACACTCAGGGCGAACAAAGCGATACAAAAGGGGATGATGGACGGAGCGTTTGAGCAAATCAAACACTCACCCCCAGTCAACTGATCTGGGTTTAATCCATCCCCATTCTTTAGCTCACTCAGCCACCCCATTTCAGACATGGCTATATACAAATCAGTCTGACACTGTGCCTCATGGGAACAGTCCAGCCCGAACTGCCAAGCCATGTCTTCCATGGACCGGAAACAAGCATCCTGGGACCGGTTTCGGATTTATAATCCTTATCAGCCAGGCTATCTTGAATCCAGTGGCCACCCCCTTTTGTACCACCATGGATATTATAGCAATCAGCTGTGTCCACTTCACTGTAAAAATATGGCAGAATATGTAAAGCCTGTTTCCTCTTAGAAAGATTTCCCAATTCCCAACCACCTGTTGATGGTCTTACCTATATTAAATCCTAAGCGTTATGCCCGATTTCCATGATACCCGTCTCTGTTGCTCTTATGAATTCTTGCTCAACAAAACTGTAATCATAATAATAAAAATATGCGCTAATTTACTACTCACTCCTATCACCTATGTTCAATTAGCTTGTGTCATATATCACCTTCCTTAGATATTCAAAAAGGCCTCTTACCCCCAAAAAATTATGTTTCGATGCACAACCTGCTATTATCCTGTAATATCCTCCTATGTACCAATTCTCAAAGATTACAAATGGGCAATTCCACATGATTGAATCCGCATCATCCTCCAGCTTAAATCCTTGGAGTAGCCAGAAAAACATGTTACAAGAATAGAGGGGAAGGATGTTACCAAATGCCTCTCTTGTCCCCTTAGCTTAAACCCAAACTATGGCACCAGAATACCTATCCACTTACCGGTCCTGCTAACTCACCTTGTCTTGTTCGAGTCCTGGCTCCCGGCCCTATAATTCTGGAATGCTCAGGTCTCTCATACGGCGCGTACTTTTCTACTCACTTTCTTCCAATCCGAAATTTGCTAACAAACACTCCTTTTCCTCACCAACAAGCGTGAGCTGTTCCCCATCCCGTCCGCTAGACGGATTATATCCGGTCTGTGCGCGTCACTTCCTCCGCGTGTACACAAGCAACCGCAGACCAACCACTAAGGGGAACAGACTATTGGTCTATCTCTCTGACCTATCAGGAGGCTGCAAGGGGGCCCCGACAGGCCCTCCGGCCCGGGGCCCGCGACCCGCGCACACCTTGACAAGCAGGGGAGGCCTGCCCAGGCACAACGGAGCCCTGTCCCGGGCCTTTGGCAGTGCGGCAGGCCCGGGGACAGGGCCCGGGGCCCGAGCACCCGACCAAGGGCCCGGTGGGGCCCTTGGACTCAGCCGGGCCTCCCAGGCCCGGAGCACAGGGGAAGCCACCCCGGGCCTGCCGGACACCCTCCCGGGCACCCTGCCACATGGCAGGACCCAGGACGGAGCCCGGGGTGATGAGGCCGCCCTCCCCGGGGCCCTCAGGGGCCCCGGATGGAGCTCCTGAACCCAGCCAAGCAAGGGGAGGCTCCCTGGGCACAACAGAACCCCGTCCCAGGCCTTTGGCAGTGCGGCAGGCCGAGGGACAGGGCCCAGGGCCGGGGCACCCGACCCGGGGCCCAGCCGGGTCCCTGGCCCCAGCCGGGGGCCCCGAGCCCTGAGGCGCAGGGGGAGCCTCCCCGGGCCCTCCGGACCCTGTCCTGGGCACCCTGCCATGCGACAGGACCAAGGACAAAGCCCCGGGTGGGGATGCCGCCCTCCCCGGGGCCATCGGGGGGGCCCCGGCCGGAGTTCCTGAACCCATCCAAGCAAGGGGAGGCTCCCCGGGCACAACGGAACCACGTCCCGGGCCTTTGGCAGTGCCGGCAGGCCAGGGGACGGGGTCCAGGGCCCAAGGCTGGAGCACCCGGCCCCGGGCCTGGCGGGGTCCCTGGAGCCAGTAAGGGGGCCCCCAGGCCCAGAGGCACAGGGGACACCTCCCCGGGTCCTCCCGGACCCCGTCCAGGGCATCCTGCCACGCGGCAGGCCGGGGGACGGACCCGGGGCCGGGGCGGCATCCTGGCCCGTCCTGCTGCCGGCAGAGGACCGCTAGGCCGAGAGGGGTCCCAAAGTACCATGTCCCTTGTAATCCGGAAGAAGGCTACTCCTCTTTCTGGGAACAAGTGCGCACCGCTCGGCTCAGGGGACCCTAGGCGCAAACGTGCCCGACCTCCTGGAGCCCTGGCTGGGATCCGGGAGGCAAATGGCACCTCATCTGGACTTCCGGGGAAGTCCGGCCATCTGCTCGCCCCATTGGAAAGCATTGGGCGTGACCAGATGGCCGAGGGGAGAGGTGCGACCAGATGGCCGGGATCGAAAGGACTCCCGCCTGCCCGCCCCGAGGCCTTTGCGGTAGAGCTCCCGCCTGCCCACGCAGGGTTCTTGGGCTCGGAGACCCTGGCTGCTGGGCCTCAGGCACAGGTGGGGCTGCAGGAGCTCTCGGGGCCCGGACATCCGGACGAGGACTGCCCGTGACCCATGGAGCCCGTCCCGGACACTTTGCCATGCTGCGTGCCGGAGGAGGGAGCCCCGGATGCCTGGGAGGTGTTCCCCGGGCACAGCCCATCTGGCCCCCGGCAGGGAACTGCCAGCCCGGGTGGGGTGTTCCGGCATACCCTGCCACTAGTAATCCGGAGGAAGGCTACCTCTCCTTCTGGGAACCCGTGCGCACCGAGTGATGGAGGGGACCCAGGGCGCGAAGGCGCCCGACCTCCTGGAGCCCTGGCTGGGATCCGGGAGGCGAATGGCACCTCATCGGGATATCCAGGGAAGCCCGGCCATCTGGTTGCCCCATTGGAAAGCATTGGGTGCGACCAGATGGCCGAGGGGATAGGTGCGACCAGATGGCCGGGACCGACATGACGCCAATCTGCCTGCCCCGAGCCTCCGCGGGCTCCGGGGCTGCAGGGCTCGGGGCCGCAGGGCTCCGAGGCTCCAGGGCTCCGAGGCTCCAGGGATCCGGGGCTGCAGGGCTCGGGGGCTGCAGGGAACCGGGGCTACAGGGCTCCGAGGCTCCAGGGCTCTGGAGCTGCAGGGCTCGGGGGCTGCAGGGCTCCGGGGCTGCAGGGCTCAGGGGCTGCACGGCTCCGGGGCTTCAGGGCTCCGGGGCTGCAGGGCTCCAGGGCTCCAGGGCTACCGGGCTGCAGGGCCCCGGGGCTGCAGGGCTCCGGGGCTGCAGGGCTCGGGGGCTGCAGGGCTCAGGGGCTCCAGGGCTCCCGGGCTGCAGGGCTGCTAGGCCGCAGGGCTCAGGGGGGCTCTGAAACCCCACGCTGGGCCTCAGGCACGGGGAGGACCACCTGAGCTCTCAGGCCTGGGGAGTACTGCCGGGACCCATGGAGCCCATCCCGAGTACTTTGCCACGCCGTGGGCTGGAGGAGGGAGCCACGGACGCCTGGGAGGTGTTGCCCGGGCATCGCCCATCTGGTCCCCGGCAGGGAACCGCCAGCCCCGGAAGGGTGTCCGGGCATACCCTTGCTCATAGTAATCTGGAGGAAGGCTACCCCTCTTTCCGGGAACCCGTGCGTGCCGAGTGACGGAGGGGACCCAGGGCACCAACGTGACCGACCTCCTGGAGCCTGGCTGGGTTCCGGGAGGCGACTAAATGGCCGAGTGGAAAGGTGCGACCAGATGGCCGAGACAGACATGACGCAAATCTGCCTGCCCCGAGCCTCCGCTGGAGGGCTCCCGCCTGCCCTACCTGGGCTCCAGTGCTGCAGGGCTCAGGGGCCGCAGGGCTCTGAGGCTCCAGGGCTCCGAGGCTCCAGGGATCCGGGGCTGCAGGGCTCGGGGGCTGCAGGGCTCCGGGGCTGCAGGGCTGCGGGCTCCGGGGCTGCAGGGCTCCGAGGCTCCAGGGCTCCGGGGCTGCATGGCTCTGGGGCTGCCGGGCTGCAGGGCTCCGGGGTTCCAGGGCTCGGGGGCTGTGGGGCTGCAGGGCTCCGGGGGCTGCAGGGCTCGGGGGCGCAGGGCTCCGGTGTCTGCAGGGCTCCGGAACTTCAGGGCTCCAGGGCTGCGGAGCTCCCGGGCTGCAGGGCTCCGGGGGCTACAGGGCTGCGGGGCTGCAGGGCTCGGGGGCTGCAGGGCTCTGGGGCAACAGGGCTCCATGGCTCCCGGGCTCCAACCAGGCCGGGGAGATCAGGGAGTCTGCCCAGACATGAGGGACCTCAGTCCCGGGCACACGGACCCTCAGGATGCGCCCACGGTTCACAGTTAAATTCCCATCGGCAGTTCCGACGTTTTTCTTTTTTTTTCAATTGAATTTATTTCATGATGATATTTTTTGCTAACTGAATTGTATTAATTTGTATTTCTCTAGAAGGATACAATTGCTAAATGTACTGTAGTTGCAACATATTCAGTGCGATTTACTCAGGTCTGGTCGAAGCAGTTGTACTGTGTATTGTTTTCACCTGTTGCATAAATATCACATGCTTGCTCCCCTGTATTTATAGGTGTTGCCCAAGGGGATGGGGGTCCATAGGACCTCTGAGAGGCTCAGGGAAGGGAGGGTGCACACTCCCTTCCCCTTTAATTATGTGTCCGCCCACGGAGATGGGGGTTCCCGGGACACAACAAAGGAGCCAGCACTGGGAGATGGGGTCCCTGGGTCTTTCCAAGGCTCAGGGTGGGGGGCTGAGCACCCATCCCCTTTCAAATGAAGCAGCATGGGAAATGGGGGCCCTAAGGCCTGACAAGACTATGGGAGAGGGGCACACTCTCCCTTCCCTTTTATATGTAATTTAGGCCCCGGGATGGGGTTCCTGGAGCCTTTGGAGGTTTGGGGTGGGTGTAAGAAAGTGCCCTCTTTTTGCATGGTTGCCCCCACTTTTTTGCTAAACTGCTGATGTACTTTGAGTGTGCCCTAGGTTCCTGCCAAACAGGTACTCAGGGCCTATGTTCTTTCCCTAAACTGCATTGAAATTAAAACCCAATTGGCACTCTTTGGCCAACGGCCAGTCCCTTGTAAATGGTACCACAGGTACCAAGGGCACTGTGGCCAGGGAAGGCCTCTAAGGGCTGCAGCACTTATTGTGCCACCGTAGAGGCTCAGTAACTTCACACACACACACACACACACTGCCATTTCAGGCTGCGTGTTTTGGTGCTGAACAAATTGAAGAGTCAACATGGCACACATCCCTGTGTGCCATGCTTACAACCCACTGCTCTGACAAGGTCAGACACCCCTCTAGCTGGGAGTCCTAAAACAGTGGTGAGGCTACAGGTGGATGAGCCCTGTAATCCTACAGTGTCTAAGCCAATTCTTAGACATTGTAAGTGCAGTAATGCCATTAAGAGTATATGGTGCTGGGAGATTGTCATTACAAACTCCACAGCACAATAATGGCTTTACTGAAAACTGGGAAGTTTGGTATCAAACTTCTCAGCATATAAAACCCACACTGATGACAGTGTGGGATTTAATGAAAAATGCGCATAGAGGGCATCTTAGAGCTGCCCCCTGAAAAACAGCCGAACACTAATGTCAATGCTCAGTCGCTGCTCACCAGCTGCCACCACCAGACATGTTTCTGGACCCCTGGGTCGAGAGCCTGCTGCTCTCGGGGGTCTGAAACAATGCACATCCTGGGACGAGGTGCCAAACCTCCTCCCAGGATGGGCAGGGTCCACGAGGGGGAAGCTTCAAAGGCTTGCCGCCTTTGTGAGCTTCCCCAGGCCTTTTGCTGCTCACAGCAACTGGTCCCAACCAATTCTGCCCCCACTTTGGGCAGGAGAATAGGTGGGAAAACCAAGTGAGGAAGGGAGGTGCGCCCACCTTTGCCAACCCCCCCCCCCTCAGGAGGGGGAGGCGAGGTGAAGCACAACTCTCTGTCCCCACCATCTTGCAGATGGGGGACCCAGTCAACCAGAGTGAGGCGTATGCCCCCTCCCACTGGAGGGTGGCATAATAGGGGGTGTACCCACCCCAAGGAAGGCACCCCTTGGTCCAAACCTTTACTTACCTGGAATGTCCCTATATATAGTATTTAGGGGCACCCCCAAACCTTGCCTCCTCAGACAAGAACTGACTAAGAAGAAAAGAAGACGAAGGACCGAAGAAGCTGTGTCGAAGCTAAGAAGAGGAGGACGGCCACGGACTTGGCCTCAGCCCTACCAGCCTGTCCCCACCTCAAACCTTCTCCAGAAAAATCCCAGTGTGTCCTGCAGCTAGCAGCCTCAAGAACCCACATGACCTGCCCTGCCTTTCAATATAAAGACTTTGTGTCCCGTGAGCATCCAATTTGCTTACTCCCAGACTCAGACCCCAGCCAAAACCCCAACACCATGAGGAGGTCTACATGGCAAGCCTGACCTGAGATGTGGTGATCTCTGACCTGCCTCAACCCTCTCCACGATGCCTGCAATTTCTTTCTGGAGGATTCCCCCGACCACGACCGGAGCTGGAAAGAAAATCCAACACCTAAAGACACCAGTGCACCCGAAGTCCCACGGCCTTGGGTGGCCCAACTAATGGTGTCCCAGGATCCCCAGGCATCCCAACTTACCTCTCCAGCCGGTGGTCACCTCAAGAGATCTTCATCCCCGAACCTGCAGACTTTGTTTTAACTGGAGCATCCCCAAATGAAACCTACTGGGAACCTGATGCCAAAACAGCACCCTGCACCGAGCCGCACCTGCACCGCTGAAGGTGTACCTTGGGTGCTAACTCAGATCCCCCTTTGCCCTGAACCACCAGGAGCTTTGATCCCACAACCCTATGGCCTACTTGTGAGCAGTCACCAACCGGAGGCCCCCTGTTCCAAATTGGATAACATTGGGCCTCAGCACTCTGCACCCGGCCACCCTAGTGCCGCTGAGGATGTTTTGAGAGTGCATCCTTGACCCTGGGTGAACCCTGGTTCTAATCCCAGAGTACCAACTCCCACAACAAAATACTTACCTGTTAACCGATAATTTAATTTTTCTTGATAGGAATACATTGACTGTTTTTCCTTTAAAAAAATTCTACGTGTGGAGTTAATTTGTATGAAAACCTGAAAATCTGAAAAAACTGCAACTGTACAAAAACTGATTTACTTACCTTTTTTCTACCTTTTCCCAAGGACTGTCCTAGTATGACATATAGGCATATCACACTGAGTAGAAAAAGTAACTTGAAAAGTATTCTGAAGTAACTAAAAAGTCATTCCGACATTTTGACTTACCTGTATTTCAACCAACTGCATTTGAACCTGCATTCAGTTGTAAAACGCTGCTCTGAGCAGCTTGTAAATATGTTTAGGGGGTCCAGCGTGGGGCGACAAGATGATGGGAAGGGTGGGAAGGCAATAGAAAGATGTTGGCTTGCAGGAGACTATTGCCCTTTTTTTTCCACACTTTGCTTAAGAGTGAGGCTGGGCTGGGAAATAGGTTCAGACTGCAATGAGGCCTTTCCTAATGCGATTTTACCAGCAGGATTTACCATCTGGTAAAATAGGGTCCGATGTCCCAGCACGTGGTAAATCCAGATGTGGGGACAGCAGCCTACTCATGATTGAGTGGAGTAAATTCCATACAGGAAATCTTTTCACTCAACCCACATTTGGGGCCTTTTAGTGGCAATTAATCGCTCAGTTTTGAGAAGTTGTGAGAAGGCTCTAAAAACATTGTTTTTAAAACTGACAGCTTCATGAATTGAAAAGCTGGTAAGGATTTTTTTAATGAAGGGGGAGGAAAAACAGAACCTCCACAACAGCAGAGGACTTTCTTGTGGCCTCTGTGGCAGCTTGAAGTCCTTGGCCCCAAGCAATCCTAACTGAGTTACTAAAATATTTATATTGTGCAAAATGTATACCTTAAGGCTTCATGATGGCAAAACAATGCTCCTGTTTTCCCGCAACTGGAAATCCAACCCTTGAGGGACAGGCCTTTTGGTGAATGGTAATACCAACTGAGCTACTTTTGAGCAGGAGTTCCTATAACTCCATAAGGTTTGATTACATTTTTAGCACTTAATTGTCAGTCCAAAAGAGAGATGCTAAAGCAATATGGGAGACTGCGGCGAGCTCAGGAAGACTTTCAATGGATGTCATTAAAGGTACCTTAGCGAACCATGGGAAGCACTTTGTAACTCCTGAGATGCAAAAGTGGTGCCAGGAACAGAAAGAAAGAGGGGCACTAATGAATCCAGTTTACTTTCCATTGCACTACCCGAACTGGAACATTTTAATTTATTAGAATGTCCAACAAACTTCAAAAAGTATTAATTTGTAAAATAGACGATGCGAAATGCAATACACACACTAACGAATAAATACGATGTTGCCATGCAAAGGTGTAACAAACATCGACCCCACCACTGCCCCCAAGGTGCTAGTTAGCACTGTTTATTGTTGTTGGTTTGCTACAAAAGCAAAGGGCACTGTCAAAAGCAGGAAAAATGGAGGGCTCGATAGACCCACAAGCTGCGCATGTCCTTACAAGAACGGTATAGAGTCTTTCTCAGGTGTGGCCAATAACCCACTTGTATGGACAGTGGATTTTCACTTTCTCTGCTGCCTGGAGATTAACGAAATTTCATCACGAAAATTCACTGAGGGTCTCATTGCAAGTCCCATTGTAATCCTTATGGGGCCAGTAGTAGTGGCTAATTGGGGTTACATGATCCATGGTAACTCCACTGAGCTGGTGCACTTTGCTCCGAGATTTCAGCCACTGATAATTGATGAATTTACTGGATGAAATTTTGTGGGGAAATAGGGAATTACAAGGGTGTGATAATCCTGATTTACTGAAAATTGCTCATTTCTGAAGGTATCTTCAGTCTACACCTCGTATTGCCTAGTAATTGCACCTACCCCAGTTCACGGATGTACCCATGCATGGGCTATCTGTAATTCTGAGGTGAAGGAAGCATAATGCCCTGAATTAATGGCTTGTCTTTCATGTGTGTGGACGTGCATGAAGTGCACCAAACCCAGATCATTCAGCAGGATGTCCATGAGATGGTGAGGCATCCTGTCTGACATCTTTCCCCAGACCACAGTGCCTTCTGGGGATGTCAAGCTTTTAACTTTCGAGAGTAGTGTCACACAAAACAGGAGCAAGAGTGAGCTGATATGAAAACTAGTAAAGGTGAAGGTAAGTGGGGAGTTTTTAGGTCTCGGCCTGATCCAGCGCATGCGCTGTTCTGACCGAGACATTTAGTAGCTGCTTTGAAAAGTGCTACTTTCCCGGTGACCAGCTTACTATCACGCGCACAAGAGTGCGCGCGCATGTGCGTAATAGCAAGCTGGTGGCCGGCAAGGTAGCACTTGCGGTGATGCGCGTGTTGGCTCGCGTCACCCCTCGCGTTTTTTTAGGGAGTTTTTTCAATCGCGCTAGGCGCACACTTGTTCACACAAATGCCTTTCAGGATTACTCTGATGTTGTAGCTTGCATGGTGAAATCATTTAATGTACTCGACCACTGAATCAGTAACAACACTGGTGCCGATTTCTAATATATTAATCCAGGAGCTGAAAGCTCAGAGCCCCGAGGATGACTTACCGTTAAAAGTATCTGTATTCCAGCTTCAAAGTCGCAGCATGGCGTCACAAATGCCTGTGATAAACAAGGGAAATGCTGCCGGGGATCTGTTTTTAAATATGCGCACTGAGAGCAGCGTCGCACTCAGACCGCGTAATTTTGACCCGACTGAAATTGCGTCGCGTTTATGGGAAGATTGAATCCTAACACACCAATTAACAAAGACACCATTTTGTAGTGAGCTGATATGAAAACTAGTAAAGGTGAAGGTAAGTGGGGAATTTTTAGGTCTCGGCCTGATCCAACGCATGTGCTGATCTGACAGAGACATTTAATAGCTGCTTTGAAAAGTGCTACTTTCCCGCAGCCGCGGGCCGTGGAGGGAGTTACGGAGGGGGAGGGAGGCGGGAGGGGGAGGGGCAGGGTGGAGAGGGCTAAAAACCGGCATATGGATAATTACAGGTAAGTAAACAATTTAAATAATAAAACGAATTTCGTAGCGCGCACTGCATCGCAAAATGCGATGCCGTGCGCGCTACGAAATTCGTTTTATTAATTAAATTGTTTACTTACCTGTAATTATCCATATGCCGGTTTTTAGCCCTCTCCACCCTGCCCCTCCCCCTCCTCGCCTCCCTGCCCCACCGTAACTCCCTCCACGGCCCGCGGCTGTTTTCCTGGCGACCAGCTTACTATCACGCGCACAAGAGCGCGCGCGGATGCGCATAATAGCAAGCTGGTGGCCGGCAAGGTAGCGCTTGCGGTGATGCGCATGTTGGCTCGCGTCACCACTCGCGTTTTTTGGGGAGTTTTTCGATCGCGCTAGGCGCATGCTTGTTCACACAAATGCCTTTCAGGATTACTCTGATGTTGTAGCTTGCATGGTTAAATCATTTAAGGTACTCGACCATTGAATCAGTAACAACACTGGTGCCGATTTCTAATATATTAATCCAGGAGCTGAAAGCTCAGAGCCCCGAGGATGACTTACCGTTAAAAGTATCTGTATTCCAGCTTCAAAGTCACAGCATGGCGTCAGAAATGCCTGTGATAAACAAGGGAAATGCTGCCGGGGATCTGTTTTTAAATATGCGTGCCGAGAGCAGCGTCGCACTCAGACCGCGTGATTTTGACCCGACTGAAATTGCGTCGCGTTTATGGGAAGATTGAATCCTAACACACCAATTAACAAAGACACCATTTTGTAGTGTGCATAATTATCCAGAAAGTGCACTAAGCTTACAAATTATCTGCAAATGAAGCCGCTTTTTACAAATGCGTGTTGTATAGCTATGCGTGGTATCATTCTATCGAATTTAAAAGCCACGTCTGCAAGATGTAAATATAAGTATAAATATAAACATGACCATGTTTTGTATTGTGCAGTGTAACCACTTGCTGCTAACGCATGACAGAGTGCTGATTGTTATCACTGGATACTCAGTCAGTGTCACCATTCAATGTACTTTAAAGGTGAATTTAATCTTCAGTTATTAATCATAAGCGAGGGGTCTCTCCTATACATGTCTCCAAGAACTGGGGAACTCCGCATTGGGGTCCACAGTAACGTTCTTAATGAATGTATCCTTTATATTATCACCGACTTTGAGAGTCAGGCCAGTTCTAATGAGTTGGGAGAGTTCATCGACCTACAATCATTCTGATTTCCTTCCTGCAGCCATTTAATGTATAACACAATTGTGCATTTAGATAATGATAGGCCCAGACCACTCTATAGAACTTCACCATAAACCACAGTTTAATTATCAAGCTGTTCATGAAAGCTAAGCAAAACCTAACCTTATAATTACAATCAGGGCCTCTTGTTAGATGAACATAGCAGGAGCAGCTTCAAAAATCTCTTAAGCATAATCCTTTTCAGGTGTGCAAGCAGAAGTCTATAGATGAAAGGTGAAGGGTCTAATTGCAATTGGGGCACCATGTTAGTAACAGATTTAAAATTCTGAATGCTACCAGCAGGATGAAGATTTTTGAAAAGGCAAGGCCTCTTTTCTCAATTAGTGAGCTATTGATTTCATAAATATGTTTCTCTCCTCTTTACAGCAGACAATCAAACAGTGTACTTAAGAATTGTACTTACTGCTTACAATAAATGTTTCCCTGTTTGAAAAAATCATTATTTTATTGATAATTATAGTAAATAAACAAGTAATCTAGAACATGTAAGGGAGTACATGTAATATGTTCTTATATTTTCACCTCATGGCTTTGTTGACATTTACAATGTTTATAATGTCAACAGAAAGCTTTAATTAGAACTATGTTACAGTTAACAGTTTTGTATGCGCTATTTTGAGGAGGCAATTATGGCACCACTCTTATAGATCTCTCTATCCCCACAGGAATGCATTTGCTTTAATCTTCAAGAACTTTGGCACCATTTGACGGCACTACATGAACTTTCAAAACTCTTAATTCATCTATATCAAACCAATCCTGGAGAGTTTTTTGACAGTCTGTAAATTGGGACAGAAGTGAGGGGGTCCCAAAGGTTAACAAGCATTGGCATAGCCAATAGGTCTCGCCTTTGGGACGTTATAAGTGTTTAGTTATACAGCACAATATCCTTGGTGCAACAACATCAACTGTTGCATGACTAAACACGTATAAGGTCCCAAAGCCGAGACCTATTGGTTATGCCAAATTATTTTAAGAGTTTTATATAGCGCCTGCTGGACCCGAGGGTATCAGAGCGCTTCACAACATGTACATTTAAGAGCAGAAAGCGGTACAGAATTGAAATAACAAGAGGGTTGTGGATGGATAACGAACGCTCATAGAAGGGAAGGGGGGAGGGAAGGAGGGAGAACAAATCGAACAAGTCTCTGAGCGGATTCACTGTTCAGAAGGGTTTCTTGTTTTGGGACGGTGACGTCTGCTATTTGTTCCTTTGTGATCGTTTGAGGAAGAGGGCTTTGAGTAAGAGCTTGAATTTTGGAAATGAGGGGGTCGTCCTGATGTGGGGGGGAATGGAGTTCCAGATTTTTGGGGCGTTTCCAGCTAATGTTTTGGATGAGGTTTTTTTCCTACGTATTTTCAGCGGGATGAGTAGCATGGTGTTGGAGCTCCTGAGGCTTCTAGACTGGCTGGCCCTTTTGAATTTGGCGGCTAAGTATTCAGGCTTGCCTGTGTGCAGGGTTTTGTGTGTGAGACAGGCTGTTCTGAAGCTGGCTTGCAGCTCAATAGGGAGCCATTTAAGTTCTCTAGTGGCGGGAGTGATGTGTTCAAATTTCCTGGTTCCAGTGACCATCCTCACTGCTGCGTTGAAGGTTGTCTTCAGGGGGGGGCAAGGTGTGATACTGCTGTCCCGGTTAGGGTTGCAATCCAATAGTCAATTCTAGAGAGTACCAGAGCTTGGGTGTCTTGTTGAAGGTCCTTGGGGGGAAGGAAGGGTTTGATTTTGTAAAGTAGTTTCAGGTTGACAAAGGCGCTTTTGAAATATGATGTTTCATGTCCAGTTTCGGGTCTAGGATGATTCCAAGGGATTTTACTGACTCCGCCAGGGCGAGGTTGCTGTTGAGGAAGATTGATGTCAGAGAAAAGAAAAAGACTACAGCGTGGGCATTACAACGTAATGCTGTTACCTCACATCCAATACCACTCAATGCCTTTACCACACATTGCCTTCACAATGCAAGCCTTTACCACAAATATACCTTTACAACACATGCCTTTGCATCGCAAGGTAAGTATATGTAAGGGAAGTGTGTGCGTTTTATATATATATTTAGGGGTGGTTAGGGGTATTGGATGATAATGGTGTTTTTAGGGTTTAGCATGGTAACAATGGCCCATGTGAAACAATGGCCCAGAAGCATTGAGGACACACTCCCATGCTTCTGGGCCATTGTTTCACATAAACTTACACGGTAGTCGTGCCGTGGAGGGCGGCACCATCGCTGAGTAGTGAATAGCGAAGCTGTGGTCGGAACTACGTCCAAGCCTTTTTTCAGCTCAGGAGATGGGACTTTAATTGCCAGCAACTCACTCTGGGGGCCCACAAGGGGTAAAGAATACACTGCAACTTTTGGGAATAAGACAGAACTTACTAAAAGATACAAATTTGGCTTGAATGAACTACAAGTCCCGAGATGCAAGACTAATGACACCGCCCACTGAGGGTTTAAAAGTATGCAAATAAGCAAAGCGTCAAGAGTCTCTCCGTGCAGTTCCCAAGATTCCTATGATTAAGAGGCTGAAGCCTTGAAACGCGTCAGGAAGAGAACAAAGAAATGGATCCAAAAGAAATGTATCCAAATACCGGACTAAAGCTGCTGGTGTCCTTTTAATAAATCGTAAGATTTCACCGACTGGAAGTGCGTCCTCAATGCTTCTGGACCATTGTTTCATATATATATATATATGTATATATATATATATGTAGAAACCAAGTCTTCAAACACTGCAAAACACTCCTGCAATAGAAGACACGGACCCCAGGCTGCAGTAAGGTAGATTTTATTCTCCTCTCAGGTGACGCGTTTCGAGCAACCCGTGCTCTTGATCACACCATATATATATATATACTGAAAAAACCATAGGTTTGACACCAGTTATAGTTAGCTGGAAATTTTACTGACATAAAACCATTGAAATTCCCACGTTATAGTTAGTTGGACTCACTATACCTTGCGCGCCTGCAATGCACTGCTGATGACGTCACATATTACATCACTCATGACATGGTCAGTGACATCACTCGTGACATCACTGATGACACCATCCAGTGAATGTGTGTCTTTCTGAAAAATAAATATGTTTTATATATGTATATGTAAAGGTCGATGGAAGAATAAATGTTTAAATAAGTGTCTTAATGGATGTTTTTTTTTAATTGATTGGTTAACTGGCTTATTAAGTGTATCTTAGTGAATGCATATATTAGCGAGTATTGTTTAAATATTTAAATGTCTGTATCAGTGTTTCACTTTGTGTATAAGTGGCTGCATGGGTTGGTGAGTAGCTACATGTGTGTGTATATGGGTTATTAGATTTTTTTAGTATAAGTATGAGTGTCTGTATGGTTTGGTGGGGGTGTTACTTAGCACATAGATGCATCAATGATTGACTCACTGTTTGTATGTGTTTTGAAGACAGCATATGTGCAGGACTGTATGGGTGGATGAGTGTATATATGTGTGTGTTAGTGAGTGAATGACTGTCTCACTAGTGTCTTTATCAGTAACTACATATATTTTAATCTAGTATATGTGAGTATTGATGTATATAAGTGAGTATATGTGAGAGTGAGAGATTGAAAGAGTTCTTGTTTAAATAAGTATGTGTTTCTATAAGTGATTGTTTAAGAGAGTAAGTATGTGTAAGTTTTCTTAGAAGTAATGTGGTAGTGTGTGTATAGCTGTATATGCAAATAAATGGATGTTCAATAGTTTATTTGCATGTGTGATTATGTGTGTGAGTAACTTTTGGATGACTGTCGGTGTGTAACAGGATGTATAGGTGTTTCACTACATATGATGAGTGAATATATGTATGAGTGACTATATAGAACTGTTGGTGAATGAGTGGATGTGTATATAGATGGTGGTATTACTGAATTGGTTGTTGTAACTGGTATGGGTATCTCTATTTTTTTGAAAATTTTAGTTTCTATTTTTGTATATGTGTTTCAAGGGTTACATTACACTGAAAGGAGGTCTGTCACTCTGTCACAAGGATGGTGTCATCAGTGATGTCATGAGTGATGTCACTGACCATGTCATGAGTGATGTAATATGTGACGTCATCAGCAGTGCATTGCAGGCGCGCAAGTTATTGTGAGTCCATCTAACTATAACGTGGGAATTTCAATGGTTTTATGTCAGTAAAATTTCCAGCTAACTATAACTGGTGTCAAACCTATGGTTTTTTCAGTGAATTTAATAAGTTTTTTAAATGCTAATTCCTAACTATAACTGGTGTGAAACCTATGGTTTTTTCAGTGAATTTCATAGGTTTTTTAAATGCTAATTCCTAACTATATAAGGCCTGAAACCTATGTTTTTTTCAGTGAATTTCAAAGTTTTTTTTAATGCTAATTCCTAACTATATAAGACCTGAAAGCCCACCAGGAATCTCCAGTATGCGCCAGGGAACTGCATTGCAGAGAGGTGTAATGAAGCCACGCCCCTTTTTACACCTCTCTGCAACGCAGCCCCCATGCATGTTTGAAGAGGGGGAACTAATTCCCCTTGCATACTGGGGGCCCCTGGGGGCCAACTAGCCCACCTGGAACCTCCAGTATGCGCCAGGGGGCTGCATTGCAGTGGTGTAATGAGGCTATGCCCCTTGTTACACCTCTCTGCAACGCAGCCCCCTGCCGCGTTTGCAGAGGGGGAACTAATTCCCCTTGCATACTAGGGGTCCCTGGGGGCCAACTAGCCCACCAGGAGCCTCCAGTATGCGCCAGGGGGCTGCATTGCAGAGAGGTGTAATGAGGCCACACCCTTTTTTACACCTCTCTGCAATGCAGCCCCCGTGCATGTTTGAAGAGGGGGAACTAATTCCCCTTGCATACTAGGGGTCCCTGGGGGCCAACTAGCCCACCTGGAACCTCCAGTATGCGCCAGGGGGCTGCATTGCACAGAGGTGTAATGAGGCTATGCCCCTTTTTACACCTCTCTGCAACGCAGGCCACTGGCGCGTTTGCAGAGGGGGGACTAATTCCCCTTGCATACTGGGGGTCCCTGGGTCATATCTGCCCAAACACCGATATTCCAAACGATTGAAAATGACTTTTCTTGAGAAACATTTGGATTTGGATTATCATGTCCTATACTTTGGAATTTTTGAAAGACTGACTTTGAGGATGCTATAAATTACTCAAGTCTGCCCGAATTGTGTGGGTAAAATTGATACCTAGTCACTTTGAATAAGATTGTACTTACGTCTCGTCTAACATTTGGAAGAAATATCTAGTTATATGACAACAGGATACCGACATAACTTGAAGGAAATAAGAACGCCCTGAAGAAGTTCTGTTGTACAGAACGAAACGTTTCGGCTGGCTGTGGTACATAAACTTAAGGAAAATAAAAGCATTTGAATATACACCAAGATTCAGCGCTTCAATAAGGACTCTAAGTGATATTATTTGATTGGACTTATTGTGCAAGTGGTGCTTTGCCAAACTTTGGAATATTCTCCACTACTCTCTACTACTTACTCTCTCCTACTCCACTACTCTCAAATACTCACTCTCTACTACTCACTCTCTACTACTCTCTACTACTCACTCTCTACTTCTCACTCTCTACTACTCACTCTCTACTACTCTCTCTCTACTAGTCTCTACTACTCACTCTACCACTCACTCTCTACTACTCTCTACTATTCTCTCTCTCACTCTCTACTACTCACTCTTTACTACTCTCTACTACTCACTCTTTACTACTCTCTACTACTCACTCTCTACTACTCTCTACTACTCACTCTACTACTTACTCTCTACTACTCTCTACTACTCACTCTCTACTACTCACTCTCTACTACTCTCTACTACTCACTCTACTATTCACTCTACTACTCACTCTCTGCTACTCTCTCTACAGCTCTCTACTACTCTCTACTACTCACTCTCTACTCTCTATTACTCACTCTCTACTCTCTACCGCTCTACCTCTCTCTACTTCTCTCTCTACTAGTCTCTACCTCTCTACTGCTACCTCTCTACCTCTACCTCTCTACCTCTACACCTCTACCTCTCTACCTCTCTCTGCACGCACACATATACACATATATATTTATGCATATATATGCATATGCA